>NC_142013.1:74296993-74609493 GCF_049901735.1 Notechis scutatus | reverse complement strand
TCCAGAAATGGAAGTTTTATCTAGACATAACAGATTTTCATACACAGCTTCTGTTAGTGTAATCAATTTCCTATTAGCACCAGTAAAAGATTTTAAAACCAATTAAACACTTTAACAAAGCTGATGACACCACCATTAATAATTATAAATTATTTAGGAGTTAACCAAAGCATAGTCCTCTAGGCCAATCTAATCAGCCCACTAGCTATTGGATTTAAGAAACCATATTAAAAGCTTTTTAGAAGCCCATGTCTCTATTACCCTACAAAAAAACTTTTGGATTTTGCTGATGATGAGTTAAAGCAATTAAAATTATAATATTGCAACCCTGACAATGTCATATAACCCAAGCACAGATAATAATTTCTGTAGGCCAACATAGCTGTGAAATCTTAGTATGGTGGTTTGACATTGAAATGAGACACAGGGAACTGTCTCTGAGAAAAATGCCAACCCTGAGAGAACTCAGGTAGCAGTATTTATTGAGCAAAAACACAAGCAAAATACAGTATGCATATTCAGAAAACAATGACCTCAACAGGAGATTACTTCACCAGCATGAGAACACACAATCTTGGAAAGTCCCAGATGTTACCTTGCTAGGATGAGATCATACAGCCACAGAAAGTCTCATGGGAAAGTTTGGAAAGTCCCATGAGAAAGCACAACTGTGTACCTTGTACCTTGAACTTTCACCCATTTTCCTATTCCTTCTAAACTGGCAGAATCAAAACAGAATGAGGCACTCTGAGCAAAGATACTCCTACCCCCACCAAGAATGCCCACATCTCCTAGACTTACTGCTAGTTATACAAAGGCCTTACAGAAAATGATAAAATGATTAATAAAATATATTACCACATTCCCTCCTTTTTTATTTATTCAAAGATAGGGGGTGTTTTAGTGGCATAGTACACAGTTCCCTCATGACCTGATCCCACACGCCGGAAGACTGAGGTACACATTTGTAATAGATTAGGAATACATTGAATAAAACAACATAATAAGATACATATAGCAATAATAATAACAACCCCTTGCAATAAGGAGCGAAACCATGATCCATCAGGAAGCCAGGACCACAGACTGTCCCAGAATGATGCATTAAACCCATCGGCTCCAGATTGATGCTGAGCAATGCGATCTTCCATGTCCTGAACAGTCTTTGTAATGTTTGGCTCATAATTATGTATAAAAACACAACAATGTGAATGAATTAAAGCACAAACTCCTCCTTGAGCAGCTAACATAATATCTAAAGCATATCGATTTTGCCAAAGTAACTGTACGAATTTCAGACATTTCTACATTAATCATCTTAATATTCTTTATAGTATCATTAAACATAGCAACAGTAAAATTATTTAAAATATGAATATCCCTATAGTTCATAGCAATTCCCAAAGGTGGGATAAGACCTCGAGAAATTTGTGTCCATAGATTACCTCCCATGGTTAGGATCTGGAATTGCTCTGTTGTAGCACAAGACAACTGTTTTCTGCAGGTTGCATTCTTTATTAAATCTTTTTCCTCAAAAGGCACTCCATGCAATGTTAGTCCTTCTCCCACTCTCCCAGGAAGGTGCATACACAACCAACAATTGGTGATGTTCAAGTTTTTGGCAGTTGAGCGCAAATCTTTAATGTAATTATTATCTATCCACAAATCATCGCCCAAATCTCCGGCACGCTGAACATGCTGTCGCTGCTCTCTCCGCACCCGAGCAGCCCAGGACAGATTAGGCAGAATCAGCAGGATCAGGAACCACAGATGCACCATCCTGCTCCTCCGAAACTTCCTTCACAGGTGCCTGCGAATGATCAGGCCGAACACACCGACCAGGAACCCAACGAATTTGACCAAGATGTTCAACTGCTGCATAACCACGTCCCCACGTTATCAGCTCAGCAGGAACCCATGCCGGATCCGGAAGGAACCGCACCAACACCCGAGGTCTCACCGCATCTGTAGAAGGAGAAGAAAAATGCCTGCTGGCCGCGCTCGCAGGGGGTTACCAGACAAATTTAAAAAATTTAAAGTATATAAAGCTAGATTTAATTGATCTTGAATCGCCGGAAGCCCCAGGAGCTTCCCTCCTTTTTATTTAATTTAGTCAACATGGTCTTGAGCGTAGCATGTGAGCAACAAAACACACATTCACACACTGCTCCAAACATCCTTGTAACAGCAAAAGCAATCTTAAAATATCAGGTGATATTCCAGGAGACAAATAAGAACCTGCTACAAAGGGTAACAAATTATACACATACAATGAATCCACTATTAAATTAAAATCCTGATTGTGAAAATTTTGAAAAGCCAAAACTACAGCAGCAAGTTCTGCCTGCTGGGCAGACTTCTGCTCTGAAGTCACTTTTGTATGCCAAATTCCAGATTTATCTTTCCAAACACAAGCACCAAAAACTTTCCCTCCATCAGTAAAAACTGTAGGAGCATCTGATATGCCCAATGGTATCCTTTCTTACATTTTGGACACACTGATTTAGGACGAACACCCTGTCCCATTGATCTCTTATACTGCTGACTTTGACCCCCTCCAGGAGCCCGACATTGCGCTTTAAAATGTCCAGGCTTCCCACAATTGAAACAATTCCCCTTTTGAGCATGTCCTGTTTGTAAAGCCAGAGCTAAAGTTTCCATGTTAAAAGACTGACTCCCAACCTTCCTACATGCATTAATCAAATCTGCGATTTCTCTCTCTCCACTTGCTACCAGTGGATTTAAAATCTTTTTGCAATCTGTGTTAGCTTGTTCTACTGCTAACTTAAAAAGCAACTCTTTCTGGGCGAATTGATTATCAATTTGTCTTTCAATAGCCAATTTCAGTCTGCTAATGAAATTTTCATAGGGTTCATTGTTCCCTTGTTTGATGTTAGTAAAGGTCTTCTCACCACCTTCGCCGTCAGGGAGAGACCCTATGGCTTGAAAAATTATTTGTGGGAGAAGAATGAACCCTTCCTCAGGCATACCATCTCTCTGTTGTTCCACTGTTGTAAAATTACCAGCTCCATAAAGCTGATCTGGGGTAACATTTGCTGTTCCCCTCTGGACTGCCAGCTGTCTCCACTTCTGATCTAACACCAAATATTGAGCTGGAGTTAAAATCATATTCAACAGAGCTTTCCAGTCAGCGGAATCATTTTATTTCCATAACCAACTGCTTCTAACAATGCCTGAGTATATGGCGTTCTAACACCATATTCTTTTGCTGCTTGCTTAACTTCCCTCAAAATTCTGAGCTGTAAAGGCTTCCACTCCCGCTGCGGATTTAATGCAGCATCCATGACAATTTCCACTGGATTAAGTTGAACTTCTACTCCAAACTCCACCAAATCATCTCCTGATAATTCCCCTCTATTCTTTGCTTCTTGAATAGCTGCAGTAACAGCATCCACCTGAACCCTTAAAGGTAAACTCTTATCCTCTGACAAAGTATTTCTAGCGCCGGACAGTCCCCCAGATTTATCTGGAGGTGCCGTCGGCGGCAACAAACGTACCGCATGGTAAAGCGGCAAACCTTCTTCGGGGGGTGCTAGGAGCGGTTGTTCATAAGTAGCTAACGCATCCATAATCACCCTCCAGGTTAACAAAATTGAAGAAGGGGCACGAGGTTCCTCGTGCAAAAATTTCCCTATCTTTTTCCAGGACTCTACTTTAATACTACCTCCCTCCGGATATGACTTAATATTTTTCCAAACATACTGTAGTAAGTCCTCAATTTCTTTCTTTCCTACAGCACAACCCCTACTGCCAATTCCAAATCCAAAACTATTCCCAATGATCCCTCTCAATTCCCTGATGTGCTCTTTCTGAGCCTTCGAGAGATCTCCCCCATACTCACGAAAAGAATCTATCTTCGTCCAGCGAAGAAGATGAGGGCCAGTCGACGTCCGCGACGATGAGTATAGGATGCGGGAAGCGTATAGCCTTCCAAGCTATCACGTCGGGGTCACCATTTATGGTGGTTTGACATTGAAATGAGACACAGGGAACTGTCTCTGAGAAAAATGCCAACCCTGAGAGAACTCAGGTAGCAGTATTTATTGAGCAAAAACACAAGCAAAATACAGTATGCATATTCAGAAAACAATGACCTCAACAGGAGATTACTTCACCAGCATGAGAACACACAATCTTGGAAAGTCCCAGATGTTACCTTGCTAGGATGAGATCATACAGCCACAGAAAGTCTCATGGGAAAGTTTGGAAAGTCCCATGAGAAAGCACAACTGTGTACCTTGTACCTTGAACTTTCACCCATTTTCCTATTCCTTCTAAACTGGCAGAATCAAAACAGAATGAGGCACTCTGAGCAAAGATACTCCTACCCCCACCAAGAATGCCCACATCTCCTAGACTTACTGCTAGTTATACAAAGGCCTTACAGAAAATGATAAAATGATTAATAAAATATATTACCACACTTAGCATCTATATTTAGAAAACAAAGAGATCTGTATCCATAACAATAAGATCCTGAACTTGCCTCATGAAAATAAAGCTATTGTAGGAAAAGGACCATGTTACTCTATGGTGGCAGAAAATCAGACTGGGAGCATATTTCCTGATTTCCAAATTTCATCAAAAGGCATATGCTTATATATACATTAATAAAATTTGTTTTAAAAGATGCTGTCAGATCTGATTTTTTGTGAAAATGATAGAAATATATTCAAAAACTCTTTACTAAACACTTCTGATAAAGTAGGATGTAAACATGCAATATTCTTTTTTTCTCTCTCTCTCTCTTAGGTGGAAAGACATCAGACCAAAGAAACCTCCCTAGTTCATAGATTGAAAGAGACATTCCCAAGTTTTGGAATAAATGTGTAAAATTTGGTTTGCAATTTAATCTTGTAATTTTGTTTACAATTTCTTCTAAAAATGATCAAATCTAATATGTTGTTGAGATATCAGAAATATACTATGTAGGCTTTTAAAAAAATCAGAACTAGACTATTAGTATACTTCTGTATATCATGAAGTGTTTCATTTAATTAGTTTATATTTGTAATTGAATGTGTGAATGGCCTTGGGGGATGGGAGAAAGAGATACTGCCTGTGAAAAAAATCAGACAAGATAAGGTAGAGCCCCTAAGGAGCTAACATTCAGAGACAGAAACTTAGGAAGCACCCACCCTAAGTTAAAAGTGGTGGCAAGAAGTTTGTACTTGCAAGATTGATGTCAGCCACCTTAGGTAAACCAGACGGGGAAATACAACTAGATGAACTAATTCTACTTTTATTATAAGGCTATATTAACAGAAACTCGCAAGTCAGTCCCTCCAAGGTAAACCAGACAGGAAACATGATTAGTTGAACTAATTCTGCTTTTATTGTATGGTTACATTTACAGAATCTTCAAGAGTTCAATCAAAAATGCAAACAGAAAACAATTATTTCACTGTCTCCTCTGTAAATTTAAATTTAATTGTTATATGTTTTATAACAGTTTAATTGCCTGTTACTTCTTTTATAATGCAAACACTAATTAATGTGAATTTGCTGTATGTCACACTAAAGATAGCAGTGAAACCAACATGAATTTTTTTTTATCATCCTGTATACCATCTGTTTAATAAAAAGTATTTAAGATTCAACAAGAATACATTTATATTCCATTTGAAACTTGTTTGCAACTTATAGATAAATGAAGCAGTTAGCTTTACCTAAAACTATCACAAATGAAAACAAGCAAAACTTGTGACAGGCAAAATAGCAGACATGTTTTATTTGATCCAGAATGCTGATAAGGCAGCGCTAAGAATCTCATAAAGACTTCATTTCACAGTCTTAACAGCAATTGATTTAAAGCTGTATGTTCTAAATATAGTGCTTTCCTATTTTGTTAGACTAATATTTACATCCTCATCTAACAATGCCAGGGAAGATTATTATTGTCTAATTAATACATCTACAATGCATCAAAAGAAGGCTAATATAGAATTTTTGTTCCGTGACATAAGGCCAGTACTCAAGAAGATCAAAAACAGTTGTGAGAGAAAAAAAATTAAGTGAGATTATCAGTGAAGAACATCAGCACCTAATTGAATCTAGCAGAATATTTAAATGTTGAGTCCAAATGAATATGATCCTATATCTCACTTATCTATAAGAAGCATGGCAGATGGTCAGCCTTTACTTATTTTTATTTATTAAATTTATATTCATTTATAACTAGATTTGCTGTAGTAAAAGTTTTACTTTTGTTCCACAAAGATACCTTCAAGGTGGAACATACCACAGTAGTGAAGTTTCCAGATTATGAAGCTCAATTGATTGAACATGCTACCAAGAAACAGATCATAAAAATGGCTTTAATTTAGCCTTTTTTTTAAAAGATAAAAAGACAAACAGGGTTCAAAACAACTTTCCTTAGCAGAATAATTTCTGGCTAAATCGCTCAGCTCCAAGATTGTACTATCATCACTTCTAATTTGTCTAGATTCATTTTCACTCTTAGCCTTCACAATAGTAGCTCCTAACAGCAACTTATTTCATTAAGTGCAAATAGAAGATTGCCTGCTAAGGTGTACTTAATAACTTTTATTGTTTTATCAATATATAAAATAAAAATAAAAAATAGGAAATTAAAGGACAGGAAAAAAAAGAGAGGGAAATAAAATATGAGGTACAAGGAAAGAAAAAAAAGCATTGACTTCCAAGTCTTTAACACCGTATAAGATAACATTCTAGCCTCTACTTTTTACTTTTACATGTTAGTAAATAACTAGCCATTTCTATAACAACAATTCTATCTAATTGGCAAAACCAAAGTCAAAGTTTCATTTTTTTCATCATAATAAAAAGGATAATCTAGAAGTGATATCCAAATAAAAAAACATAATCAAATATATTATCCTCTTTGAATAAAACAATTTAACAATTTTTGCTTTATCTTCCTTGCTGTGGAAATAATATTTATTTCTATTTGCACTTGAAAGATTGAAGGCAAAAGAAAAAGGGGACGACAGAGAATGAGGTGGCTGGATGCAGTCACTGAAGCAGTAGGCGTGAGCTTAAATGGACTCTGCAGGATGGTAAAGGACAGGAAGGCCTGGAGGAATGTTGTCCATGGGGTTGTGATGGGTCAAACACAACTTCGCAACTAACAACAAAAATTTGCACTTAATTTTTATAAGCTATCACCATTTATATTAACAAAATTCATTATATTCTTTCAGATTCTTTAACATTAAAGGGAAAATATTTTTCTTCATCCATTTTAAAATACTAAACTTTTCTTTAAAAACATTTCTGAAATCAAAATCTTTTAATCCATCTGTTTTTAACTTCCTCTTAACACCCATATTTTGAAGTTCATATTAAATTTAAATCACTCTGTCCAAGTTACCCTCACAGAATAATTTTTCTTCTTGTATACATTCTTTTTAAAATTCTAGACTTTTCTTTAAACTAATACATCTTTTTTAGGATTACTTTTAATGAAAAGTGTTCAAAATGTGTTAATAAATATACAAATACATTCTCTATTTGAAAATGTTCTAGATAAAAAGAGAGAATGAAATCTTACCAATATATTCTAACTAACATAATAGACTGAGAATTGTCATAAGAATGTAGTCCTCTCCTGCAATGGTGAAACTGATTTTTTTATTGTATACTTAGATTTGCCTTAATACAATATAATAAGAATATTACATTTCATGGAAACCAACTCCGCTTTCATACCCTTTCATAGGCATACTCTACAGAACTGTCAGGTTTATGTTAAAGTTTTATCTATAAATGGACCCAGTAATTGCCCTTCGGTCAACAATGTACAAATTTCTTTTTCCATCCTCTGTTTTCCCACTTGAAATAACTGTAACATAATGAAATTATAATACTGAGAATATTCATATTCAGTAATAAAAATACTAGTTTCCAGCTGCAGAGGGCAGTGCACCACAATAAAAGAGAACGTTGAAGAATACCAGGTCATTTAGTTTCCCCAGATTATGTGATATAACAGAAGGGCATTTGAGATTTGTTTTTCTCTATTCTGTGTTTTATAGTCCAGTAAAGCTCACTTTAGTAAAAAGACATTTAAAAAATCCTTATCCTATTTGTTTCTATCATGCTGCATGCTATATTTTTAAAAAAGCTTTTTGCTAAACAGGAGAAAAATCATCTTAAGTGTTAAAAGAAAGGACAGCAATTGCCTTTACAGGCAAGAGGTTGTATTTATGCTTTATTTCAAGTTCATTTTATAATGATATTCAGTCATTCATTTGCTATAACATTTCATGATCAGACAAAGATATCTTTTGTCAGAATTCTCCATCATAGGTTCTTGGAAGCTGATGCTTGTATCATCAGAGACAATATTTAGTCATGTTGAGTCCTATGTTTTTGTTTCTTCCTTTTATTTTTCCCAAGAGTTCTTCTCTAATCTTTCCCATTTTCACATTATTGTTCAAAATGTTTAAATTTCAGTATAATTATATATAATCTATCCTTGACCATGAGGACGCAGCAATTCTTAAGCATTTCTATCCCCAGTGATAACAAAATATTTAACTCGTGGAAAAATGAGTTCTTTTTAAACTTAAACTTTTTGCTGTGCTTTGGTTTAAACACTTCTCTTTTTTTAATGGAAACCATAACTTTGTAAAACAGTCTTATTTTTATTTTTACTTTCATAAGTTGAAGTTACAACAGTTTGGAAAAATGAGTAGGTAGTCTATAGCAACTAAACATTCTTAAGAAAATCTGCAATGTGCAGATTCTCAAAAGTACATGGCGCCACTTTAAGCACCCATTATATGACTCCTAAACAAAGTTAAATAGAATGAAGAAATCATTAAGCCAAAGTACATAGCCATGGGTAAACACTTTCAGAAAAATGGGAAGAAAATTAAGTTATTAACATGTTTTTTAAAGAAAATTAGGGCTGTCTTTTTGTCTTTTAACTGATGCTTTCCTGAATCCTGAAAAAAAATGCAGCTACAAAATGCCTACCATCATGCTATACCTACTCATCAATTATGAAAACAAAAACTGACCTTTATTATTAAGTCACAGTGAAATAAATTAGTTTATTACTCAGTGCTACAGCTGGGGGGAAAGACTTGGGTCCCAGACAAATAATAAAATAATATCCACATTATATATTACAGGGAGCCCTTGCTTAAAAATGGTAATATGAACTGGCAACTCAAATACTATGTGCAATGTTATGGAACCATGTTGACTTATGATAGAAGTTGCAGCAGTCACAGTTGCCATTGTTAGGTAAATTCTGTTGGGTAGTTACAGCATCAGACAGTCACCCAATTGTCAGTTGCTCCCTCCTGGCAGCTTCCTCGTTGCCTTTTTTATTGGAAGATCACAGTGAAAGTTGCTAATGATGATCCCATAGCCATGGATGCTGCAATCATTCTTTCCTATTGCGAACAAATGCCCAAATCACAATCATGTCACCACAGGGATACTGAGACAGCTGCAGCTACAAGGCCCCATTGTGTGTCCCTTTAATTCAACACCATCGTAACTTCAGTCACTGAATGAATGGTTGTTTAACAAGGCTATAAATTTCTAACCACAAATCCCAGCAGCATCTGCAAAAACCCACAATGATGGCAAAGTATTTGATTTGATATTTGATATATAATTATATATGATTTTGGAGACATACTTTATATATTTTTTTAAAAATGATTTATTAATTTATAGAGTTTTATAAAATACAAAAGTAAATAGAAGAGCAACGAGGGGGGAGGGGGAGGGGGAAGAGAAGTGAGGAAAGATGAGGGCAGGGAGAAAAAGAAGCATTATTATTATATTAGATATAATGTATGTTCCCAAAACTATATATAAATTTGTGAACTGAACTAGAATGCATTTTCAGATTCACTTTCATTGGAAATATTTCTTCTGAAATATTTCTTCTGAAATATTTGGCTAATCATCAAGTATTTTTCCCAAACAGTTGCATAAGTGTTTGATATCAACAATATCTCAAGAAGTTATAAAGTAGGGAATGTCATTGCTGAGTAATGCAGATTATGAACATCTTGAAAGCCATAAATTGCCTATTCCTGTTAAAAGGAATGAATAACAGAGTTGGAAAGGACCTTGGAGGTTTTCTAGTCCAATCCCCTGCTCAAACAGGAAACCCCATACCATTTTAGGCAAATCGTTGTCCAATCTCTTCTTAAAAACCACTAGTGTTGGAGCACTCAAGCTGGAGGCAAATCGTTCCATTGATTAATTGTTCTAACTATCAGGAAATTTCTCTTTAGTTCTAGGTGGCTTCTGTCCTTGATTAGTTTTCATCCATTGCTTCTTGTCCTACCTTCAGGTGCTTTGGGGAATAAGTTGACCCCATCTTCTAAAATATTGGAACACTGCAATCCTGTCTGCCCTAGTACTTCCTTTCATTAAACTAGACATACCTCACATTTCAAACAAGGGAGAAAGAGAATACATAATTTGCATAAAAGGGCAGATTTTAAAAAACAATAAAGATACTAAATTTTAAATAGAAATGTAATAAATACCATTGCAGTGATTAGGTAAACCTACGTGCCTGGTCAATCTGCAATCCAGATGCTGATTATTGTTAGGCCACAAGACTTTCCTCTTCACATAAAAGTTGGATTGAAGAGCTCTTCACTGTGAGGTTCTCAGCAGCCACATTAGTGATATTTTGTCATTAGAAACATAGCATTATAGCACTATAGCACTTGGATTTATATACTACATCATAGTGCTTTACAGCCCCTTCTAACTAGAACCAGCATATTGCCCCCAACAATCTGGGTCCTCACTTTACCGACCTCGGAAGGATGGAAGGCTGAGTCAACCTCGAGCCAATGAGACTCGAACTGCCAAACTGCTGGCAGCTGGTAATCAGCAGAAGTACCTTCCAGTACTGCATTCTAACCACTGCGCCATCACAGCTCTTATGATGAACTATTAAAATTTGACTGAAATTCTGTTCTCGTGAAAATCTGCTTTCTGATGTACTTATTTACAATGATTATTGCATGTGAAAGAGAAAGAAAAAAAATATGTTTATTTTTTCTTACCAGTTCTAAAATAAATTTCATGAAAGAATTTTTTTGAAAAATCTTCCAAAAAGAAAAAAGAATTTTGTAAATTCTATTGTGAATTGAAGGTGGTATTATTGTATTTATTTTGTGAATAACATAGCCAATAAAAGTTTGTGTGTGTCCTATCTTTTATATGCATTGAATTCTGTCGTCCTACAACCTCCCTAACTCCCCATGCTTCAATTAAATTTCAACAGCAGATATCTTTAGGGACTGGAGAGTCAGCATAATGTAATAGAAGCTAAATTCAATAAACAAAGCAACTCTCACATGGAGCTTTATTTTCCTTTCAGAATGCTATTTTCACTACAGTGGGGAAGCCATGACTTTGATAAATTATTGTAAAACCTATTTGATAATTGTAAAAATAAATAAATAAATTTCCAACCCAATTTCTATGCCCAAAACTGATAAAGAATTTTGAAGGATAAAAAGAGCAGCTTTAGCTTAATAATTCTAATTCTATGTCACCATGTAGTCTACATTTGGAATTATGCATTCCAAATGTAGAAATTTTAAGGTTGCCCTCTTTGTCCCTCATCCAGGAAAGAATGTTAGTCTCATTTAATTATATCCCAGCCATAGTTTTTAAAATTGTTTTGTTGTTTACAAAGACCAGTACAGATTGAACTCAGAATTACTGTCATAAATCATTGTGGTTGTTAAACAGGTCACCATGTGAACTCACTCATTTTTATGACAAGTTTTACAACATTGTTAAACAAATGTGATCACAAAGTAAATCCATTTTATCCAATGGTTGTTTTTGTCAGAAACTAGAAGTAAATGCCCCAAATTGACAAAAAAAATGTCAAAAATCACAGTCATGTGACCATGGGACACAGCAAATGTCCATAAATGTGAGCTGGTTCCCAAGCACCCAAAATGTGACCACATGACTGTGGAGTGGATGAGGCTGTCATAACATCAAAATCATGTCCTAAGTACCTTGGGGGCGGGGAGAATTGTAACTTCAAACAATCATTAAGCGATTGGTCATTAAGTAGGTAACACAGGTATATCTTAGATAAGATGAACTGAAATTGTTCACTTTAGAAAACCAGGATTGTGAACTAATTTTTTGTTGAATTTTTTGCAATGCCAGAATCATTGGCTAAATTAATCTGAGTGTAAGACAGGCAGAGATATTGTGCCATCTTGAAATGTCATTCCAAATAAAAATGGCAAAACTGTATTAGAAAATATTTTAAAGGAAAGAGGGAGGGAGAGAAGGAGGATGGATGGATGGATGGATGGAAGGGAAGGGAAAAGAAGGGAAGGGAAGGGAAGGGAAGGGAAGGGAAGGGAATAAGAAACACACATAGTAAAAGGTGGAGGGAGCATTTTATGCCAAAACTAAGTAAAGGGGAATAAAGATAGAAATGAATTTGTGGTACAGGCAGTTTGTTTGTGATCCAAAAATCACAAGGAAAAGAAAGTAAAAGAAACAAAAAGTCTACATTTCAAATAGTTTGATTTGAATATTCGGCTATTAGGAAGGATAGAATAATTTTCTATTCTGTGATGAAAAAAGCCCCCCAAAACTTAAAAATGTAAGAGATGAAAGAATAGACTGTGATAGCTAGAATGGATTGTGTGTTTGGGCTTGCGGGTATGCACATGTGTATGGAAACAATAATAGAAAACCATTTGCATTGTCTATTTTCTGGTTTTCAATGGTAACAACCATCGTTACCATCTCTGATAGTTTAACTCTGTGATGACTTGCTATTTTATTTCTGCTTTCTCGCAATGTGACTTTGCATGCATTATGGATGCTTCCTAGCCCGGCTTGCATACATTAAAGTAAAGTTGATTGATGCTTTCAAACCATGTATTTTTGCATCTTTGTTCTTTATTTAATACTACTTTTTAGATGATAGAATTATTAGTTTAAAAATCCTAGAGAAAATGGAAGATCCACACTATGCATACATACCCATACCCACACATAAAGCCATATCTTCTCTTCCCCCTCCCTCATCATCTGCTAGTTTGTTACTTGTAGCTGAATCCTTTACTTTTTCTTAAGTAGATTCTTTAACTAGAAGAAAATGGGAATTAGCACAGATGTATTTTAGTATGGTACCATTTGGTGCCCTATTTTTCCTATGCAACTTTTGTAATGTTTTAAGAAGCATTAAATAAGAGACTCAGTGGCTCAGTGGCTAATACACTGAGCTTGTCAATCAGAAAGGTTGGCAGTTCAGTGGTTTGATTCCCTAGTGTCACGTAATGGAGTGAGCTCCCGTTACTTTCCAACCAAGCAGTTTGAAAGCACGTAAAAAATGCAAGTAGAAAAATAGGGACCACTTTGGTAGGAAGGTAACAACGTTCTGTGCGCCTTCAGCATTTAGTCATGCCAGCCACATGACCATACAGACATCTTCGGATAGCACTGGCTCTTTGGCTTTGTAATGGAGATGAGCACCGCCTCCTAGAGCCGGAAACTACTAGCACACATGTGCGAGGGGAACCTTTACCTTTACCTAGGAAGCATTAAACAAGGAACAATTAGGAACCTGCTAAGAATTAGATAGGATTAAGATGCTTTATCGGTAGGCCTTAGTGAAGCCTCACTTCTGGTGGATTACTGGAACTCTTCTAAGTATTCAAAATTTTATTATCTTCCTGAGAAAATAGTTTTATAAAGCTTCACCTGGGCTGGAACTTAATTTTTACCTCTCTGCAACATGTCAAAACTATCTTCTGTGTTTGTTTGTCACAGTTACAGTAGTTTATTTACTGATCTGAATCAAAATACAGCTATCTTATAAAAATATGTGTCATGAAATTTATTTTTTCTCCATTTAGGAGAGACTTGACCAGTGTTGCAAATAATTATAATTGTCTACCATATTGAAATATTGGTGTGAGGGAGGTTTGGAAGGTGGGCAGGCAAATCACAATAGCAGAATTTGTTTTAAACAATAGAGTTTAAGTCATATTTAAAAATTTGATTTCAGAAACGTTCTATTTCTTTTCTAAAAGTGTATTTAAATATAAGGATCTTCTAAAAATATTTTTAGTCTTATGGTATCTTTAAAAGAGCGATCAAGTTCAGCCTGGTCTTTATCATTAATTAATGAGAAAAATGTCTGGAAGATTTACTAACAACACTTACTATGGAATATTTCAGTAGTCATCCCATGAACTATAAACCGGAAATGTACATTGCTGCCATCCATGATTAATACAAGGGAGAAGCTCCTATTAGTATGGACCGTTTCAGACACTTAATGGATCTACAGGGTTTCACTTGAGGATATTTTTTCAGCAATATGTAGGCAGACCATAGATTTATTTGGGAAAAGGTATCACCAATATGCTAATTTATGTAGTTTTTTGTAATCTCTACTCAGGTTGGGCCAGAAATGCTATATAAGTCCTGACCCTATGTTCTGTGAGGAGCTGTGAGGAGCTGAAGAAATGAAATACATTTGAATTGAATTCCAGCAAAATGGACTTTCTATTTAGCTCTATTTAGTTCTAGGATAGCTTTGGATGGGATCTTCCTCCCCCTAAAGACATACTTCTATGACCTTGGGGGTCTTACAAGTTTACAGCTTCTGCTAGAACAGCAAGTGAAATCTATACTTGGAGCAAGTATATGATTTGTACAGTATAGTTGAGACACCATTTATGGTCCTTCCTAGATCAAGAAAGCCTGACATGCCTCTTTATCACAGGTCTTTATTTTTAATTATTTTTGCAATTTATCCATTAAGCCAATTCTAATGGTCTCTAGTTGATTTATAGATGCAATGCCTTCTACAATCTACATTTATCTTTGAGGATGAATCAAATTCAGCTGTTACAAATATATTGTCGAGGAGCTATTATGTAAGAGATACTACTAAAAATTAACATTAATTTGGGGTTCCTGCATTAGTTACCGATAGGTTTCTAAGTCCAATTCAAAGGGTTGTTAAACCAGAGGTGGTATTCAGCAGGTTCTGACCAGTTCTGGAGAACTGGTAGCGGAGAACCGGCAAATACCACCTCTGACTGGCCCCGCCCCCATCTATTCTGTGCCTCCCAAGTCCCAGCTGATCAGCTGTTGCCCTGCACAGGAGAACGGAGCTGGAAAGCAGGTTAGTGGGGTGGGGAGGGAATGGGATTTTGCAGTATCCTTCCCCTGCCATGCCCACCAAGCCACACCTACCAAGCCATGCCCACAGAACTGGTAGTAAAAAAATTTGAATCCCACCACTGTAAAACTGTTTATGACTTGACTATGAATGTCTTACTATAAGGACAATCTTCTGCAAACAAAAGCTTTTTATCTTGTATGAGCGACTAGGAAGAAAGTGCTTAGAAACCCTATCCTACATGAAATTGAGGTAATAATTAATCTGAAGAAAAAAAAATTAAAACATTTTTTTAAGTGCAGAAAAACATATAGCATTCATAAATGTTGAGGAAAAAATGTCCCCATTCACTGAAGTATAAAAAGGAAGAACACAACCAGGCAAAGAAGATTTTTGTTACAGCCAATTTCAATAGAAAGTACTTTTAATTATCTGGTAGTCTTAATTCCGTAGTATGATCTACCCACTGGAGTGACATCGTGTGTGTGTGTGTGTGTGTGTGTTTATTTTTGTAAACATGGAAAACACAAGAGCTGAACAGTAATGAAACATGAATTCAATAAATAACCATCAACATCTCTAATATAAAAAAAAAATTTTTTTTCTAAGAAATCCCTTAAGAACTGCTATTTTATAAAAGCTGGAATACCTTTGGTCCCAAGGATTAGATTTTGGAAGGCTTATTTCCACTAGTACCACAGTTAGAGGCAAATAGAGGAAGATTTATCTTTTTTTCCCCTTTCCATTTTTCAAACTCTTTTGACTAACCTGGATTTGAGTGAGCAGGGTGAAAGTTCTGTAGGAAAAAAAAAGTGTTATTATGCTGGTACAGAAAACACATTTTGCAACACATATAATGTGGCTTGTAACTTAGCCAGTTTCACACAGATCACTGTGAATATCCATTGTAAAAATCTCTATGACTTTTTTCCTCTGTGATGAATAGCCATTCATACGTTGAATAGTAGAATACTGCACAGTTCCTGGTGCCGAGAAATTGCTGTTGAAGATGCTGTCAGGTTTAAGGCCAATTTCTGAAAATCACAAAGTTCTCAAGTCATGGATGCTGTTTCTTTCCTATCGTGTTGTATTAGCATTGCTAATTCTGCCATTTGATACTCTGCTCAGTTGATCTCTGGAGTGAATGATGCTGTGTTTACACATTTCTGCACACTATGTTTTCTTTACCATTATGTTAGGTTTTGCCATGGGAGTTCAGATATCTTGTGCTCAGCTATAAATATCTGACCCCTCATTCTCTCATTTGTCTGTTTTCTCTTGCTGAGTCTTTGCCTTGTCTTTTAAAAGTCAGTTGGATGAATGAGTAAGTGTTTTGGATGATAGCTTGTCAGGGCCTTCTAATTTTGTTGAACTTTATAGCACTTCCCGCAGCAGGTAACATCCTGAAAAAGCAATGAGCACATCAGGCTTATAACAGAAAGGGCAATTCTCATTGTCAATAAAAAAGAAAAATTAACTTTTATTGTGAATGTGTTTATTTCTCTAAATTTGCTATGAGTACATGAGCAAATGCCCGTATCACCTGTCTTGGGACATTTCATAATCTGCTTGCAATAAAAGTATTAGATGGAAAAGTATTAGCTCCAAAGTATCATAAATCTTAGGTGAGTTTATTATATATATCTATGATATAATATTTATGAAGGTACATTTTTATGGACTCACAATTTAGTTTATCTCCATAAGACATTTGTAAAATCAGTAATATTGAGGAAAAGTTTTGAGTACAAAGATATATTTTAAGGCTTATGCCTTAAAGGGGAATTTAAATTCAGAATATAGTTGGGGACCATCAAAGAAATCATAGCTGAATCTTAAAATTTTCTGTAACTTTATGGGAGATTCTTTGCTTTGTCTGCAAAAGATAAAATAATTAATTTACTTTCCCATTTCTGTAAATAGAATGTTTAACTAATAATAAGTATTAGCATTTTTCAATGATTTCATGGAAAGTTCCTATTTCAAGAATGTTACTTTTTGGAGGGCGGAGCTGGCATCGCGATGATACATCATGCGATCTTGGAGATCTGAGATCGCTGCCGATATCTTTGCTCCTAGATGGTCCAATCGGATCTAAACCGTCCCGAAGAGACGGTGAATGTAAAGAGCGCATCCTGTCGATCCCAGGGATACCACAAAGTCCCTGGTAGATCCAGGAGAAGCTCTTTTTGCCAGCGGCAAAGAGGCAGCCATTAAAGCTGCTGAAGTTGGGACAGCTCCAAAACGAAAGAGAACAGAAAGAGAAAGTGTGCCGGTTTGGTGAGAACTTTTTATTTATTTTAAGACTTGAAAGGACACCCTAAGGAAAAGAAAGAATCTGTAAAAGTTTTGACAGAAGTGATTAAGCGGCAATTTTAAACAGGAATGTCAAAGTAATATTTTTTTTTTCTCATTGCTGGATTTTCTACACATGATTTTATATTTTGAAACTGGACTGGTTTTTTTTTTCTTCTTTCACCTATTCTTTCTCTCCTTTTTGACTTTATAATATTCTAGGCTAGAGACTCCCTTTTAGTCATCTTTTTAAATATCTTTTCCCCTTTTTAATTAGTTTTTATTATATTTTGTTTGGAAAAGGATGGGGAAAGTGAAAGCAAAAGAAACTTTGTAACACTGCCAACTAGAGGCTTGGAAATATTCTATTTCTTTTTCTTGACCAGACAAAGCTGAGAAAGAACTGAGACTTCTTTTCAAGGACATTGCTATTTGATAAGATAGAGGGAAGAGCATGGAAGAGTATTATTGCAGGTGCTCTTCTGGGTTTCCATCAACAGCTGGAGTCTGGTGTTGAAACTTATAGGAAAAAAACGGTGATAAGACTCTGGAGAAGAGAGTTATAAATTTAAACAAAAGCCTTGGATAATCAAACAAGGTGCAGTGTGCTCTTTTTATTTTTTTTATTTTTTAAAAAAACAAATTTTATTAATTTTACAATTAAAAACAAATCAACAACACATACACAAATAGAAAAAGGAGAGAAGAGAAAAGAAAAAAGAAAGAAAAGCAAAAAGAAAGGAGAAAGAAAGAAAATGAGAAAAAAAGTGAACACTTAAAAACATTCTCATTTTCGACAGTTTGCAAGATCTTTTCTTTTCTTGTTTTATGCCATATACGCACAACTTATCCATATATATGTTTATATTTCACTCATATAAGTTTGTCCCATTCTTTTTTACCTTGTGATATAAGGTCTATCTTTGATCTAACCATTTATACCAGCAATTCCAATTGTTAAAATATATTGAAGAATCTTTGTTTTTTAAGGCTAAAGTTAGTTTGTCCATTTCTGCACAGTCTGAGATTTTTTGGATGATCATCTGTTCTGTAGGTATGTGAGGTAGTTTCCAACACTGAGCAAATGCTAGTCTGGCCGCTGTTAATATATGTATTGTTATATACTTCACTTTTTTAGGTAGCTGTTTATCGAAAATCCCTAACAGGAAGGACTCTGGTTTATACTCAGTCTGTTCTTTTGTTATATCTTCTAGCCAGTTCCTAATTCTTTGCCAGTATTTATGGGCTTCTTTACAAGACCACCACATATGAAAAAAGGTTCCATCTATTCTTTTACATTTCCAACATTTCGGGCTCGTGTTGGGGTGCATCTTCGCTAATCTCGAAGGAGGGAGGTGCCATCTATAAAACATTTTGTAAGCGTTTTCTTTATATGCTGCCGATTTGGTGATCTTATTGTTTCTACTCCAAATCTTTTCCCATTCTACTAATGTGATACTCCTTCCTACGTTCCTACTCCAGGCTATCATATTCCCTTTAACTGTTCCTTCTTCTAACTCTACTTCTAATAGATAGTTATAAAATTTAGTAATATTTTTCTTGTCTGATCCTAGTAAGATTTTGTCTAATTGCTGGAGTTTATTGTTAATACCGAATTCTTTTCTATCCTGTTTGTATCTATTATGAATTTGGAGATATACCCATTGATCTATTTTAAATCCCCGCTTTTGCAGTTCTAGTTGTGTTTTCAAATTTCCTTGTGCATCTAATAAATCTTTATATTTACTCATTTTGGTAATGTCCAGATTGTTTGATAACCAAATCGGTACTTTTAAATAGTGTTTTTTCCGTACATTTTTCCAATTGGTTAATAGTGAATCTCTAATTAAGTGTCTGTGGAAATATGTCTGATTAACTTTCCCTACCTCCCATAAAAAGGCGTGCCATCCCCTCTGCAAGTCGTGGCCTTCTAACAGTAGCGTTCTTTTATTGATTAAATTCACCCAATCTTTTAACCATACTAGAGAGGCTGCTGTATAATATAATTCCCAGTTTGGCAGTGCCAATCCACCCCTGCTCTTCAAATCCTGCAATGCCTTTAAATTTATTCTAGATTTCTTTCCTTGCCAAATGAATTTAACAATTATTTTATTAAGTTCTTCAAAAAAATTTCTATGTAATTTGATAGGAATCGTCTGAAATAAGTACAAAAATTTTGGTAGAATATTCATTTTGATGGAAGCAATCCTACCCAATAGTGAAAGTTGCAACCTACCCCATGATTCTAAATCTTTTTTTACTTGTTGCAACATTTTTTTTTAAGCTATACTATTTCTTACTTTAACAAACCCACTCCTTACTAGTTTACTTTTCGTAATAGCTATTTGGATTTTTGGCCTTTTGGAACTTGTTTTTGTCTTTCTTTTTGTCTTTTGAAGTCAAATTTTTATGTTTGCATTTTATTTTAAAGGAAAAGCTTCAGTATTAATGATTTCCTTCTTTTTCTTTTTAAGGGAGTAGTCTCTTTTATTTTTTGTCTCTCCCTCCCTTGTATTTTTTTTTCTATTTACCTTCCATATTGGGGTTTTCTTTTGTGGCTTTCTTTTTTTTACTTATGCATCCTTTTATACCTGAGACCTCTTAATTGGATTAAGGTGTTGAAGAACCTGAAGAACTTTTATTTTCTCTTTTTTAGTTTTTTAATTTTTACTTTTCCGCCTTTTCAGGATTTAACAATTTTTTCTTTTTTGTGTGTGTTTATGGTCTTTTCTTCCATTTTTGAGTTTTTACTGCTATCTAGCCAATCGGCTGGATTAAGGTATACAAGAACCTGAAGAAATATTATTATTATTATTATTATTATTATTATTATTATTATTATTATTATTATTATTATTATTATTGCTATTATTGCTATTATTGCTATTATTTGCTTTCTTTTTTCCTACTATTTTTATTTGGAATTGCAATTGATTATTTCACAAGTGGATTAAGGTCTAGAAGAACCTGAAGATTCTGAATTGTCCGAAATGAGTAGGAAACTAACAGCCCCTGGTTCCTCAACTTCTACTTCTTCCTCTTCACCATCTGGAGGACAATGTTCAATACAGACAATGTTACAGCAAGAAAAAGAACAGGAAAAAGTGACCCTGCAGATGATAATGCAAGGAATTCAAAATATTCAAATAAGAACAGAGAATATTGAAAAGAGAACAGAGAACATTGAACAAAGAACAGGGAAAATTGATGAAAAAGTGGATAACATTCAACAAATGATGATGAAGTATGATGAGAGAGTCCAAAAAATTGAAGAAGATAAACAAAGTGATAAGAAGATTGGAGACATTGATAGCAGATTAACTGTGATTGAACAAGATAAAATATTGGCTGAAGCTTTGGAAATAACTGAAGAGAAGATGATGGATGGAATAGATGAGGTCTATCGAGTCTTCACAAAATATGCAATGAGAAATAGCTTACCAAGAGAAGTTCACATTAGATTTACAAAGAAAGCCATTAAAACGCAAATATTGCAAGTGGCAAGAGAGAAAACATTGAAATATAAAGACAAGGAGATTGTGGTCCTGAAACAAGTACCCAGAAGAGTGAGAGAGATGAGAAGAGAATACCGATTTCTGACCAAAATGCTACTTAAAAAAGAGGTGAATTATAGATGGCTGATTCCAGAAGGTTTAATGTTCACATGGCAGGAACAGAGACATAGAATTGACTCAATTGAGAAAGCTGAATCATTTTACACAGAATTTTTCAGAGGGGAGGAAGAGGCAGAAAAAGAAATTTCACTAATTGAATTCCAAGAGGACTGCCAAATGGCGACTGAAAAAGAAGAAGGTGCAGTATGTGGAAAGGTGGAAGCCAAAGAACAACGTGAACCAAGATCTATGAGAACTGCTAAACCTAACTACAAAATATAACCATGGAAGAGAAAAAACTGATTACAATTAATATAAATGGACTTAACTCAGCTGTTAAAAGAAGGAAAACTTTCCATAAATTAGAGAAATTAAAATTTGATATAATCTGCCTACAAGAAGTAGATATTAAAAAGCAACATGAACAATTGCTGATACAGCCAAAATTAGGGATAATATTTACTTCTTTGACACAATGCAAGAAAAGAGGACTGGTTTTGTACATTAAAGATATTATCCCAGCGAAATTGATCTATACCGATGATGATAGAAGAATACTAATGGTGGAAATAATGGACAATAATATGAAAACACTCCTGATTGCAATCTATGCCCCAAATGACAATTAAGAAGAATTTTATAAAAAATTACATATGAAAATAATTGAACTGGACTATGCTAATACAGTTATGATGGGAGATTTTAATGGAATTGTAGATAATAAATTGGACTATACAGCACAGAAAACAACAAAGCAAAACAGAAAGACTCTCCCTAAATCGTTTTTTAAAATGGTAGATGAAATAAACTTAAAAGATACATGGAGAGAAAGAAATGCTAAAACTAAACAATACACCCTCTACTCAAACAGACATTTATCATGGTCCAGAATAGATATGATATGGATGTCAACAGAATTGTTAACTAATATTCAAGAAATAAATATTGAAACAAGTACTTGGGCAGATCACAATCCAATGACAATTAAATGGAAAGGACAAAGAAGAAGATCTAGATGGACGTTAAATAATACTATTTTAAAGGAAAAAGACTTCACACAGTGGATGGAGAAAGAACTGGCTTTTTTCTTTAGAGAAAACAAAAAAGGAGATACATCAATCCAGAATGTATGGGATACAATGAAGGCATATGCCAGAGGCTTAATAATAGACTATACAAGGAGAAGAAATACTATGAAAAGATTAGCCTCTAAGGCATTAGAGGATGAGTATAAAGGACTTGAAAAAGAGCTGCAGAAAATGCCACAGAAAAAGGACATTAAGTTAAAAATGGATATAATTAAACATAAAATGGGTCTAATAGAAAAAGAAGATGCTTTCGAATTTGGTGCCAAGACTCATATTGTAAATTTTTTGAATTAGAAAGTGCCAATTTAAGTTATCAAATGCTTTCTCAGCATCCAAAAACATGAGTGCAGATTGTTTCTCCGGATGGGCTTCATAGTAATCTAGGACATTGATAACGGTTCTTAAATTGTTTTTTATTTGTCGGGACGGAAGGAATCCATTTTGATCTTCGTGGATATGTGGATTTAAAGCTTGTTTAACTCTATTAGCTATGATAGAAGTAAATAATTTATAGTCGGCATTTAAAAGTGAAATCGGTCTGTAGTTGTTAATATATCTATGATCTGCATCCTCCTTCAGGATTAGCGAAATCAGCTCCCCCCTCCACGAGTCCGGCATCTTGGCTGCCAGAAGTACCTCGTTAAACACTTCCAGTATCAGTGGTCCTACTAGTTCCATTATTGCTTTGTATAGTTCTGCCGGAATCCCATCTGGTCCTGGAGATTTGTTATTACTTTGGTTCTCCATTGCTGACTTCAATTCAGACCATGTAATGTTTTTATTCAATAATTCTATCCATTCTTCTCCAATTACCTTGTCATTCGTCTCCTCTAAATAAGTTCTTATTTTATCTTCATTAACTTCCTCCTTTTTATATAATCTTTGAAAATAGTTGTAAATGATATCTTTTTTCTTCTCTATCTCATGTTGTAAGACGCCTTTCTCATCCATTAGTTGATGTATCAATCTCTTTTCTTTCACTTTTTTAAGTTTATGGGATAACCATTTTCCTGGTTTATTTGCATACTCAAAATAAGTTTGTTTGGACCTTTTCAAATTAACTTCTATTTTATCTTGTTCAAGTAAGTTCAATTTATGTTTAATTGTTATTAACTGATTTTGTATTCTCTGGTTTTTAGGGGTTTTTTGTAGTTGTATTTCTAATTCTTTAATTTGTTGTTGAAATTTATTTTGTTGGGCATGTATTCTTTTATTTCTCATGGCGTTATAAGAGATTGTTGTTCCTCTTATAATTGCCTTCATTGTATCCCAAATATTTTGTTTCGTGGTTGCTTCATTATTATTTTCTTTTAGAAAAAAATTTAATTCCTCTTTCAGCTTATTAATGTACTCTTCTTCGTTTATTAACTGAGTATTTAGTGTCCATCTTTTCTTTGTTTTTCTCCTATCTCTCCAAATTAATTGTATTGGGTTGTGATCGGCCCATTCATTTGGTAGGATTTTAAATACTTTTATTTCATTAGCCAATTCCCCATCCATCCAGGCCATATCTATTCTGGTCCAAATTTTGTGTGGATTGGAATAATATGTAAACTGTTTCTCTTCTGGGTTTAGTTTTCTCCATAAATCTATTAAGTTTAGCTCTTTCATCATGTCCTTACAGGGCATAGAAAATTCTCTTTTCCCGTTCTTGTTCTTATTCGCATTACTATGGTCTTTTTGATGATCAGCAATGGAGTTGAAGTTGCCTATCATGCAAATATTCCTTTTTTCGAAACCTATTATTTTTTGATGAAGATCTTTAAAAAATTTCCCTTGTTCTTCATTTGGTGTGTAGATTGCTACCAATAAAAATGTAATATGATTAATCCAAATTTGAATAACCAGAGTTCTTCCTTCCGGATCCGACCAGATTAATTCTGCTTTTACATCTTCTTTCACAAATATTGCAATTCCTTTCTTTTTATGTTTGTCTGCTGGTGCTGTAACAAGTTTTCCAAGTTTCGGGCAAATTAAATATCTTTCATCATTTTTCCTAATGTGTGTTTCTTGTAGGCATATTATGTTGGCGTTTTGTCTAATTAATTTAGTTAATATCCTTTTCCTTTTAGATGTTGAATTTAAACCATTTATATTAATGGAGAGGAGTTTCTTTCCTATCTCCATTTATCTAAGTCTGTTTAGTTTTTTGTCTAGTGATGATTCGGTTTTCTTCTTGCTGTTGTTGTGAGATTGGTTCTTCTCTCCCTGGTTGTGGTTTATCGTTCCCTAAATTTTGAGGAAGTCCTTCTTTTTGGTTTCTATGGCGATTACGGTCATCCTGTGGTTTCCTTTTAATTTCCTCCTTGGTGTATTGGTCATCCGTGCCTATTAGGTGATCATGAAAGTCTTGGGCCTGTTCTATAGAGTCTATTTTGACTTTTCTCTCTTTCCAAGTTATTAACATCCCTTCCGGGATTAACCATTTAAAAGGGATTCCCTTTTTATTTAAATAATTGGCCAAAAAATTATAATCCTGTCTTATTGTTAGGAATAAAATGGTTACCTAACGTAGTTTGGGTAAAATAATATATATAGACTATGATAGTGAGTTTAAGTGTGTGTCACTTTAATTGCAAAGCATGTAATTTTGGGTGCGGCTGTAAATCGCCATAAGAGGGAGCAAGAGAACTTGATTGATTGCTGGCTTACTGGATTGCTTGCTGACGATGATGGATTGTTAACTGCGTGTTCTTTGCTGTTGCTGAAGGAAGAAAGGAGGTTTGACTTCTTTATATCTCTACTTCGAGAAGAGATATATTACTGGACTGATATTAGTAAGTTTAATGACCTCTTTTTCGACACTGGACTTTGCAACTGAATAATCCCCGGACGGACTGAAATAGTGTATGATATATGGACTGTTTGACTATGCTATAAATCTTACTGGAATAAACTATTTAACTAGCACATTGTATCTGTTTTACTGAGTGTAAACTACAAAAACGTTTATCTCACATATTTGCCTGCCTGCCTGACTGCCGTGCAGATTCTGCTAGGGTGTATATCCCTAACACTTATGACCCTCACTTTCCTTGGGATTTGTTTTAGGATCATAATCTCTTTGCCTTTATGTTATTGTTTCTTCTCTGGACATTTTAAGAATTAAGTCTCTCACACATCTCCTAGTGAAGCGAATATGAATTTCTCTCGGGCAGTTACATTACATTATCAGAATGGGAAAAGATTTGGAACAGAAATACCAAGATTACAAAATCGACAGCGTATAAAGAAAATACATACAAAATGTTTTATAGATGGCACTAGCCCCCTTCGAGGTTGGCGAAAATGAACCCTAACACGAGTCCAAAATGCTGGAAATGTAAAAGCATAGAAGGAACCTTTTTTCACATGTGGTGGTCCTGCAAGGAAACCCAGAAATATTGGCAAAAAATCAGAAAATGGTTGGAGGAGATAACTAAAGAACAAATCGAATACAAACCAGAGTTCTTCCTACTAGGGATCTCTGATAAACATTTACCCAAAAAGATGAAATATGTAACAATTCATATTTTAACTGCAGCCAGATTAGCGTTCGCTCAGTGTTGGAAATCATCTTATACACCTACAGAACAAATGGTTATCCAGAAAATATGTGATTGTGCAGAAATGGACAAATTAACTATAGCACTTAAAAATAAAGAGCCTTCAACATTTTACGATAATTGGAACTCTTGGTATAATTGGTTAATCCAGAGATAAACTGCTTAAAAGACAATGGGTAATTTAAGCATAGATATCGATAAGATGTGCGTATTCAAATTAAATTAGGAGAATTGGATCTTGCAGAATGTCAAAAAGGATATTGTCTGTTTTTAAAAGTATTCTTTTCATTTCTTTTTCTCTTTCTTTGCTTCTTCCTTTCTTTTAAATCTCTTCTTCTCTTCTCTTTCCGGTTCGTAAGGCCGAGTGTTTTTTTCTTTCTTTCTTTGTGTATGTAATGTCGATATGTTTTTAATTGCAAATTTAATAAAATTTATTTTAAAAAATGAAAAGAAAAAGAAGAATTAGCACAGAAAATCAGGGGTGCTAAACAGAACTACTTTGAAGATGCAAATAAACCAGGTAGATGGTTAGCATATAAATTGAGAAAGGAGAAAGAATCAAGGAAAATATTGCAATTAATAGATGACCAAGGCCAAGTTTGCTATGGTAGTAAAGAGAAGAAGGAAATCATACGAGACTATTATGGGAAATTATACACACAAGAGAATATTGATGAGGAAAGAGTTAAACAGTATTTACAGAATGCTAATTTACCCCAGATACCTAAAGAGATTGAAACAATGTTAGAAAGCAATATAACAATGATGGAGTTAACTGAAGCACTCAAGAAGCAAAATAATGGAAAAGCACCAGGCCCAGATGGACTTCCGGCAGAATTTTATAAAACACTACAAGAATCGTTGAGCCTTCCACTGCTAGAAGTTATGAATGAAGTTATGTTAAAGAAGAAGATACCTAAATCATGGTCAGAAGCTTATATTACACTTGTCCCAAAAGAGGAGGCCGATCCATTACAAATCAAGAACTATAGACCTATTTCCTTACTAAACGCAGATTATAAAATTTTTGCTTCAATATTGGCAGAAAGACTTAAAAAATACTTAAACAATTTTATCCATCTTGATCAAAATGGATTTCTGCCAAAGAGACAAATTAAAGATAATATGAGAGTAATCTTGGACACTTTGGAATACTATGAGGCACACCCTGAAAAACAAATGGCTTTGATATTTCTAGATGCACAGAAGGCATTTGATAATGTGAATTGGCGATTCATGTTATTACAGTTGGAACAGATGGGCTTTGGTAAAAAAATTATTCAAGTAATAGAAGCTATATATCATAAGCAAACGGCAAAGGTAATGATAGAGGGAGAACTGACAGACTCTATTGATATAAGAAAAGGAACAAGACAAGGGTGCCCACTATCACCTCTGTTGTTTGTGTTAACCTTGGAAGTGCTAAACAGAAATATTAGAGAAGAAAAAGATATAAAAGGGATGAAAATTAAAAAGGAAGAATTTAAGCTGCAAGCATTCGCAGATGATCTGGTTTTCATTTTAGAAGACCCACTAGAAACAGCATCAAAATTGATAGAAAAGATAGAGGCATATGGAAAGGTGGCTGGTTTGAAAATAAATAAAGATAAGACAAAGAATATGCTATCAAGACAAAAGGAAGAACTGGCAGATCTGTTGAAAATTCAGGTCACGAATAAGATCAAGTACTTGGGGATACATTTGACAGCAAGATGCAGTACACTAAAAGAGAATAATTATATCAAATTTAAGCAGCAGATAGCGCTAGATTTGGCGAAATGGAAAAATTTACAACTGTCATTAATAGGGAGAATATCAACAATCAAGATGAATATATTACCCAGAATTTTATATTTGTTCCAAACAATTCCAATTAGGCTTGGAAAAGATTACTTTGAAGATTTAAATAAAATTGTGTTGAAATATATATGGCAAGGGAAGAAAGCGAGAATAAAGTTAAAACTTTTGCAAGATGCCAGAATAAGAGAAGGATTTGGTTTGCCTCATTGGGAGTTGTATTACCAAACTACAAATTTGATGTGGGTTAAGGCAGGGGTCCCCAACCACCAGGCCGCGGACCGGTCCCAGTCCATGGAGCACTCTGTACCGGGCCGCAAAGAAAAAAAATGGCGGCTTTCTTCGCCTTCGGTGAATGCTGCTGGGATCAGGGATCAAGGACACAAATGAAAGAAGGGGAGGGAGGAAGCAACCAAAGCCTGTCCTGCTCTCCGGCTCAGTGGCTTCGGTTTCCTCCCGCCTCGTTCCTCTCTCAGTCGCTCTCTCGCTCCTCCACCAGCCCAGGAAGAAACTGCTTCAAAGAAGCCGGGGGGTGGCTTTTCCTGTCGCCGCAGCTCCTCCGAAGCGCCCGTTCACCCCCACCCCACCCGCCCGCGCGCAGTTCAATCCAGTGCTCCATTCTGCCTGCCTGCCTGCCTTCGTTTCTGGTTGATTCGGAGCAGCTTCGGCTGAGAATAATAACTATTCGCCTCTTTTTATCAGCCGAAGCTGCTCCCAAACAACCAGAAACGCAGGCAGGCAGGCAGAACGGAGCACTGGATTGAACCACGCGTGGGCGGGCGGGGTGGGGGTGAACGGGTGCTTCGGAGGAGCTGCGGCGACAGGAAAAGCCACCCCCCCCGGCTTCTTTGAAGCAGTTTCTTCCTGGGCTGGATGTTAGAGGTCCATCGTAGCTCTGAATGATCCCTAAACAAGGACTACAGGAGCTTCCTAGGGAAAACACACTGACTAAATGCTCCTCATTCAATTCCTGTTTTCACCAAACAGAGATAAGAGAAACATCTGCATGAAATTTTGTAGCTACACAGCTGGGCAACACCTAGAACTAGAGAGACTGCAGTCAGGTGTCTTTAATGCTAGTTGTAGGGTAAACATAAAGTTTTGGGAATGGAAAATAGAATCCCCCCGCGGTCCTTGAAAAAGTGTTTCTGCTTGAAACTGGTCCCTGGTACAAAAATGGTTGGGGACCACTGGGTTAAGGAATGGATAACATTAAGAAATACTAGATTGTTGACATTAGAAGGACATGATCTGTTGTTGGGGTGGCATGCTTTTCTATGGTATAAAGGAACTAAAACACAGGGGTATTTTAGAAGACATTATATACAGGAGTCTCTGTGGTTAAACTGACAATGTTATTTGAAAATTCCAGTCTGGCTATTGACTATTGAAGCATTTTCTTATCCTATAATATACAAAAAGGAACAAACAGTTAGATATGGTGAAATATTAAATGAAAAGGGTGAACTTAAATCTATGCAAAAACTAGAGGAACAAGGTATAAAGATGAATTGGTTTTCATATGCACAAATACATTCAAGGTATGATAAAGATTCTAAAACAGAAGGTTTCTATGATAAACTGACTGATTTAGATAAGATTTTGACAGGTACTGATGAAAAGGTGATTAAAAAATTGTATGGATATTTATTGGAAATTAAATTAGAAGAAGAACAAGATAAAGAAACAATGATTGCTTGGGGGAAGAATTTTGGATATGGGATTGATCTAGAGAAATGGCAAAAATTGTGGTCTCAAAATTATAAAATGACAATGTCAACAGCATATAAAGAAAATTTGTATAAGATGTTTTAAAGGTGGCATTTCTCCCCAACAAGAATAGCAAGAATGTTCAATAACAAATCTGAAAAATGTTGGAAATGTCATCAGATACCTGTCTCATATTACCATATGTGGTGGACTTGTGCGGATGCTAAAAAATATTGGACTAAAATCCACACGTGGTTGGAAAAAATGACAAAAAAGCATATAAATTTGAAACCAGAGATATTTTTATTGGGAATTTTATCTGAAATATATAGTAAAGAATTGAAATACCTGATTGTAAATGTATTAACAGCGGCTAGGATTGTATTTGCTAAAAACTGGAAAAATGAGAAAATACCATCACAGGAGGAAATCATTAAGAAAATATTGGAATGTGCTGAAATGAGTAAATTGACATTTGAAATCAGAGAACAAGATGATAAACAATTTTATAAAATCTGGGATCTATTCTATCAATGGTTAGAAAATAAAGCATGGTAATGAAATATGTAGATTCTTAGAAAATAATAAATATATAAAGATGTATTCTTTTCTTATTATATCTACAAAATGATTGTAGGATAGATTTGAGATGATAATATGAACTGTCATAAAACAAATTAAGTAAAATATGATTATTTCGTAAAACATGAATGAATAAAAATATAGTCAAATGATTGATTAATAATGATATTAATGTATTTAATACTTGATTGAAAATATGAGAATATATACAATGTAATTGTAATTGAAGACTACGAAATGGAAGCACAAAACAATTTGTAAACCAACCGGCACACTGTATGTATATATATGGAAGATGGCTTGATGTTTTTATGTTTTGTTTGTCTATGTTCGTCTTAAAAACCAATTTTAAAAAAGAGAATGTTACTTTTTAATAAATAGGGACAAATTTCATCTTACAGGTCTTATGAAAACAGAGGAATACCAAAATCTGATCTGCCAGGTAGAATTAAACCAACTAGTGGTACCTGAACATACTTGTTAGTGGATCATAAGCTTCCTACCAGACAGGAAGCAGCAGGTGAAGCTAGGCAGAATCACATCCAATACCTGTACAATCAGCACAAGGCTGTGTGCTTTCTCTACTTCTCTTCTCCCTATATAGCAATGACTGCATCTCAAATGATCCACCTGTTAAAATACTGAAGTTTGCTGATGACAAAACAGTGGTTGGTCTCATTCGAGACAATGACGAATCTGCATACAGACAGGAAGTTATACAACTTGCCTCGTGGTGTAACTGGAACAATCTGGAACTGAACACATTCAGAACCGTAGAAATGGTGGTAAACTTTAGAAGAAACCCTCCCATACTACCACCTCTTACAATACTAGACAACACAGTATCAACAGTAGAGACCTTCAAATTTCTAGGTTCTACTATATCACATGACCTAAAATGGACACCTAACATCAAAAACATCATCAATGTTCTTTTTGCGCCAACTCAGAATGCTCAAACTGTCCAAGGAGCTGCTGATACAGTTCTACAGAGGAATTATTGAGTCTATCATCTGCACCTCTATAACTGTCTGGTTTGGTTCTGTAACCCAACAGGACAGACACAGACTTCAAGAGATAATTAGGACTGCAGAAAAAACAATTACTACCCACTTGCTTTCAACTGAGGACCTGTATACTGCACGAGTCAAAAAGAGGGCTGTGAAAATATTTACAGACCCCTCACATCCCGGACATAAACTGTTTTAACTCCTTCCCTCAAAATGACACTATAGAGCACCGCACCCCAGAACAACCAGACACAAGAACAGTTTTTTCCTGAAAGCCATCACTCTGCTAAACAAATAATTCCCTCAACACTGTTCAACTATTACAAAGTCTGCACTACTATTACTGTTAATCTTCTTATCACTCCTTATCACCCATCCCCTCCCACTTGTGATTGTAGGACTGTGACTTTGTTGCTTGTATTGACTGTTTCCTAGTATGATTTGATTGCTGATCGTACCCTATGACTATCATTAAGTGTTGTACATTATGATTCTTGATTCTTAATGAATGTATGTTTTCTTTTATATATACTGAGAGTATTTACACCAAGACAAATTCCTTGTGTGTCCAATCACACTTGGCCAATAAAGTATTCTATTCTATTCTATTCTATTCTATTCTATTCTATTCTATTCTATTCTATTCTATTCTATTCTATTCTATTCTATTCTATTCTAGAAGCTGTCAATCTTCTTAGTAGATCAAAGCCTGGGAAAATGAAATGCTAAAAGATCCAAAAAAACAAAAGGAAAGCACACTATTAGTAGGTAGCCCATCTCAGAACTAGCTTTGAAAAGCTCAACAATAGGCTAGTTGAAGGAAAAAAGGGAAAGGGATCCCAGGGACAGGTCCCCATAATTGTAAGTAAAATGGTCTGGGATATTTTTTTGCTTTAGTTCCTTGCCCTTCTCCTTGTCCTTCTCCTCCATTTATTAATCACAAAAGCATCTCATGACCTTTATGGCTGAAAAGCCAGTCACACCAGATTTCTAGAATCAACCTAACTCTTGAAAGACAATTGGGACCCTTTCTCAGATGGATTTTCAGCATTATAGACTGAGTTGCAGCTTTCTTGTGAAAATAATAGCAATTAGAACACATGCTAGCAAAGTTTCAGTGAAAGGGTGGGAATGAGAATTCTAATTTTAATGTGTATAAAATTGATGACGGTTTCTTGGCTCAGAAATAAAATGAAGAAATAAAAATATTTGAAGTAACTTTAAATAAACTAAAGTAATTTTAAATCAGCTTAACAAGAAAAGCTTTATTAACTTGGGTAATGTTTTCGTTTCTTCAAAATTCATTTGGGTAACTTATTAAATCAAATGCATTAGTAGATCCTTTTCAAATGTTTACCATTGTCTAGCATGAAGACAAAATAGAGAGGTCTAGCCATTGAATATAAGTTTACATTTCCCCAACAATTACAAATATTTTGTTTGCTCCATTTCATGAAGAAAAATACTTGGCTCAAGCTCTGCCCTTGAATTTTCTTTTACTGTGAAAAGTCACTCACTAAGTGGAAGCAAAAGTAAAAAGCTGTTCCTTAGGATAAAAATACCAACATTCTACAGGAGGAATTGATCTGTAGAATCAATTCTCCAACCACTTTTTCAATGTGACTTTGGGCAAAATAACAAAACAAAACAGTGTGTTTCCAGGTACAATTCAGGGGTGCTGATGGTTACACATAGTCCTTGACCACAATTGAACCCAACATTTCTGTTGCTAAGCGAGACAGTTGTTAAGTGAGTTTTGTTCCATTTTACAACTTTACTTGCCACAGTTGTTAAATGAATAACTGCAATTATTAAATTAGTTACACAGTTTTTAAGTGAACCTGGCTTCCCCCATTGACTTTGTTTGTCAGAAATTTGCAAAAGGGGATCACATTACCCTGGGACACTGCCACAGTCATAAATACAGTATGAGTCACTGGGCAAGTGTCTGAATTTTGATCACATGACTGTGGGGATGCTGCAATGGTGGTAAATGTGAAAAGCAGTCATGAGTCATTTTTTTCAGTGCCGTTGTAACTTTGAACAATCACTAAACAAACTGTTCTAAGTCATGGACTACCTATTTTTTTTAAGGCCTACATGACTTTGGGATTGGGGTACCTAACAGATTGCCTTTTTTCAAGAGTTTCTACTGTCTATCTAGATCAGTGGTGTCTAACCTTTTTGGGCTCCCATGCCAAAAATTGTGCGTGTGCTTGTGTGCCAGCACCCAGAAGGCAATGCGTGCAGGGGGGCCACACTCCCTGCGCATGCACGCATGATCCCTGTGCATGCTGCATGTCTCTGTGCATGCACGCGACACCCCCTGGACACCCTGCATGTATCTGCGCATATGCATGCATCTCCCGCATACCCCCATCTCCTGTGCATGTGCGCCAGATACCCGACAATCAGTGGGTGGGCAGGCGGCACACGTGCTTGCGCATTGGGGCTTTTCTGGGTGACCACTCGCATGCCGGCAGAAGTGGCTCTGTGTGCCACTTCAGGGCATGCGCACCATAGGTTTGCCATCATGGATTTAGATCAAGCACAATGGGCATGCTGCAGATTCCATTAACCAAAGAATGCTAGCTAATAGGGGACAAAAATGATTTTTTTTTCTGAAGTGGCCCCGTTCTGTGGAGCATTCTCCCTTTGGAAATTAGAATGACCCCAACCCTGCTAGCCTTCCGTAAGGGCCTAAAAATCTGGGTATGTTCCTAAGCCTGGGGCTATGTATGTGTCAAGAGCTCCGTTTCCTGGTTTTATTGCTAATGGCCAAGTATCTTGCTCCTATGTTTATTTAATTTGATTGTCTTTGGTGTTTTTTATTGGTTTTATTGTTTTTATTATTTTAAAATGTTTTTAATATTTTTAACTGTAATATATTTTTTTGAATTGAAAACTGTCCAGTCATTGACTGAAATGGGTGGCCATAGAAATTAAATAAATAAATGATGTAGATAAAGATATTGAGCAATTCAGCAGGTAGGTAGGTAGTAGTTAGGTAGATAGGTGGATGATAGATGGATAGATAGATAGATAGATAGATAGATAGATAGATAGATAGATAGATTAAAAAAGCAATTTCCTATAAGAAATGTGTGGAAAAGATGTGGGCTCAGATGTTGCAAAATCTTTCACCATTTTCCCTGGTGACTGAGACCCTCTGAAGGCTCACAACTCTTTGCCAATATATATGGAAAAGTGTGGAACAATAGCTTAACATGTAATAGTTATACTGTAATTATACAGTCCTATATTCTAACACATAGTTGTTGCATACATAGCTAGCAATGATATCAGGGAATCACTGACAGTAATAGTACTGTAGCTAACTAGTTAATTACAAGAAGTAATAATATAAATATTGTCACTCTAAGGTGGATATGTGCTTTAAATCCAGTTAATGAATTAAAAAGTATATAATAAGATACTTTACCTATGCCATAATTGGATTTACAGATGCTTTTTCTTCCTCATAGCTGATCTTTAACCTTTTACATGACTTCCAAAAGAACAGGTAACAAGAGCAAATGTACTTTTCCAGTGTGTGATCCAAAAGTGAGTTTTCCCAATTAAAGAGAATCTTCTATAAATTCACATTCTTGGCTAAAGGACCATCGGTATCTGTGCCTTTTTTTTAGAAAAAGTTTTTTATTTTTATAACAAAAAACAAACAAATAAAACCATCTTTCAGTTTTCCAGTGTGTCAGTTGGGTACATATATCTTGTGCAAATAATAATATAATACATTTCTTACTTATTTATATTTATAACCATTCTGATTGCTATTTTATATCACATTGGTCAATCATTGTATTATCATTAACATATAATTATTATCTTTCAAAAGTATATTCGATCCTTACCTAAGTTATATTCATTCCCTAATCGATCAGTTATAATATATTATTGCTATTATCACATATTTAATTTCTTACTCTTCTATCTATCCATTCATAGAATAAATTCCAAATCTTATAATAATCTTTTTCTTCCTGCTCTCTAATTGCCATTGTCAATCTACTCATTTCCGCACATTCCATTATTTTCTTAATTGTTTCCTCCTCTGTTGGAATTTTCTCATTTTTCCAATTTTGTGCAAATACAGTTCTAGCTGCTGTTAGTACACTGATAATCAAATACGTTATCTCTCTGTTGTAACCTTCAGGCAAAATTCCCAATAAAAATATCTCTGGTTTTAAATCTATATGTTGTTTTATCATTTTTTCCAATCACATGTGTATTCTAGTCCAATATTTTTAGCATCAGTGCATGTCCACCACATATGGTAGTATGATCCAGGTGTCTGATGACATTTCCAACACTTTGCCAATTTGTCTTTGAACATCTTAGCTATTCTCACTGGGGGTAAGTGCCACCTGTAAAACATCTTATACAAATTCTCTTTGTAGGCTGTTGACATAGTTAACTTATAGTTTCTAGTCCATAGTGTTTGCCATTTATCCAGATCTATCCCGTATCCAAAATTTTCCCCCCACGGAATCATTGTTTCTTTCACTTGCTATTCTAGGTTCACTCCTAATAGGTAACTATATAGTTTTTAAATCATCTTCTCTTTAGTGCCTGTTAAGATTTTATCTAATTCAGTCAATTCCTTGGAAAACCCAGCCATCTTAGTGTCTTTTTCATACTTTGTATGTATTGCAAATATGAATACCAATCTATGTTTATCCCTTGTACCTCTAGTTCTTGCTTTGTTTTGAGTTCTCAGTATCTGTGTCAAGTGGCTGTGGTTGCTTTGCTGCTTGCAGGAACAAATCCAGAAGTCTTGCTGAACTGAATATATCTACAATATACTTTTAACATTATGTTTTTTTTTTCATTTGAGGTACCTTACAATGTGATACCCAGGTAATAACATTTCCTGTACGAGCAGCTCATTGTTGCTTCTTGAAGATTTATAATTCTAATAAATAGAAGTGTGCTCGGCATTGCATTCTCAATAGGATTTATAAGCCATCCAAAAGTGATGAGTGAGAATCAACTTTATTATTGGTATCTGGACCACAGGGAGCAGAAATATTCAACAGTTAGTAAAAACAATTGCAGACATAGAGAGTGCAAAGCCCATTGATCAAATTGCTCAAATAAGATACTACGTACATAGCTATGGAAAATATGCTTTCTTTGGATGTCTACAAAAGGGGGCCTTCAGACACCACTTCCTTTTTTAAATGTAAAATATACATGATTTCCAAGATTGAATTTACCAGTTTTAAACCTGATGCCTCTGCTCTGGAACTCATTTTTGATTGAACTAGATCTCTGGAAACAGATTCTGCTATAGATTCATTGACAAGCTGGCTTTAAAGATGACTGCAATTTTTAGAGCAGTTTTGCCAGGGACATAGTTTATTTTTTTAAAGTTTTTAGCTTTGAAAACCACAGTGCACATGGCCAGAGACATAGTGGCACTACTGAGGGAGACAGAGCTAAAACATTAGAAATTTGGAGAATTGTGGATAGTATAATTATGCATATTAGTTTTACAGAGTTTTAATACACATACTTTCATGCAGGATCCAATCTGGATACTTACATACTTTCATGTCTAGTCATATAAAAATAAATAAATATATAAAACCATCTTGCTACTGGCCACAATTTAGAATTTTGCAGGCACAGAAATGGAAATTGTGGGCTGGATATGTCCCATGAGTTACACATTGCGTATCTGCTTTATAAGCTATTTATAATACCACATAAAACACAATTATGTAAATATGGATTGATAATAAAGGTACTATTTGAAAAACCATTTATATTGCAACAAATAAGAAAAAAATCACAGCCGAACCAGAACACAAATTAAAAATCAAGATTCAAATGTGACAGTGACTGATGATGTGCTAACAACTTGGTTGCTATAATGAATACTGGTTCTTTTCCAAATGAATCAACTGTAATACAGGAGAAGATTGTTGATCTCCCAGCAGCATTAATGGTCTTAGAGAACTGAGGTGCCAAGGACTAGTCAAAATAGTACTTTGTTTATATGCAGTTGTCCTTCAGCCAAAGGAGCATTGTTCTAAACACAATAATAGATGCCATGTGTCCAGTTTTGCCTGTCACATTTTTGTTAACTTTCTTAAAAAGGTTAACTGTAAACATACTGTCTTAACATATCAGTCAGTGACCAAAGGACCTAGTCTATCAGATGAAGAATATCAATTCATAGGATATTCTGAGGGAGTATTCTGAGGAAGTTGACATGGACTGAAGAAATCTTAGCTTTTAGAAAAGACAAAAAAGTTGAATTAACAATTAAGCATCAAAGAAGGAGCTAGTATTATAAATTTAAAATAAATTATGGATCATTGAGCCACACAGTCTAACAAAGCAGGAGCTGGTAAGTAAGCGGTAAGTGAATTTGCACTTCAAATTAAAAAGCCAAATAACCACTGAAAGCTAACTCTTATTAGAGGCCAAAAGAAGAGTTTGGGTAGGAACAGAAGCCAAGAGTAAACAAGAAGTGAATAAATAAAGAAGAAGAACTTGGTTCTTCATTATGTAGGTCAAAGGAGGATCTGAATTAAACTCTATGTTGCATTTACTATAATATGTATAAAATGTGCCTGATCTTTGTTGTTGTGTAATATAAATATACAAAATATAAATATACGAAGAATATAAATATGCATTATAAATATACACTCTGAAACTAAACTACTGCACATGAGGGTGATTAAATCTTTCTTTTCAAGGTATTCACTCTGGAAATGCCATCCTTGATGTCAGATTAAATCAGAGCATGTTGTTCCTGTCATTATGGTCAAGGGAAGTAAAATTTGGAGAAACAAAGCAGTTGCGGTACAGTTAAACCTTTCAACCCTGTGGCAAATAATCCTATCCAGAGCCTTTTGCCTGGTAGGAATATGACCTGACAATTTCTCACTAATGTTGCCTTTATCACATCTTTAACCAATGATTCAGAAAAGTTTAGGTCATTCTTAATTGTTTCAACAAATAATGTTCTTCTCTTAAAATACTCGAGCAACAGTTTAAATATGAGAACAGTTTGTTCTGTTTCTCCATCAGTGTTTGTGGGAGCACTCTAGAATGACTTATAGAGGTGCAAATGAGCTATATTCTATTAGTCAAAGGCTATAGTTGTCCTGAAACCTCCCTTCACTACACTCATAATTTTATTTTAGGAAAAAAGAATAGGAAATAACTACCATATACTGGTATCCTGCAAACTGATTGGTGTGATAAGGTGCCTACATAATAAAGATGTTTTTCACTAAAATCCATCTCAAAAATAGGCTGCCTTAAAGATGATGTGTGGATTAAAGTGGGGTTTATTCAATAAAGACTATTTACAGACCTGCTAATCAGCCATCAAGTAGCTTGGTTTGGGTATAATCTAGTACAGGAGTCACCAACCTCTTGTACCTCAGGGACCACCAAACTCATAATTTTAAATCCAACGGACCAGAGACCCTGGGAAAATCCCAAAAAAAGTCTGCAGGAAAATTCCCCACTCCGTTTTCCTACCAATCGATCATTCTTTATTTGGGATCGCAGGATACTGTCTCCAGCTCCGTTCTCAAGGAGAGAGAGAGAGAGAGACTGACTTTTGGCTTCATGCAAGGAAAACAGCAGAAGCAGCAGAAGTCTTTCTTTCTCTCCCCCAAACTCCACCAGAATGGCACAGCCTCTTGGAGCAGGATGCCTTGTGGGGTCCCAAAGACTCATTTCTGGTGGAGTTTGGGGGAGAGAGAAAAAGACTTTTGCTTCTTTCCTTGCATGCAGCCAAAAGCATAAGAAGAAAGAAGTGGAAAAAAGCAACCTGGTAGCCAGGCGAGGCACGTGGGGCGAGTGGAGCAAGCTCCCCCCCCTGCCCTTTCCCTTCTCCCCTCACTACCTTGTGTTGTTCGCAATGCAAGTGATGCAATCCTTATGTTCCCGTGGGCCATGTTGGCAGTGCAGCCTTGTGTTCCCACGCAGCCTGGATTAATTGCTTTGGGGGGTGCATTTCTCTGCGGACCACCAAAATTTTCTCATGGGCCACCAGTGGTATCCAGCCCACTGGTTGGCGACCACTGGTCTAGTACACTTTCAATATAGCACTAAAGCCTGTATCAAAATAATCTACAGTATAGCAAGCACTCTTCCCTATCAAACAACTTTTGGATTATTTGCATCGAGTCCAAGAAACAGTTATCATGTTAAAGCAAGAAATGATACTGTGCAATCTTTCCCCTATGAATCAACTTTTTTGGTATCAGATAAACCCAATGGACACCTGCCGAAACAATCCACCAGTCAGAGCTACAATTGGCAAATGATATTGAGACAGGGACAAGGTAGCAAAGTTGGAACTTCAATCAATGGCTTTCTCTCACAAACCTTGTATGGCCTGATGCAATAGTAAGAACAGAAACATATTGTAGGGGGTGTGCATAAGCGCACCAACATGCCTACTGTCCCTGTCCTATTGTTTTTATTTTTCTTATAAATATCTATCTCATGTATTCAAAACTATATTTATTCTTATACCTGTATCTTGTAAGCAATTGACAAATCAAATAAATACTAAAAAATACTAGGATAGGGACGGTTAATATGGATAGCAAATTTCATGTGAGTTTAGTTTTAAGGATATCTAGAGAGCTATACCAAAAGACCAAATAACTGCATTTTTTTAAAAAGAAAAAAGAAACAGTGGCTTATTTTTATCCTCCCAATATTATTTTTATAAGTAAGCTGTCTAATTAACCAAGTGGTTGTGTTCATATAACACACTTATCCATCGTTAGCTATTCTGTTCACCCAATTATTCAATTTCACATAGTAGTGAACCTAAAAATAATCATACTGAGTTCACATAACATAAAAGTTGTATTCATATCTATATATAAACCCTATACTATTAGTTTTACAGTAAAATTATATTTTACCTAGTATCTTATTTAGTAAACCTATACTAGTGCGTTCAACAAATTACATCAAGTGAACTTTGGAGTTGTATGAACATGGCCACAAGAAATGAACTTGCCAATTTAGCCTAATCTCTGGTGGGAATTGAGGTATCCATTTCATTTGCATTACTATTTATTCAGTCCATTTTTCTAGAGCACAATACACTAGTCTTAAATGTGGTTACTAATTTGTATGCAAACATATCCAATGTGTCATCTGACTCTTAGAAAACAGGGAAATATTCCAAGCCCAGCAAAGGATCTCTATTCTGGAGCCAAGAAACTTTAAAGTGTATTTGCTGGCAGCCCTGGTTTTATTTCTTTAATAAAAAATCAACCAGTGATAGAAGTTGTCTTATTGCTGCTTGCACAAAAACCCTTGAAAATCAAATCAAAGAACTAAAGCACTGTTGCCACTGCATTTAACCAATAAGCCATCCTGAAATGTTTCAATAATTTGCCTCTGTCAAAAATATATCAACTGTGTCTTCCAATGCTCTCAGCAAATGGCCCTTGCAACTTTCACATACCATTTTCATGGCCTTGAAGAACAGTAATGATGAAACTTTACAGTCAGGCTTTTTAAAAAAAGTAAATGAACAAATGGAACTGCTTCTAGACAGATTATTTAAATACTGGAGATTGTTTTCTCTAATGTGTCTGGCTGATTGCTGAGAGGATAAGCAAAATATTACATTATGTATGACATTTGAGTTATCATGTTGAACCATCTTAACAAATAAATGGTAACAAAGGGATAGAGAAAAGTTTATGACTTTCTAATCACTTGGAGATTTTCAATCTAGATAAAATAGTTCTTAACTGAATGTTAAACTAAAAATGAAATTTATTGAAATTTATTTGTAATCTAATAAAAATAAAGTCTATTTCAAGTTGAAATCATTTTCTGATATTTTTGCATCCATATAGATTTCTTGGCAGCAATAGATAAGTAAGCGGTTTCTTTAACTATCCAGTCTAAGTTACTCCTCTAGTATACCATCCAAGGAGTAACCAGATCTGATCTTCATGAGTGTTAAATCCAGTTAAGATCAATCATATACTGCCATTGCCAGAGATTTCATGTAATTCACAACAGAATAAGCTAACAATTAAAAGTTTTTATATATCATGTAAGTTATTATTTAAAATATCATATAAGGATAACAGTTAATCATATCCACTTTATGGCATTTATAAAAAGAGAGGTTGAAACTTGTATATCACCTAGACATTGCTGGAAATTCTTTCTGCAAAAGCTTGCTTCACAATTACACCGCTTCTGATATACTTGCTGATGATTTGCTAATTTCCACCTTACTGCAGTTATTAAATGGGCTAATGCAAGGATTAATTCACAAAATTGTATTGTAGAATCTATATTTGTGCCTTAAAAAGTATCAGTTTACAATCAACAGACCCTTCTGAGTATTCATCATTATTTTAAAATAAAATGTTAATGAGGAAGTCAATGAGACAGTGGAGCATGCCTAATTATGACAGCAATCATGATGTGAAAATAACATAATCTCTCTCTCTCTCTCTCTCTCTCTCTCTCTCTCTCTCTCTCTCTCTCTCTCTCTTTCATATTTACATAATTCTGGATACAGTTTAGACAGTTTTCAACTACAAAATAAATATAATTCCTTTCATTGACTCTGCCTTCCATTGCTTTCTTGGATTAAAACAGTTTAAAATCCAGATCATATACAAGGCTGTTTCCTGGCAGGTTTTCTTTTCTAACTTTCATTAAAAGGACAACACACCAATAGTTGTATCCACTCTGATTTTCCATGCAATCTTTTGAACATTTAGAAAATCAGAATAGGGTAAATTGAAATATTTATAGTTGTTATAGACCATTTCAGTCCCAAGTATTTCCTTTTATGCTTTCAAAGTGAGGTGACCCTGGGCCCCATTCTCCTGGCTTTTCTTAAACACTTAAAGACCTGGCTCTGGCAACTAGCTTAGAGCCATGGGGTTGGCTGGAGCCCTGAAGCCTCATCCTTTCCTATTTACTCTTGAATTTTATTTATGTTTCTAGTTGCTCTTATTATAATATTTATACAGTTTTTATGGCTAGTTGTACATAACCCAGCACCAGTCTATGAGGGAGAATTTTTTCTTAGTTGTCTTCATTATTTGGAAATCTGTACGATCTTCATGTTTATGTTTATTGTCTCTTCATCTACGGCTTGTGAACATCACTGCCAACTTGTCCTTTGTTCCTCTGAGCTTGCTAGTAGCTGAGTGCAAAGAATATTAACCAATTAGAACTTCTTGCTTTTAGTCCCACCAAGCTAGCTAGTAACTGTCTCCGTAACTTCCTATCTCCAAGTATACGTGTATGATGGTTTACAATATATCTCAAGCTCTTATGAAGTGAGGCTCTGGGTTGGAAACCTGATTATAAAAGTGTAAACAAATGGTTTGAATAGCCTCAAAGCTTCTGGGTAGTCATGGCACCAGACCTCTGTGGCATTCCAAACCCATGGGATTCATTAAGGTGGCATGCTAGCATTTCCCATAGTTGTGACCAGCTATGGATCATGACAGTAAAGAAAATATCTTCTAAACAATGCAAATACAGAGAGAGACCAGAAGATTGAAGTATCACGTATCAAAGGCTCAATTCTTTGTAACTACCGTATTTTGTAATAACTGAGTGATGGAAAAATATAAAGCAAGAATTTTCTTAATTTGTACCATCTCCATTCAGAAATACAAGATGAGTTTTTTGGCAGAATATGAAATATCACAATTCAAAGGACCAAGATCCTGATTCTCTGTTTGCAAAAATAACAGAAGGGAAAGTCATAGAAATCACATTTGTAATGGAGCCCCTTTGCCAATAGGTTACACATTCTCTAAATATTGATCTAACTGTATGCAAGTCCCAAATATCTGTTCATTTTCTTGAGCAAACCTTTAAAACCTTAGGCAAACATAGCTTCTTCAGAGAAAATAAACATTTCACAATTAAGAACATACATTCTACAGTAAAAAGTTGATTCACACTTCATGCTAAGCATTATTGGTTGGATTATGATTCATGAAATAAATTGGCATTTGTTAGGTTTCCACAATACAGTAAAGCATAGGCAATGCTTTAAGAATTACAATGGCTGATCTGCAAAACACATTATGCATTTTGACAGGTATGAACCCAACCATTAGATTACATAAACAACAAGAAAAGAAGATTTGAAGAACTGTAATATGGTTGTTTTCTGTACTGACTTACCAACTTGGAAAAATAGATCATTGAATATACAAAAAAAAAATTCAATGTTCACCTGATATTATTTTAATGAACCAAAGGGAACTATAAAACTGTTTGCATTTTAGAAAAGAATTCTGGTCCATAAGGTTTTTTTTCCCCTTCTCTTTCAAGATCTTCTATATCATAAAACAATTTCGCTAGATAGAATATATTTATTCAAGCTAGTGAAATGTATTAACATCAGTGAAAATAACAATCCATCTCTAGCCTTGAATTATTGTGATACTGGATGGTGTAGAATTATTAGAATATTCTTCAGTACCACCTGAGTTTGAAGATACATTGCTGGTGGAACATAACATACAACAGTCATACTTCCACTTTCCTTTTTGTTATTAATGGTTGTTATTGTTATTAATGGTAGAAATAGTAAACAACTATAATATAAGAGCAGTAATTTAAGTATTTTTAAGCAGTAGATTTTAATAGCCACTATTTTAGTTGCCCATAATTTCCAAAGCTATCCTACTAGATGGGACATTAGCATCCAAATAGCTGCATTGATTACTCAGAAGAAATTGTTTAAAAAGAGATCTAAGGGTTTTCTATCATAGGATCAACAGGACCTGGATATGTGCCTAAGTATAGGTAGTCCTTAACTTACCATTACAATTGAGCCCAAAATGTCTGTTGCTAAGTAAGACATTTATTAAGTGAGTTTTGCCCAATTTTATGACTTTTCTTGCCATGATTGTTAAGTGAATCACTGCAGCTGTTAAGTGAAAACACGGTTGTTAAGCGAACCTGATTTCCCCATTAACTTTGCTTGTCAGAGGGTTGCAAAAGGTGATTCCATGACCCTGGGACACTGCAAATGTCATAAATATGAGTCAGTTGCCAAGCATCTGAATTTTGATCACATGATCATGGGAACACTACAAAAATAGTTGTAAGTCACTTTTTCAGTGCCATTGTAACTTCAAACAGACACTAAATGAATTGTTGTAACTTGAGGACTACCTGTACACTAAGGATGCTTTAAGGTCTGGATACTCCATGAATAAAATGTCTCTAGACAGGTCCTTAGTGCCACCAGGCTCTAAGATCACATGACTATTCCATTCAATATTCTATTAAATGGAAAGCTGACATGCTGCAAACCAAAGCACTAACCCCTAGCATAAAACTTGTTTTTCAAATACTACCTCTGACCATAAAGGAATTCTTGAAAAACATTTAAAAAATATGATGCTGTTTCCAGAAAATTCCACGTGTGCAAGACATTTCTCCATTGTTGTGAAGAGATACAGATTTTCCAACATTTTCAAACTAAATCATCTTTCAAAGATTGAATTGAAATAAAAGTTGAAAGACTTTATAAGGAGCTATAGAAGTGGGCCTACAAAAGAGTTTAATTTCCTTTGTGGAATTTGTATGTGTTCAATTAATCAAAATAACAGACAGAATTTGAGAACCACAGATACAGACTATGAGTACATGTCAGTTCTATTAATCCATATTACTTGTTCCTGAAAAATGAATTTAAAAGCATTATTCCATTTCATTAATACCATGTGTTCAATAGTATGCTGTTAAAATGAACAAGTAGCTGATATCCAGTGGACTTGTTAAATAGCCATTTAGGAGAAAATAAGAATAATAAAGGCATTTCTTATAAGAAAAAAAGAACAGAAAAAGTAATAAAAATTGTACTTCTTATTGGAAACAAATCTGTCCTTAATATATGTTCCTAAGCCAATACCTACCTCAGTCACTGCTGTGATGAAAAATTGTATGAAGAAAATTTTGCTATCCAGCCTTTGTATAATCTTCCATTATTTCTTTTCAAACAAGGATAAAAAACGGATTTAAGGTTAGCTCCTTTGTAGCGTATTTCTTGCTTAATTCTTTTTGTCATTGAAAAATGATAAGTTAATTATTTCAACATTTAACAATATTGATGTTAAAAAATGTCCAATACATGTGATCAGCATCCCACCAGCAGGACTATCTCACTGAAAAGAGGAAAGTGAGATACCTGTCATGGCTTCACCTCTCCTATCTAAGCTTCATGAGCTGGCAAGAGTGACAACAGATAACGATAATCAGAGTTGGAAGGGACCTTGTAGGTCATCTAGTCCAACCCCCAAACAGGAGACTCTATGCCATTTCTGACAGATGGGAGTCCAATTTCTTCTTGAAAGTCTCAAGTGATGACGCTCCCACAACTTCCAAGGGAGAGCTGTTCCATTGGTTGATTGTTCTCACTGTCAGAAAGTTTCTCCTTATTTCCAGGTTAAATCTCTCCTGGTTCAGTTTTCATCCATTATTCCTTGTCTGGCCTACAGGTGCTTTAGAAAATAGCTTGACCCCTTCCTCTCTGTGGCAGTCCCTCAGATATTGGAAGACTGCTATCATGTCTCCCCTGGTCCTTCTCTTTACTAGACTAGCCAAGCCCAGTTCCTGTAACTGTTCTTCATATGTTTTAGTCTCCAGTCCCCTAATCATCCTGGTCGCTCTTCTCTGTACTTTTTCTAGAGTCTTAACATCTTTTTTATAATGTGGTGACCAAAACTGGATGCAGTACTCTAGGTGTGGTCTTACTAAGGCTTTATAGAGTGGTATTAGTACTTCCCTTGATCTTGATTGTATCCCTCTGTTAATGCAATTTAGGATTGCATTAGCTTTTTTGGTGGCTGCTGCTGCACACTGCTGGCTCATATTTAGCTGGTTGTCCACTAAGATTCCAAGATCTCCTCTCACAATGAGATCCATTGGACAAGATATAAGTAGTGGTCTACTACAGGGGTCCTCAACCACCGGGCCGCGGACCGGTACCAGTCCGTGGAGCACTCTGTACCGGGCCGCAAAGAAAAGAAAAGAAAAAAATGGCGGATTTCTTCGCCTTTGGTGAATGCTGCTGGGATCGGGGATCAAGGACACAAATGAGAGAAGGGGAGGGAGGAAGCAACCAAAGCCTGTCCTGCTCTCTGGCTCAGCGGCTTCGGTTTCCTCCCGCCTCATTCCTCTCTCAGTCGCTCTCTCGCTGCTCCACCAGCCCAGGAAGAAACTGCTTCAAAGAAGCCGGGGGGGGTGGCTTTTCCTGTCGCCGCAGCTCCTCCGAAGCGCCCGTTTACCCCCACCCCGCCCGCCTGCGCGTGCTTCAATTCAGTGCTCCATTCTGCCTGCCTGCCTGCCTGCCTTCATTTCGGAGCAGCTTCGGCTGAGAATAATAACTATTCGCCTCTTTTTATCAGCTGAAGCTGCTCTGAAACGAAGGCAGGCAGGCAGGCAGGCAGGCAGAACGGAGCACTGTGGACTGAACCGCGCGCGGGTGGGCGGGGTGGGGGTGGGGGTAAACGGGCGCTTCAGAGGAGGTGCGGCGACAGGAAAAGCCACCCCCCGCTTCTTTGAAGCAGTTTCTTCCTGGGCTGGTGGAGCAGCGAGAGAGCGACTGAGAGAGGAACGAGGCAGACACCTGAGGGAGGGAGGAGACACCTGAGGGATGGGGCTGAGGGAGGCAGGGCCGAGGCGCTCCCTGAACTTGGTGGTTTGCTGGCAGATGTTTTATTACCCGACTAGGTAACAACATCAGATGTTACCTAGTCAGGTAATGAAATGTCTGCAAGCAAACCACCAAACTCAGATTCTTCTCCCCCCCCCCCGGTCCTTGAAAAAGTGTTTGTGCTTGAAACTGGTCCCTGGTACAAAAAAGGTTGGGGACCACTGGTCTACTACATCTAGTTCTTCTCCAGATATATTTGTTTTCTTTGTTGAATTTATTAAACCTAACCTGGCTCTTTTTCACATTTATTTTTAAGCCAAATGGTTCTCCTGCTTTGTGCACCTCTTGTATGTGTCTTTGTAGCTCATCTGGGTCTTGTGAGAAGAGAAAACAACATCATCTGAAAATCTTAAGTGATTTAAATAGACACCATTGATTTTTATTCTACATTTTGCTCAGTCTAGTTTGCAAAAGGCTTCTTTAAGGTAGGCTGAGAAAAGGATAGGTGATATTGTATTGCCTTGTTATCTACCTTTTTTCTATGTTGATTTCCACTTTAAGATCACTAAGGCAAATTGTCACCATTGTTTGTTCATATATTGATTGTAGTAACTTTATGTAAGCAATGCCTACGCCTTGATTGAGGAATGCATTCATTATTGCTTGTGGGAATACTGAGTTAAATGCCTTTTTGTAGTCAATGAAAGTCATGCACAGAGATATGATGTACTCGTTGTGCCATTCAATGACTTGCTGAACAACCTGAATGTTATCTATTTTGCTGTAGCCACTTCTGCCTGCTCCTTTGGCTGTGCATCATTTAATGTTATCAATATTCTTTTTGCTATTATCTTAGTGAAAAACTTGTAGATGATTGAAAGAAGTTTATTGGGCAATAGTTCTTTAAATAATTGAGCCCTTTCTTCTGTATAGGAATCAGTTCAGCATTTTTCATTGCATTGGATATTTTTTCTTCTTTGAAGCATCTTGAGTATAGATTTGCTAGTATATTGTGTAAACTGTGATCACCAGCTTTCAGCATTTCAATCATAACACAGTTATATTATTATATTGTATTGTATTGTATTGTATTGTATTGTATTGTATTATATTATATTATATTATATTATATTATATTATATTATATTATATTATATTATATTATATTATTATATTATATTATATTATAATATTATATTATTATATTATATTATTATATTATATTATATTATATTATATTATATTATATTATATTATATTATATTATATTATATTATATTATATTATATTATATTATATTATATTATATTATATTATTATATTATATTATATTATATTATATTATTATATTATATTATTATATTATATTATATTATATTATTATTACATTACATTACATTATTCTTGTATATTTAATTTATAGTATATTATATTCTTTCTTCTTGTACATATAATAACTATAGTACATATATAGCCATATAACTGTTTAGAAAGAAAACAGAGGAATGTTTTAGTGAATGTATATAGCAGACAAACTAAAAGGGCACCAAATAGGTCAATATGTTTTTGTGAACTTCAGGAATGTGCAATATGTTAATCAAAGCACAGATTGAAGTAACTGCTAATAGAAAATGATTCAGTACACTAGTATAAAAACATGGCAGAACAGATTCAATGAAGTTATTTGCCCTCATTAGGGGCAAATTTACTTACCTCCCCCCAAAAGGCTTTGCTAAAAAATCTTGCCTTCTGGTTAATAGTTGCTAACATCATATGAAATCTGCTTAAAACTGATCAGCTTATAGACTTTATCCAGGAAAAAATGTTCAGTTCTAAAATGGAACAGTGTCCCATCAAAAATGCTATCATATTTTAAAGGAGGATGTTGCCTTATAGAAAGAACAAAAGTAAAGAAAAAGTAATCTCAAAAGTATTGTTCAGAAGCTTCCACTAGATAACTTTTGCAATGATTAGATCATTTAGAAGCTGCAACATGATTGTTTTTCTGTAGATCCCACAGGAATGTACACTATTTGACATTTTGTGTTGCATTGAACACAAAGATGAGAGAAATGAACCCATTTTGAAATTTTGATTCTTATTTTGTATGCTAAATACTTGACTGGAATTTTACAGAGGATCTGAAAATCCTTGTTATATCGTTTGGTTCTATGTGGATATGTAATATCAGCAACAGCTGTGGCATATTTAAAAATATGCTTTTTATGATGCTTCAAGCACGTTCCAATTCCATGGATGTACTATGTTACAGTATTTTCTCAAATACTGTACATCAGAATTTGCTCAATTCCAGATGGCAATTCAAACTGCTTCTTTGCTGTGGTGCTCTGGCTGTTCCTAAAGCCAACTTTAAAAATTCCAGGCAGGATTGCACTGGGTTGGCACAGAGTGAAGGTAGTGTTCACTCTGGATCACAGCCACCATAGACCCTGTTTGGTTATTCAACACTTCAGTCTTGGAAGGTAAGGCAAGCCTCATAAGTTGGCCTCTTGATGGACATGTCTCCTTAATAGCTGCCTTTGGATTCTATTTTATGTTATAATTTCATTAAACTTATCAAAGTAGAAAATACAAATAAAAATGGAAGTAATGAGAAAATGGGGGAGGGAAAGGGGGAAATAAAAAGGGGAATGTAAAGGGGGAAAGAAAAAGAAAAGCATTGACTTCCAACTCTTTTTATTGCAATAAATTATCATAATAACATTAAAGCCTCAACTACATACTTAATATATGTATCCATTTCCATAACAACAAAACCCAAAGTCAATGTTTCATTATTTTCCATTGCAAGCACAAAATCTAGAAGTGATTTCCAAGTAGAAAGTAGCTGCCTTTTTCTTTTAAAGATTGTTCTATCTTCATCAGGCAACTTCTTTTACTTTGTTTTCCTAGATGTTGGCATACATAGGTGCTTTACAACCCTATTCACAAGTTCTCTCATTTCATAATAACATAGATTCTTTTTTATTATTATTATACTATCATTATTCTGATACTACAATGATCAAAACAAAGGAAACCATTTTTTCTTAATTCCTATGTTCCATTTAGGTCAATAATTTTATAGCATGGAAGAACTGGTTGTTCAGCTTCATAGAAGCAAAGCTTCATTTCAAGACTTTCTGTGTTTTGAACTCAACATTTGGGAGAACTGGACAGTTCTACCAACAGTTTTTTCTACATGGCTGCCCTTATCTGCCATGTGGCCCCGGCAGGAAGCTATGAGTGGCAGTCCTGGGTTTCCTTGGGGAAAACTCTCAGAAAAGGATGAATAGTTCTCTCCTGGATTTTGTTCCAAAGTGCAATAGTTTCTAAGCTCTTAGATATCTTCCTATAAACATATCCATTTCCCTGTCTCATCTCCAGTTAAAGTCAGAGCCAAGCTGGTCAACTTAAAGGTGTTTTAAGGGGGGGTGGGGAGAAAAAAGAGATTTGCAGCAGTGTTTAAAAGGGGAAATAAGGGCAGCATGCTTTATCAAGGCTGGGCAGAAACTAAAATAGGAAATATTAATTGGGGCTCTAAGCTTCTAAAAGGGATGAAAAGACATAGGTCAAGGAAAGTTTGGCGTAATGGAATCAGGCGTGGTGAAGTTTAGTTTGGATTCCCAGAAGGGAGGAGTTGTATTCCAAAAGAGCAAGAAACAGCAAAGGCTTGGATAGTTTGCTTGGGTGGAAGAGAGTGCAGACAGCTCCTCCCTAGATGTTCTCAGGGTATATCTTTAATGATGCAAGTAGTTTCCTTTAGTTTAGCAAGATTTCTGTCTATAAGTGGGGAACAATAAAAGAAACTGCTTTGAAGTAACTGGGTGTGTCTTTCTTGTTTGTTGGTTGGTTGGTTTTTTTGGAGCCTGACACTTGTTGGATCAACTACAAGATATGTTTCTTCTTAAGAGAAAATGGAACTGGAAAGCAAGAGAGCCTGGACCATCCAGAACAAAATGACTGCAGAGGAATAACTATTCTAAAAAAAACAAGGATGCCAATCAGAGCGGGATGCCCCTATTTGGAAGTATTTATAATGACTTCAGTTGGCAAGCACAAGACAGAGAATTGATGGAAAATGACATGAACACAATTTTGCCCCTTATGCCTTTTATTAAAGTTTTCTGTTTCAAGACTATGTTAAAAAAATCCTCTTCCTCCTCCATCTTCTTCCTTCTCCTCCTCCCTCAGGATCACAGCTTCAGTATAATGAAACTTCATTATAGTTCCCAACAGATACAGTTTCCCTGGAAGTCATAGCAAATGATTCAAAATCATTTGGGATTAGGAGTTCAAAGGTTAACTTCTTTCAGCAGTTCTGCATATCGTAAGCTGGTTGCAGTTTATATGTAGCCCTGAATATATTGACAGAATATTTTAAAAGGAAGCTCAGTTTATGTTTCCCAATAAATTAAATAAATAAGTATATGACTTTTCTTATCCATGTGAATTTTTGAATGCATCAATCAGAGTAATCAGTTTGTTTGTTTTTTGTAGGTGCAAATTATATCCAGAGGCATGCATAGATAAGACAATACCATATCTACTAAAGTAATGTTATCCCCTTTCTTTGGTCAGAGATAAAAATATAAAGGAAGAGATAACATACCTAAATTCTGAGTTTACATTGTGTCTTACAGAGAGGTGACTGCAATTTAACTATTGTCAGCAGTTCATCATACAGTGAATTGCTGAAAGGCAGAAAAACAAAATTGGAAATAGAGGAGGAGGAATAATTAGTGAATCAACCTTATGCAGCTTCTGATAGTTTACAATTCTTTCATGAATTATTGAACTGAATAGAATAAATTCTTGAGGTCACTTGATAATTGTTTATTACTTTAGACTCATCAGTTCTCCTGCTTCCTTTTAACAATAATTATCTTTATGGAGGAAACAATGATATTCAGAGAAATTATTCAGCAACATCTACTGCAATTGCACCTGACACAAATTTCTAGGTTTGTTTCATTCAGGACAAAAAAAACCAGTGCATTATCAGAGTAGTAAGGACTAACCAAATATTCTTAGTCTGAAATATGATCTGCCCTTCCCACTTATTTTGTATTCAGAATTAGCTTCTCTAGCACAGTATCCTGAGAAAATATCTGGTGGGCACCAAGCTAAGTACCTGCTCTAGTAAGCTGTTTTATCTAACTTATAATTTCTTAAAATATAATTATGCCCTGTTTCTGCTCCTTTCTTAATATAGTGGCCAAGAAATAATGTTGGTAAAATTGGCAGATTAAGTTTCTTGTTGTATAAAGAAATATGTCTTTCTGCTCTTTGATTTAGTCCAGGATGACAGTAATTTCCATATGAGAATATTTCAACTCCCCAAATTCTGCATTCCAGAAGTGGTATTCAGCAGGTTCTGATCAGTTCTGGAGAACCTGTAATGGAAATTTTGAGTAGTTTGGAGAACCGGCAAATACCATCTCTGACTGGCCCCACCCATCTATTCTCTGCCTCCCGAGTCCCAGCTGATCGGCTGGGTCTTCTTTTGTTGCCCTGCACAGGAGAACGGAGCTGGAAAGCAGGTTAGTGGGGTGAGGAGGGAATGGGGATTTTGCAGTAACCTTCCCCCAGAAGTGGGGAGGGAATGGAGATTGTACAGTACTCTTCCCCTGGAGTGGGGTGGGAATGGAGATTTTACAGTAACCTTTCCCTGCCACGCCCATCAAGCCACACCACGCCCACCAAGTCACACCCACAGAACTGGTAGTAAAAAAAGTAGAATCCCATCACTGCCTCATTCAATAGAAAAACATTGCTTTAGATTCTTGCTTAATGGCTTTTGTGGAGGTTTGCGTGTGTGAAAATGACTGTCCTTTTTGCAAGATTAACCCTAAGAACTTCAACTAAAGAAGGAATGGAATCTTCCCTGCATGCAGACTCTTTGAATGGAAAACAGCTTCCACACAAAGGTCTTTCTCTCTAAGCTTGGTTATGTTTTGTTTTGAATTCTCTTCTCCCCAGGCCTGTTCACCATTTCAAGATTTTTCACCGGGTCCCAACTGTACAAGCAGGATACTACAGTAAAGTACTGATTACTAGAGTGGTTGTGTTTGGAGTGGCTGGTATTGGTAAGGACTCTTTGGTACTTCATTTCACAAAGAGGACTTTCTGAAAGATGTACATTCCCACTTCTGAAGTTTCTTATTGCTAGGTGATGTGACACGAACTTCTGTATTCTTCAGATCACAAACACTACTGCAAGACACCAGTTCCCTGCAATGCAGAGACTCTCCATTTCTAAAGGTTATACATTCATTTTGGTATATTCTATTACCAGCAGACAGCCAGTAGAAAAGCTTTTATCAATCTATGAACAGATCTCTCAGCTCAAAGGAGACATTCAAAAGTCCCAATTATGCTGAAGGAAGAGTTATGACACCCAGAGAGAATTGGGCACCAGTGAAGAAGTCCTTGCTATTAAGTGGAAATGCTCTTTCATGCAGACTTCAGCTTAAATGAACCTCAGGAGCTTTTTGAAGGGCTCCTTAATTTGGAAAAGACAAGAAATCTAAGTCTGTGGGTGGATGGTTAGTCTGCAGCAACAAAAGTATATTCGCAGAAGCATGAGTTCTATAAGGTGAGATACATTTGATACCTTGTATATGACTAAAATAAATAAATCCTTTATAAATTAATGGCAAAGTATGTCACGAATGAAGGCACATATACATGTCCCAGGATAATGCTGCAGGATCCAATTGTCACCAAGACCAAATGTTTATTTTTTCAAGCTTTCGGCTTCATGCTGGCCACATGATATGTTCTCACATTCTGTGGTCAGTTTCTTCCTTGTCTACATAGTCTGTCTTGTCTGTCTACATAGTCACAGAAGCAATCCATGCAGAGAATCTAGTAAATTATGATAGAATATTCTTCTCCCTCCAAACAATCTTTGTACCACATGATTTTCAAAATAATGCCAATATCATCATTTTCATGTTTGGTGCCGGAAAAGAAGTCACTAGGTTCAGATGACAGGAAATGCCCAAGAATCAAAGGTTGGCATAAACCTAGATTTTCTACAATTGAATATTTTAACCTTTTACTTTTTTAAAATCAGCACTAAGAACATGTGTACTTTTCCAAAAACCTAATACAGCATTTGACTTATATTTGGAATTATCTATGTGTGATAATTGCCTTTATTCTCTCTATACTTTTTCTCAGTAAACTATTTTTATATCTACACATTTGAATGGATTGATTTTTATAAGAAAATTCTTAATTAAATCTTCTCTCATTTGCAACTGTGTACTTACAGTTATCCTTTATATTTTAGGATTGGCACCTCTGGACCAGAGAGAGAACTTTTTGGTAGAAGGGCTAAAAATTCCTTAGATGGATAGAAGAAGAGCTGTGGTGGTGTAGTGGTTAGAATGTACTATTGCAGTTCTCACCGGATCAAGGTTGACTCAGCCTTCCATCCTTCCAGTCAGTAAAATGAGGATCCATGTTGGGGGCAACATGCTCACTCTTCAAACAACTTAGAGAGGGCTGTAAAGCACTATGAAGTGGAATATAAGTCTAAGTGCTTTTGCTATTTTGAACTATACTAGCCTACCATAGTTATTGTTTAACTTGGAAATCCTTTGAAGAGGGGTTCCACTAGTGAGACTCCATTTGCCAAGTCTCTAACAAATTCAAACAAGCTATTCTGTTCCAAAGCAGTTACTTGTGTAGAAACCAAGTGATCTGGCACCTTGCACTCAGTCTAATTCCTATGTTGACAGAGAAGAAAGCAGATAGAATTCTTCTCAGTTCTTATCTGCGCTAACCTTTGTATGGGAAGAGTTGCAAGAATCAGCCAATAAGCAAAAAGAACAGAACTGTACAAGTTCTAGATTTAAAAACAAGAAGACAGCCTTGAATTCAGAGTGGTTACTTATAGCCAGTTTGATGTAGTGATTAAGACACTAAGCTAGAAACTGTGTGATCTAGTCCAACCATAGGTATGAAGTCAGTTGAGGATCCTTGCACTATTATTCTCTCTCAGCCCTAGGAAGAAGACAAGGGCAAACCACTTCTGAAATCTTGCCCAGAAAATGTAGTCCAGAGCTGGCAGGAGTCAAAAATGATTTGAAGGCACAATAAATAAATCCTTTTCCTATAGCTATTTGCTGTCCTGAAGTAATCCATGTCTTTTCTTTGACTTGTAGAGTGCTCTGTGGGTTGAAGATAATACGAGTTAAGGAGGCATTACAGAATAATAAGATGAGGATAAATGGTACTTCCTGCTGCTCAACCTTAACACCTTCTTCTTCTATTATCACATTCTCCATGACAGTAAGACTATTACCCCAATTCACCTGTCATTATTTGTGGATGGCATTTAATGTTGCTGGGAAGTTCATTTATTGCAGCATTCTGCACATTTGTCTTCACCAACCTGTAAACTAGAGATAGCTCAGGAGAGTGCACATGCCTTAAGAAAATCTTTAAATGCATTTGCCAATTCTCTATTTTTTCCAGAAAAAAACATTGTAATTAAATATATCTCTACATTGCATAAAGGTAAATAGTGTTGTTTATTATGCTTAACGCTTGAATATTCCCTTTCCTACCCATTCCCAAATGAGTCATCAACATAACAGATCAGTGGTGGCATGGGAAGGGAAAGGGAAGCAGATTTTTTTTAAATTCAGTTACCATAGTCAGTTAACCTTAAGTTTGAGAAGGGCAGATAAAATTGACAGCACTTGCTGGTCTTTAAGCACATTCAACTGTTAGAAAATGAAGTGACTATAGAACTGCAGTTCAATGACTTTGATGTAACCTTTTTTATTTCACATTGATAAATCCTTGTTTTTAAGCATATAGTGGTTCTGCAAGATCATGCATGTGTTCCTTAACACCTGTGTCTATTTCTACACTTAGTAATATCGATCATAAATAAAATCAGGAGTATATGCATATATAAGAGCCGTAGTGGTGCAGTGGTTAGAATGTAGTATTGCAGACTGCTGACTGCTAGTTGCCAGCAGTTTGGCAGTTCAGTTCTCACCAGCTCAAGGTTGACTCAGCCTTTCATCCTTCCGAGATCAGTAAAATGAGAACCCAGATTTCTGAAGGATTTCTGACACTGTAAACTACTTAAAAGCATAATATCTGAAAATAAAATCTGACCAAATCATATCTAACCAACCTTTTCAGCATGTAATATAAAGGTGGTACGGTATAATGTAGCAATTATTAATACAATACAATGTTTTAGATAGATAGATAGATAGATAGATAGATAGATAGATAGATAGATAGATAGATAGATAGACAGACACATACACACATACACACATATATACATACATACATACATATTCTTATGTTTTCACAGGTATTTATATGTATGGTATTTAGGTTTCTTCGTCTTAATAGTTGTGCTTTTAAAGTTATAGCGACGTTTTGGCAGAATCTCATGTGCCACCCTCAGGCTTGTGTATTAGATTCTTTTTAATCGTGTGTATCAGGCTTGAGGAGAGAGAGAAAGAGAGAGAGAGAGAGATTTTATGAGACATTGTACTGAACTGGCATCATGTCACAGTTATGATTTATTTTTTATTTTATTTTATTTGGTTTGTCAATTGCTTACAAGATAATAGGTATAAGTAAAAACATAGTTATGAACACATGGATACATATAAGAAAAATAAAAGAAACAATAGGACAAGGACGGTAGGCATGTTGATGCGCTTATGCACGCCCCCTACATGATACACTCCAAGGAAGATAATTCTCATCTATACTCTCTTTTGAAATGCTAATATTACAATATTACAATCCCTAAACTCACAAATTATTATTTTTTTGCCAATAGGCTGTTACTTCATTCCTTTAATTTTAAAGTAGCACAGAACTCTTCCTTCCAAAAGCTATACTACAGCTTGCAAACCTTGTTTTAAGACTGTGTCTCACAAATTAACCTGCTGACTCTTAGTCAATCAATCAATCCGAATAGAACTGAAAGGGATCTTCGAGGTCTTCTAGTCCAACCCCCTGTTCAGGCAAGAGAACCTATATTATTTCAGAAAAATGATTGTCCAGTCTCTTCTAAAAAAACCCTCCAGTGATGAAGCATCTACAACTTCTTACATCAAGCTGTTTCACTGGTTAATTGTTTTCACTATTAAGAAGTTTCTCCTTAGTTCCACATTGCTTCTCTCCTTGATTAGTTTCCATCCATTGTTTCTTGTCCTGCCTACAGGTGCAACCCATCAAATACTGGAATACAATACTGATATCATAATTCTTCTTTTCTCTAGACTAGCCAAACCCAAATCCTGCAACTGTTCTTCATTTATTTTAGATTCCAGGCCTATAATTGTTTTAGTTGCTCTTGTTTGCACTTTTTCAAAAGTCTCAACATCTTTTTTTGTAATGTGGTGACCAAAACTGGATGCAGTATTCCACGTATAGCCTTCCTAAGGTTCTATAAAGTGGTGCTAATACTTCATGTGATTTTGATTCTATGCTCTGTTTATTCAATCAGTTAGCTTTTTTGGCTGGTGCCACACACTGCTGACTGACTTAAGTGATTGTCCACTAGGACTCCAAGGTTCCTCTCACAGCTATTGTTTTTGAGCCAGGCTGCACCTAATCTGAACTGGTACCTTTGTTTTTTTCCTGCCTAAGTGTAAAACTTGCTTTTCTCCACATTAAATTTCATGTTGTTGGATAGGGACCATTTTTCAAGTCTGTCAAGATCTTTTTGGATCCTAAGCTCGTCTTCTGGAATGTTGGCTATTCCTACCAGTTTAGGGTTATCTGTAAATTTGATGAGTTCCTTTTCTATTCCCTTCATAGTCATTTATGAAGATATTGAATAGTACTCAGCCTAAGATGGATATGTAGTACCATTAAGGACAACTCCTTGAGTATGGTTTGTCAGCCAATTACCAATCCATCTGGCGGTGGGGCTGTCTATTGCCCAAGAAATAGGTTGTGGTCTATTTTGTTGAATGCCTTACTGAAATCTAAGTATACTATGTCCACAGCATTTTGCTGGTTTACTAATTTATTCACTTTGTCAAAGAATGAAATAAGATTGGTTTGGCATGATCCATTTTTAACAAACCCACAGTGGCTTTTAATTATAACTTTATTCAGTGGTGGTATTCAATTTTTTTTACTACCGGTTCTGTGGGCGTGGCTTGGTGGGTGTGGTGTGGCTTGGTGGGCTTGGCAGGGGGAGGATACTGTAAAATCTGCATTTCCAACCCACTCTAGGGGAAGGATATACTGCAAAATCTCCATTTTCACCCCACCCCAGGGGAAGGATACTGTAAAATCCCCATTCCCTCCTCACCCCACTAACCTGCTTTCCAGCTCCATTCTACTGTGCAGGGCAACAAAAGAAGACCTAGCTGATCAGCTGGGACTCGGGAGGCAGAGAATAGATGGGGGCGGGGCCAGTCAGAGGTGGTATTTGCCGGTTCTCCGAACTATTCAAAACTTCCATTACTGGTTCTCCAGCACCTGTCAGAACTGACTGAATACCACCTCTGATTTTATTTGTTTCTAGATGCTTGCAGATCTGTTTTTGATGTTTTCCAGTACTTTCCCAGATATTTATGTTAGGGTGATTGGTCTGTAGTTTCCTGGGTCTGGTTTTTTTACCCTTTTTTTGAAGATGGGAACCACGTCAGCCACCTCTTTTCTAAGCGTCAGGTAATTCCCCGGGTATTCTAGGATTTTTGAAAGATATGATACAATGTTTCTGAGATAACAACTGCCAGCTCCATCAGAACTCTGGGTTACAAACCATCAGTTTCCAGTGATTTATATTCGTTAAGCTCAGATAGGGGTTCTTTAACCATTTTCTTGTTTATTTTAATTTTTATTTCTAGTCTGTCTTTTCCAGTTAGGTTTTTGATAGGTTGTGCTTTAATTTCTTTTTGTGTGAACACTCTTATAAAGAATGAGTTAAGCAGTTCTGCTTTCTCTCTACTGCCTGTTACTTCCTTACCATCTTCTATCTTAATTGGACCTACTGTTTCCTTGATTTTTTTTTTTTTATTTATATGTTGAAAGAAATTGTTTTAATTATCTTCGACTTTGTTCATTCTGACCCTTTGCTTTCCTGACTTTGTATTTGCAGATTCGGCCTATATGTGGGCAGTCTTCCTTAGTTATGTATCCCTCTTTTCATTTTTTTTTATTGGTCCTTTTTGTCTTTTAGTTTATCAGAGAGATCTTTGTGTAACCATGCTGGCTTCTTGGATTTCTTGTGGGGCTTTTTTTTCAGTGGTATCATGCTAGATTGGGCTTTTATGATCACGTTTTTCAGAGTTTCCCATGCTTCTTGAGTTGTTTTCCTCTTTAGGATTTTCATCCATGGAATTTTTCTTAAGCTCTCTCTGAGTTTGTTAAAATCAGCTCTTTTAAATTTTAGATACTGGCTGTATTATATTCTATTGCTTGTGTTTGCATTATATTGAATTCCAATATGATGTGGTCACTCTCACCCAAAGTTTCAAGTCCCTCTATCATTTATTTTCTATTCGTAAGAATTAGGTCTAGTATAGTTTTTCCTCTAGTTTCCTCCTCTACCTTTTGGATGACAAAGTTGTCAGCTAGGTTGGTTAGGAATCTGTTTGACTTCCCACTTGCTGCAGAGATTTTTTTCCAGTTGATATCAGGGTAATTAAAGTCTCCCATTACTACTGTGGTATATTTCCTACATACATTTGTTAGTTGTTTAGCAAAAAATTCATCTATTTCTTCTGCTTGGTTAGGTGGCCTATGGTATACACCTATAGCAATGTCATTTTTTTTTCCTTTTCTATTGACCCATATGGATTCTAGGAGCTTTTCATCCTTGGTTTTGTGTATTTCTGTAGAGATGTACTGATATTTTATATATAATGCAACTCCACCTCCTTTTTTGTTAGGCCTGTTTCTTTTGAATAGTTTGTATCTTTCCAAACTGATGACATTCCATTCATCAGTTTCACGCCACCATGTTTCAGTAATGGCAACTATTTCATATTTACCTTCATGTACTAGTATTTCAAGTAAACCCTGATTTTTTTCCTATACTTTGAGTGTATAGGCCTTTCAGTCCTTTATGGGTCTTGGGTATGTTCCTTATATCTCCTACTTTGTATCTGGGTTTTTCATCCTTTCAATCACTCTTTGCTTCACTTTATTTTTCCTTTTCTTCTCCTCCTCCTCCCTTTTTAATCCCTACATCCTTATATAATTGGTTACCTAGTGATTTTTGTTTGGAATTAAGTTCTAAAAGTTTTGAAGATTGCCCCCCCTCAATTTTAGTTTAAAATTCTAAGAAGATAAGCTAGTCCTTTTCCAAATATACTGTTTCCAATTTTTGTGAGGTTCATTCCATCCCTTGTCAGTAGCCCTTCATCTAGCTAATATCTAGGCCAGTGGTCACCAACCAATGGGCTGGGGACTACTGGTGGTCCATGACAAAATTTTGGTGGTCTGCAGAGAAATGTCACCCCCCCCCAAAGCAATTAATCCAGGCTGCGTGAGAACACAAGGCTGCGCTGCCCACATGGCCGCGGGAATACAAGGCTTGCATCGCTTGCATTGCAAACAATACGAGGTAGTGAGGGGAACGGGAAAGGGCAGGGGGAGGAACTTGCCCCACTCGCCCCATGCACCTCACCTGGCTACCAGGCTGCTTCTTTCTACTTCTTTCTTCTTATGCTTTTGGCTGCATGCAAGGAAAGCAGCAAAAGTCTTTCTTTCTCTCCCCCAAACTCTGCCAGAAATGAGTCTTTGGGACCCCTCAAGGCATCCTGTTCCAAGAGGCTGTGCCATTCTGGTGGAGTTTGGGGAAGAGAAAGAAAAGTGACACCTGGTCTAGACAGTAAAGATTTAAAATTTAAAAGATTTAATAATTGTAACAACTTTTTAAAATGACCACTCCGTTTTCTCAGGAACATTATATATATATATATATATATATATATATATATATATATATATATATATATATGTGTGTGTGTGTGTGTGTGTGTGTGTGTGTGTGTATAAATCCATATTCACTTCATTCATGATTATTTAGTTAATAAAAACTATTAAGCCTTATAAATCTTTATAAATATGCAGAAAGAAAAAAACAGCTTTGAAAATAAATGTACCCAATTCATTCGAGGGACTGTAATCCTTACGTTCAGGAAAAACAAAGGAAGTTGTAGGTAGAACTCAGCTGATAAACTTTGCATACAAATAATTGTTTGAATTCCAAGTTTTCTTTTCTCTCCAAGGTCAGTCTTTTCCTCCATTCACTTTTTTCCCCTGTGGGTGCAATTCTATGCATGTTTTAGGTTTTTTTTTTCTCCAATAGGAAGAAGCTCATCAGGGAGATGAGCTTATTCCCCATTGAGTTACCACGTGTTGACCTTCACATCTAACTACAAAGACATTTTTAGCCTTGAAGCACCCTAAAATTTGCTTCACATGCTGTTAATAAGTCCCATCTGTTACTACAGACATTCATAGCAAACAATGTCATGTATGAAAGAGGAAAAAAACACATGATCACTATGACCTTATGACCTTTGGCCAATCATAGATCTAGAGGAAGAGTTCACAAGACATAGGCCCCTTCTTGTATTACAATAGTCACTACAGACATATGTGATAGACAAGTGGGAAATAATATTGATGACTAAACAGAATAACTAGGCTTTTTCTGGCAACCAGATAACTTACCTAATCCTACCAAAGATGGAATCCACATCATATACGGCAAAACATTAATCTCATCCAGTTATCTATTCTTTGAGCAAAATAGTACATTGAAGTTTTCCGTTTCTATGATCAACGCCAACTAAGTAGTTTCTATGATCAAGGCCAACCATAATACAGTATTTTTGGACTTATTCGTGTTATTACATTTTTTACAAGGGCATCCTTTGGTCTTGTTTCCATAAATAATTAATTTTTATAGTTACATTTGTTTGAAAGGTAACAATACTTTTTCACTGACCTCTTCTCTGCCTGGGCAAAATTTTGATTTAAATGGAATGCCCTTAAATCTCTTTTCTAAAACTGCTGCTGGGAACACTTTGAACAGTACCATAGCTAGAGGCATTTTGAGTCTGAAGAGAGTGATTTGATTCATTCCTATTAATTTAAACAAACCAGTTTATGCATAATTTTTTTCTCAAGTTCAATCCATTCTCAAATTTAATCTATTCTGATTAAATCTGAGGTCTGTACCTTTAAGGGTATGGAGGAACTTTTTATACAGGTTTGTTTAGTTCAGAAATAGCAAAACATTGTTAGAATCTCAGTTAAAAATTTCAGACTTAGTAAATTGCAAATGTGAGCTTACACTGCTAAATGAAACTAAAGTTTAACCTCCCAATTTGCTCCTAATTTTGTTACAGCCCCCGAGGACATATTTGCCAAGAGACAATTGAGGTTACTGAACTTAGCAAGACTTAAAACAATATTGTGAGAAACAATATGAAGTAGCCATTATTAATTTGTTTCAAGAGTTTCATTTGGTGTGTGTTTGTGTGTCAGACTTGTCACTCAAATTCTTATTAGCTTCAAGGTCAAATGATTTGACATTAATCATTTTGTGCAGAACTGCTTTTCCTTTGAACAGTGCAGGCATTTCACATTTGTGTTTCCTTTAAGCTACTTTTAAAAGCATGAAGAAATTAAAAGGTCATTTGTAATTTGTAGTCACTAAACTATTCATTTGTAAAAACAAAAACAAATTATACATTTCTTCCTTCTTTGTAGATTCAATACTGCAAAAATTCTACAACCAATGAGTTAAGAACTTGAAGAAAATTAACATTCTGTAAATTACTAACATTTTTGTTATAACCTTAAATGAAATAAGTAAAGCTTGTGGTGTTTTATTCCTTATTTTTATTATTTTTGCTTGGATTTTGAAAGTATTTTGAACCCTGCAATTTGTCTGAATAAACCCATGTACACTAATCAGAAAATTAAATTGAACGGAGGATTGAGGATCATAATCTAAATAAAATCATCTATTTGATTCCAATTGATTTCAACACTTAATTTAAATACACAATGAAGACAATAATTTGTCTGTATCTACTCAAATGAAAGCATTACTGATATTAATGTGGTCTACTTCCAGATGAGCAAATCACTGCAGCCTGCATACCTTTCATTTCCACCCTAGGATCTTCCAGATGTTTCAGACATCTCGTCACTATCTACCAGCCAACACAACCACTCTATGCTATAAAACAAGGTTGGGGATCCTAACTATGTCTCTTTGCATCACTTATATTTGCTAAGCAAGCTGCGATTGCTGGAAGCCTTAATTCAGCAATCTTTGGAGGGTCACAATTTCCTTAGCAGTACTTCATGCTATCAATACATCCCAGCATGGCAACTAGCTTTATGTAACAGTGCTTCACATAGCACAAACCAGCAAAAAATGAAAGTGTTTTTAAAGATAACTTAATTTGAGGGTGCCTTTCAATAAAAATTATTTTAAATTTGATGCCACGAGTGGCTTTTAAAAGGATGACTTTCTGAAATGTTATGATTTCATGGATGTGGAACATGGTGGCATTAGCTCTCATTTCATACTTTTGGAAGAGAATAAAGGCTGCAGTGCTAAATGGGTGGATCTTTCATACCTAAGAACACAGCAAAAAAAAACAACAACTGGATTTATTCACTTATTTAAAATATTTGTAGCCTTGTATTCTGATGCTGATTACTTACATCATAGTTGATGGGTTTTCTAACCACTTCAGAAGCTGCATTGCCTCAGATCAGAGGTGTCAAACTCACATTGTCACAGCAGCATCACATGATGTATCAGGACTTTTCCCCCTTCGCTAAACTGGCCAAGGATGGGGCCAGCACATGATGCATCCAGCCCATGGGCCAGGAGTTTGACACCCCTGGCTCAGATCATCCACATCATTATTTCTTCTTTGTCTGCTGTCTGGCATATATTGTCACTTTTGTCATTATAGAAATGATGTCCCCAAAAGGCCACTCCAAGGTCCTGATATAATTAGGAAAATTCTTAAACCTAGCAGCTTAAATGAAGAAAATAGATAAGGTCATTTCAGTTCTGCCCTCAGCCTAAATAATGGTCAATATAATCTTAACATTTAGGCTCAAGAGTTGTTTGCTAGTATGGTTCTCATATAAGTCCCATTTTAAAAAAGTTTCAAATTGTTAAACAACTGGGTTTCTCCAAACTAGGGTGACAAAAGAGGGTCTTTTCATAGAAGAGAGTAAAAGTACAATACTTAATGAGCTTTCCTTATATTTTAACCATTCTGTTTCTTCTTGCTGATTTTTTAAAATATATCACAAAACTGGATTAGATTACCATTAGAAAGGACTCCACAGCCAAAAGATGTAGTGCCAAAGTTAAAGTGGGATACAATAGTACTTCTCTGGTCTTCCTCATTTTTCAGCAGAGGTTGATTCTAAAAGTTTAATTCTTAAAATAGAGACTTTTTCTGCAACAAATTCCTAGAGAAATAAAATAATTCAGAAGTTGAACTCTGTGAATGTGACAACTTGGGATTTATAGAGGATCCCAGAGGTGCTTTTTCAAGAGGAAACTGGCCATTCTGGTTTTTCTTTGAAGACTTTTTGCTGCTCATCCAAGAAGCTTCTTCAGCTCAGATTAGATGGTGGGGAATGGAAGGATTTATACTCCTTGTAGACAGCTGGTCATTTGCATTCTTTTAGAAAGATTTTAAGGCCACCTGGAGGTTTATCTGTGTCATGGTGCAAATGGGTGTGGAACCTTTGGAACTGTTGAAAGGACTGTGTTTTAGACTGGAGATAGATGATGTCATATCCCTCGTCCTCTGTTGAGAGAGGGCTGTTAAATTTTGACATAGATGGCCTCTTTGACCCCTCTTTCAAACCAGCAGTCCTCGCTGTCAAAAATATGGACTTTGCTGTCTTCAAAAGCGTGGTCTTTGTCTTTTAAATGCAGACGGACTGCTGCATCTAATCCTGATGGGTTTCTTCTCCTATATTTTGCTATGTGTTTATGAAGTGGTTGTTTTTTCCCCCCAAGGTACAGATCTGCACATGGCTCACTGCATTGTACTGCATATACCATGTTGCTCAGTTTGTGTCTGGGTGTTTTATTTTTGGGGTGAACAAACCTGAATCTTATATAACTGTTTTGAAGCACTGTTATTAGTCCTTTGCCAACTTGCAATACTAATTTGTACTTCAAAAGAAGTAGCCAAACTAAATACAAATTTAACATTGAACTGAACTGCTTGGTGTGCATGCTAAAGCAATTTATTTAAACACAATGCCAACATCTTAAAACCTCAAAAGACACATTTACACAAATATCAAGCTGCAAATTCATCTCAAGTATATAATATGGAGTCTGGTTTGCATTTTAGCTTTACTTTTGCCAAAAGGATAAAACAATCTGCTTTTTGTATGCAGGTTGTATAGCCATAAAAGGCAACGATTTTAATGAAAATAAATTGGAAACTATTTTATGATACACCAAGAAATATTTCTCTTCCTTCAAGATTTGTGATGTAATTTCTGCTATACTTCCCCCTTTCATTGCATTTCTACAGTATATTTTGCTGTCAGATATTTTTTTCATCATCGTTTTTGTATTATAGATAACCTATCATGTCACATGTGTTTTAAAAAAATGAAACTCTTTTTAAAACTCCTTCAATCATTCAAAATGCCAGTTCAGAGTCCATTTGATACAATAGATTTTCTTTGTATCTTATTTTTTTCTAATGAAGTACAGGGTTTTAAACTAACATCTAGTTTAGTAGAATAATTGAGATCTGAACAATTACTGTATGTTTACTTTAAACTTTCAAGGTTCAAATAGGACTTCCTTTTTTTTTCTTTGAAAGGCAGAAAATGGAAGGCATAACTTGCTGTCAAAATTCCCTTCAACTTCTATTCTGGCTGACTGACTGAGTCATGAACATCATCTACTGAATAATTAGCCCAGGCTTTATCCCCAGTTGTATATTAGACTAGGATTGAAAGGGGGAAAATGTTGAAAGGCAGTAATGGCAAACTCCTTCCATAGTGGTGCCAAGGAACTACATTGAAATGTTTTGCTATTTTATGATTAATAACCCATTCCTTTTTTCCTTCATTCATTCATGTAAAAAATATCAAGCTTGAATCAGAAAAGAAATTTCTTTTTTCATTCCATAAAACAGTGGGTAAATGGACCAACCTATACTTTCAGTACATGAAATACTTGCATATTCAAAATATAACTTTTGAAAGGGCCTTATGAAAGTCATAAGATGCAATTTAATATTCTATGCAACTAGGTAAAGTTTCTTTCTTTTACCTTCAGATTTTCCAGTTGGAGGAATCTAGAGCAATTCAGCAAAGAATACAATGTATAGATGGCAAAAAAAAAAAAAAATGTGAGCAGAAAGTAGAAAGGGATCTATTGGCAAAAACAGCTCTGGTACTCAACATTCTGTGTCAGTGTCTATTGTCCTGGTTAATTGATTTCAGATTCTATTAGAAAAAATATCGGATCCTATTTGTCTCAGATCTGGTTACAATACCAAAATCTAATTGGGAAGATCTACACTGAAATATTCACTCATATGACAATATGAGTTATTTTTATGCTAGTCACTGCTTCCTGCCAACTTTATTTCATACTGTTTTACAGCAGAACTGAAATATATGAATGCAATAAATATTATCAATCTGGCTGGAAATATATAACTGTCAACGGTATATAATATATATGTAAATTCAAAGTAGAGGGTAGATAAGGTTTGTTACTTTACATATACTAAATAAAAATGTATAACCTTTAAACTAAGCTTAATTGAATATCATAAGATAAAGAGCGGTAACAAACGGTTTTTTTTGACATGTTAATTTTTTTTTTCATGATGCTAGATTGATAAGGTGAATACTTAAGAAAGAGAATATGGATCCAGCCAAGAATCTTTAAAAAAAAACTAGTGAAAATAATAATAGTAAAGGAAATATTTTAATACATTAGCACCCAATATAGGAGTTAGAAATGTGTTGGTTTTGTTCCACTTTTGACATGTTCGTGATCTTTCTTTCTTTCTTTCTTTCTTTCTTTCTTTCTTTCTTTCTTTCTTTCTTTCTTTCTTTCTTTCTTTCTTTCTTTCTTTCTTTCTTTTTCTTTTTTGCAATGACCTATTGACAAAACATGGTAGAGCTTTGTCTTTAAAGGGCCTGTTACATTTTTTTAAACAAATTCAGCATCTTTGCTTAGTTATTTTTTCAGACAAGCCATTATATTTGATAGTACTAATGAATATGATAGCTCAGAAAATGATTCTTCTTCTTCTTGTGCTATATCCCTCATCAGACTTGGCGATCATGTTGGAAATCCTATTTTTATCAACAGATGCACGAAAAAGTGCTATTGATTTTTGTCTAAACCAGTCCCTTAGATTTTGAAGCCATGATGTTCTTCTTCTGCCTGGACCTCATTTGCCTTCATCTTTCCTTGGAGGATTAAGTGAAGTATGCCATATTTGGACAGGTGTCGCATCACATGTCCAAAATATTCTAACTTTTGCTTTTTTTATGGTTTGATTATTTCCCTTAGCTTTTCCAGGTGGCTTATCATCTCCTCATTTCTGATTTTGTCAACCCAATTTCTACATAACAGTCACCTATAAATCCACATTTCAAATGCTTCTAAACTCTTCAAGTGACTTTCTGTCAGAGACCAAACCTCTACTCCATAGAATAGGATAGAAAAGATGTAACATATGAACAAGCCTGATTTTCAATCTTAGGCTTATGTTGTGACTGCAGAAGACAAAAATAATTAAAAGAGATAAAGAAAAATGTCTTTTAAAGAAGTAGAAAAATAAACATGTCAGTATGTTAGGATGAATACTGGAAAGGTTAAGGCTTTGGCTACCTGTGTTGGCTAAACTTTATGGACTATGCCAAGGGTCTTCAAACTTGACAGCTTTAAGACTTGTAGACTTCAATTTCCAGAATTCCTGAGCTAACATGACTGGAGGAGGAATTTTGGGAGTTGAAGTCCACAAGTCTTAAAACTGTCAAGTTTGAAGACACCTGGACTATGCTGTCTCAGATTATAAAGTACCTAGTTGCCACCTGCTATGACTATGTCATGTTTGCCTTGTTTAAGAAATGGAGAATCTTCCATCCCATATAACTGGCTGGAGGAAGTTAAAGTGTACATATTTTAAAGTTGCTAAGGTTGAGAAATACTGGTTTATACATTAATCTACCATTGCCTACTGCTTTCTTAACCTGATACCCTCCCGCCTGCCTCTCCCCAAAAAATTCAATGTATCAGCTTGTATCAACAGGCTCATATTTACATGCTATGATCACTGGAGAATTATCTGACCATATTGTCCACTTTGATGGTTCAAATTCCAAACTTTGACAGCATGGTCTTCTGACATTTTGAGTTGGGTCAATAGTCCCCTGAAGGAAGAATCCCATAAAAATTTAAAATAATTTTCCAGTCATTTTCATAATATATTACCTATCTGACATCAATGCTACCCTTTGTCTCTATTACTTTTTTGACATACTAATTCCAAAATTGCCCATCCATAACCATTGCTAAGTAAAATTTCAAGTATTTTTCTACAATACCTCTACCAATATTGCCTTTCATATTTTGTACGATACACAAAACCAGTTGAGATGCACAATGACCATGTAGTTTAAAAATTTTCACAATACACTAGTAAATCACAATTTTTGCAATAGTATATGTCATGTTAGAGGCAGATAGGAGTTTTCCAGATGGAAGCAAATTTTGGATTAGAGCTGAAGTTTCACCAATATAAGCACTATTATAGATTTAAAGCTTGCAAAATTAACAGGAATGTGACATACATTCATTCTATCTTTCATACCATTTCTAAAGTAGAATGGAAGCTAAAGCATCTTTCTAATATTGGATCAATTTTCTTTCAGAAGCTCTTGTATTGCTTGGTTAAGTGACCCAAACATACAAGCATATACTTACATGATTTTATTATGTAAGTATATACTTACATAATAAAATGATGTTTTCTTCCCAGTGTCCCTTCACTGTTGAATTGTTGAACACAGGCTCATAGATAGATCACATAGATCTCATTGACTCATCCCCAACAGCCTGTGCCCTCACACAGGGCATAAAACATCATGCAGACAACACAACTCCACAATACAGTCCTTTCAACAGTTCCAAGAAGGCTCCATACCCAGACAAATCCCCAAGTGACCTCAATGACTCTCTAAAATAATGGAAATGACCAGCTGTCTGCAAGGAATATAAATCCTTCCATTTCCCCACTTATTTATTTATTTAGCATATGGCACATGTTAGCCAGGGATGAGCAAAGTGGCTGGCTGCCTCTGTGAAAGGAATTTTTTCAGGCAGTGTTATCTTTATCCGCTGGACACATGAATGCTGGTAGGCAATTGGGGGAGGCTCCTGTCTTGTCCCTCCACAGTTTATTCGCTCATGGGAATTGAGCTGCCAAGCTGCTGACCTCAGTGGTATGCAGGCCCACCATCTTACCATGTGCGCCACTGCGGACCCTATTCCCCACTATCCAATCAGAACTGAAGAAGCTTCATGGTGAGAAACAAAATATTTTCAAAGAAAAGCAAGAAGTTCCAGTTGCCTCTTTTGAGACAACCTAGAACTAAAGAAAAATTTCCTGATAGTTGGAACAATTAATCAGTGGAACAACTTGCCTCCAGAAGGTTTTAAAGAAAAGACAATCAATCTTTGTCTGAAATGTTATAAAGTTTCCTGCTTGAGCAGCAGGTGGATTACAAGACCCTCAAAGTTTCTTCCAACTCTATTCCAACAGAATATTCTGTTACTCTGCTTATTGGATTTGTGTATAATTGACTATAAGAGTTGAGTTATGAGAATTGAGACATTTGTATCAGTGGTGGGATTCAAATTTTTTTACTACTGGTTCTGTGGGCGTGGCTTGGTGGGCATGGCATGGCTTGGTGAGCGTGGCTTGGTGGGCATGGCAGGGGAAGGATACTGTAAAATCTCCATTTCCATCCCATACCAGGGAAAGGATACTGTAAAATCTCCATTTCCTCCCCACTCCTGGGGGAAGGATACTGCTGATTTTCTGAACTACTGAAAATTTCTGCTGCCGGTTCTCCAGAACTGGTCAGAACCTGCTGAATACCACCTCTGATTTGTATCTGTTATTTAAGAAGAAATGAAGATATAATGGAGTTCTTTCATCATAATCTTTTTCTTTTCACTATTTTTTCTTTCTTTTAGCCCTTTTTATTTTTGTGTCTCTTTTTCAATTTAATTTGTCTTATCTTTTATTATTGTTAAACTATTAATAAATTATTATTTAAATAAATAAATTCCTCAAATTCAGTTAATAATAAAAATAAACTGTAATTTTAAAGTAAGTCATAAATAATTCTAAGGCATAAACTCTGTTATACTGTTATTCTAACCACTAGCATGTTTACTCTTAAATTGTCATTCTATTTTATTGTCTTGTCTGTCATGAATTATATTGATTTTATGCATTTTAGATCAGCACAATTTTGAGGGCACGTATTTATAAACCAGAGATTTGTTGCAGACTTTATGATGTCATCTGTGTGTAGCATAAATGACACAATTCAGAAAATGTTACGCAGTTGGCTGTTAAATAAAGCATTTCAAATGATAGGTGGATTGCATTAAAACTCCATTCAACAGTTTTGCTAATTAATCACTTGATCTTTTTTGTATTTAAAATGCCAATTTATGATCTCATAATAATGTTATTTTAAATATTGATACTTTTTCCCCCTAGAACAGCCTAGTACAGCATGAAAACATTAAAACAAATCTGTGAAGCATTACAATTCAACATCGGCAGATGCTTTCTTTCACCATTCAGATATCTAAGTGGAAAGTGTAAGTAAAATGTGGCAAGATGATTTATATTCAAATTTAGCTTCTGAATTGTCTTTTCTATATTAAGCATATTCTGAAATTCATTTCAATATGTAATATTTTCCATCTCTAGACACAGTTAAGCCATTAAACATTCGAAGAAAAACATTCTGTTTTCCTTTTGAAACTGGGCAAAGCTGATTAAATGTGCAACCAAGAATTGTATTAAAAAAAATATCTGTCTCTGTTCAGTTTGTCTTTCCTTCATCCATTACATTTCATCCATCATATTTAAGAGGATTATCCATCTTTTGTTTTTCATTAGATCCTAACCAAGATTATTCAGACAAAGAGGAGCCTTATAGAAGATCAATAGTCCTGCAGTGGGTCAATGGAAAGCTAAATTTTCTCTTTCATCCAACCACGTCCTCCTCCACTATCCCTAGCATACAACTTTGTGTTTGTTCAGTTTTCAATAAAAGATTCTATCCTAAAATAATTTTAAAAGACTACTTTGCATTTTAATAACTTCCACAAGATGTCTCCTTCTGTTTGTGTTTTGTTATACACATCTTAGAACTCTATATAGAATTTAAAGCAACTAGCTTACAGAGCTCATGCATATTAATTACCAAGAACACAAATAGCAACAATAGGGAATTAAACAATTTCTCATTACTGTGAGTTGCTATTGCAAATTTATCATGGAGATATGCAGAAATATATTTTCATCTAATTTCATAGAAAATTCACTCACCTGTACACTGAAAGAAAATGGCTGTAATGATGGAAATTTTGACAAATTGATAAACAAAGTTACCCTCAATCAAGTTGCATTGCTTAAATAGTAAGAATTGGGTGGGAGTCTACCAGTTCAGACTGATTCGGTAGAACCGGTTGCTGACTGGCCCCGCCCCTCCCATTCACTCCTTTTCACGCTGCTTGGTGAGCCTTTCTTTTCTCACTCGCCCAGCTGCCTCCCATGCAGCCTGAGAAGGTAAGCTGATGGTGGAGGGGATGCCGCGCTTGGCCAAAGGGAGTGCGGGGGGACACAGCGAGGCTTAATGCCACCACATTGCCTCCCCCAATGGCCTACTGCTGCCACTGTAATTGCCTCCCAGAACACCCTCATATTGCCTCCCGAAAGGCCTCATATTGCCTCCCCGAACGGCCTCATATTGCCTCCCTGAACAGCCTCATATTGCCTCCCCATTGTCTCCTATTGCCTCCCGAATGGCCTCATATTGCCTCCCCGAATGGCCTACCGCTGCTGTTCTCCTCAGCCTTTCCTCCTCCTCCCCCTTCCCCAGGGAAGACAGAAGGCAAAAGCAAAGGATTTCCAGCCTTGAAGCCGGTTAGCTGGCGATGGAGGGGTGGGGGCTAATGCTAACCCCTTTCTCTTGGCAAGGCTGAAAAGGAATAGAGATGGGAGGGGGAAGCGGGCAGAGGCTTCATAAGCAAAGGGGTCATTCTCAATGAGCTGGAGCCACTTCCAGTTAAACATACCTCTCTGAGATTCAGTGGATACCCCACATACATTCACCCCAACTCGGTCTGCCAGGGCAATGCAGCCATTGCCAAAGTAGTGCGGGGTTCAGAGCAAAGTTTCTCCTAAATAAGTTCTCAACGCTCAAAACCCCTTTAAAAACTTTTTTCCAAATGGCCAAGGTCCAGGAAAACTCACCACAGACTCAATGGGTCTGCTTGCCAGCAAGGGAATCTTACCTGGGCCTGGTCCACTGGTTAGGTTAGCTTGGAGTCCCATCTGTTTGGGTGCTAATTGTTAAAAGAATTATCCTTCTGAGTTCAGTTCCAAGTGGGGAAAAAAGACACTGGAAACATGGTGACTGCTCCGAACAATGGTTTAATGATGGACAGGATCACATGCCTTGGGTGAAAAAAGAAGGAAGGGCTGAGATGCTGAAAGTGCCTGGGTTTTATACCCTCTGTTGGGATTTGAATTTGAGCTTATATTCTGATTGGTTGTCAGAGTCCCATGGGGCCATGCAGAGGCAACTCTGTAGGCTGTTCTGAGTCCCAGGCTTGGTTGAGCTTGCTGGATGGTGATGTAATGAAAGGGCTTTGGGCCATTCCTATAGTTCTACCTGGAGATCTTTGTTATGTAAAATAAACTGGCCTAGGCCAGAGTAACGGCCCATTAGCAAAGGTGGGAGTGGGCTGAGTTTCTGCTTCTGAGGTGAGTTACTGCTTCTGAATTTCTACTCTTTTTAGGGTAAATATTCTGCCTTTTCAGTATATCCCAAAATATTTCATTTTCTTAGGAGAGGGGTGGGTTTTAACTTCCAACATTCCCTTTTACGAACTTTCATGCCACAGTTGTTAACTTATGACCACTGTTGATAAGTTACTAACATGGTTGTTAAGTGAATCTGGCTTACCCATTGATTTTGCTTGTCAAAAGGTTGCAAAACAACCTTAAACATGAAATATTAGTGAAATTGAGATTGCTGATTTTTTTCATTGCTGTGTTGAATCTGTTTAACATGCCTTGTGTGATTTGTCCTGCACAGATATCCATGTGGCTTAAAATCTTAGATTTTAGGAAGCAAACTGACACAAAACAGTAGATAAAACAAGATAATCTTCCATGTAGTGTTAATCCTATTATGTTAAACAAGACATTCTAAGTCTGTTTTTTTATATAAGGATTTTTTTTCATAAAACCTTGGGTTATGTTACGTTTGGAGAATAAGGAGACCAGACATCTGACCAGTGACTTCAACTCTTTAATAATAACAGTAATAGAATAGAACAGAGCAAACTCTATGGGCAGCAGTAACCCTTTTATAGGGTTGGCTGCTGCCCTATTAACCAATAGTCTTTGTGATAAGTTCAAATAATAACCAATAAGAAGTGGCCTCATCCTGACCAATCCTCGTTCGTTGTTTGAGGACCAATCCGGTATGCAGGCCTTCAAAACCTACTTTGCATTTTATATTAGTTACTTTATTGATTCATAACACCCCTCCCCCTTGGGCTCCGTTTGAGGGGAGCTGTAACAAAATCCTCAAGATAGACAGGCCGTTTGGTCTGTCTGGATAATTTCCGTGGCTCCACCGGGTTTTGCCTGATGTCCGGTTCCGGTGGAGCGTTTGGATAGTCTCTATTATGTTCCGTTTCGCTGCACGGTGCTTCCGTGCTGTTTTCGTTGAGGTTGTCTCTGCTAACTAATGGTTCTACAGGGTTTCGTAGTTCGGTTTCCCCCATGTACAAGTCCCCTGGAGAAATCAACTCCCTCCCCGTTTCACTTGCCGGTCCTCCGCTGGGCCGTAAGGTATCCGTTGGCCTGCTATCAGTCATGTCGAAGTCAATTTCCTCGATATTTCCTCCCCCTTCAGTTGGTGAACCCGGGGATCCCTGGGCGCTGGGTGGTAATCTCGAACGGAGTTGGTCTATGTGGCGTTTCCACACCCTCCCATCGTCTGTTAGCAGGCGGTAAGATCTGGGCCCTGTGAGTTGGGTGACGGTTGCGGGTATCCATAAAGGGTCGCCGGAAAAGTTTTTGGCAAAGATTAAATCGCCTACCTTAAATTCTCGGCATTTGCTGCTGGAGCCGAAAGGCTTTTCGGGTGCGTATGCGGGGTGGAGTCGGTCCAAGTGCGATCGTAGTTTCCGCCCCATGAGAAGTTCGGCGGGCGTTTTGTTGGTGACGCTGTGGGGCGTAATGTGCTGCAATAATAAAATTCGGTTGATTTTTTCATCGATGTCGCCGAATTCCATTTTGTGGAGGGTCTTTTTTACAAACTGTACCATGCGCTCTGCACGTCCGTTCGCCGCAGGGTGCGCGAGCGAGGTTAGCGCATGGTGGATGCCCCGATCAGCAAGATACTGTTCAAATTGTAATGCAGTGAACTGTGGGCCGTTGTCCGAGACCAAAACGTCCGGGAACCCATGTGTTGCAAATAGTCTATTTAATTTGCTGATAACTAAGTCCGTTGTAGTTGTATTCATCTGATGGATCTCAAGCCAGTTTGAATAGGCGTCGACTGTGATAAGGAAAGTGTGCCCCTTTGTAGGCCCCGCAAAGTCAATGTGAATACGGGACCATGGTCCTCTTGGAGTTTCCCATTCGGTTGGGCTTGCTTTAGGTGGGGCATTACTGACGTCTTGGCAACGTTGACAAGTAGCGACCCAGGCCTCGATTCTCTTGTCGATTCCCGGCCACCAGGCATAGCTCCGTGCGAGTGCTTTCATCCACACTATGCCTGGATGTCTGTCGTGCAATACCGCTAACACAGTTAGTTGCAGTTTGTCCGGAATTATGACTCTATCTCCCCACATGATGCAGCCCTTTTGGGAAAATAGTTCAGTTTGGCGGCTTTTAAAGGGCGCCCATTCTGGTGATAGTTGTTCTGTTGGCCACCCACGCTCAACCCAGCGTAGGATGTGTTGCAGGATCGGATCTCGTTTTGTTTCAAGGGCAATGTCCCTCGCAGTCAATGGCGGCGCGTGCAGGGCCTCAATCTGTAGTGTTGTGATGGTCGGGGCTGGATCTTCAACCGATTCTGGGAGTGGTGCCCTGCTCAATGCATCAGCGTGGAGAATTGCTTTCCCTGGGCGGTGTTGCAAGGTGTAGTTGTACGCCGCCAAGAATTCAGACCAACGAGTCATTCTGGGGGACAATATATACGGGGTTGGTTTATTACCCGCAATAATCCCCAATAGTGGTTTGTGATCAGTAATTATTGTAAACGCACGCCCATACACATATTCATGAAATCTTTTAACTGCAGCCACAATAGCTAAAGCTTCTTTATCCAGCTGACTATAATTCCTTTCAGCTTTAGCTAGAGTTCGTGAGAAAAATGCGACGGGAGCTTCTGCTCCGTTCGGCAATACGTGGGCCAGGATTGCTCCAACGCCAAAAGGTGAGGCGTCGCAGGTAATAGTCAATGGCAGAGTTTCGTTGTACTGCATAAGTACAGAATCAGAAGTTAGCAGGTTTTTTTACTTGTTGGAAAGCGTTTTGTTCCCGTTGTCCCCAAACCCACGTTGTTTTTTTGTCTAAGAGTCTATGCAGTGGTTCAGCTACCGTTGCTTTATTGGGTAGAAATACGTTATAAAAATTGATAAGTCCAAGGAACGCCTGAAGATCTGCCTTGTTCCTTGGAGTGGGGGCCCTCTTAATAGCCTTTAATTTGTCCTCAGTGGGATGGATTCCTTGGCTGTCCAGGAGGTATCCCAAAAACTCTACCCTTTCGGTACATAAGTGGCATTTATTTCTTTTGACTTTGAGACCGGCGTCTTGGAACCTTTGTAAGACCATTCGGAGCCGTTTTTCTAGAATGTCTCTGTTAGGGGCGGCGATGAGTACATCGTCGAAATACGGTACGACCCCTGTTATTCCTTGCAACAGCCTTTCCATTAAACTCTAAGAGATCCCGGGCGCGACGTTCACCCCGAACTGGAGCCGGTTGCATTTAAACGCACCCCTATGTGTGACGATAGTTTGCGCCTCGGCGGTGGCCGGATCTACAGGCAATTGCTGATATGCCTGCGCTAGATCTAATTTAGCAAAAAAATTTCCGCCCCCCAAGGAATGGAGCAGGTGCTGCACTACCGGCACTGGATATGCACTTTGCTGAAGTGCATGGTTTAGGGTGGCCCGGTAGTCTCTGCAAATTCTCAGTGACCCATCAGGCTTGATAGGCGTCACTATTGGAGTTTCCCACCGGGCGTGGTCGGTGGGTTCCAGCACGCCCTGTGCTATTAGCTTATCGAGTTGTTCGTCGATTTTAGGTTTCAGGGCGAACGGCACCCGACGCGGCTTAAGGCGGATGGGTGCTACCTCAGGGTTCAAATTAAATGATATTGGGGTCCCCTTGTACTTGCCTAGTCCGCTCGCAAAGACGTCTTGGAATTCTTGCACGAGGGCTTCCTCCCAATCGTTGCTCTCGGCCCGGTGAACTCCGGCTACAGTGATCCCGAGCGGCCCGAACCATTGCAGGCCTAAAAGGCTAGGCCGGTCACGGTCCACGACAGTTAGTGGCAGCGCGACGGTGCGGTCCTTAAAAGAGACCTGGAATTGGCGGGACCCGACGACGGGAATTCGATTACCCTGATAATCTTTGAGTATAACCCTTTGAGGGTTGAGGTCTTGGCGGCGGATTGTTGGGATGAGCTGCTGGAGCGTCTTCCACGATACCATCGAGAGGGATGATCCTGAGTCTACCTCCATCACACAAGGTTTGTTTTCTATCGCGACCTCCACCCGGATTTTCCCGGCGTCTAGGGATGTAGCGTGGCCTATGGTGATTGTTTGGTGGGTCTCTTCCCGCCTGGTTTCTTCGCGCCTGGGTTTAGTGGTGGACTGGTTGTTTCTGTAGGAGTGGTTTCCCCATCGGTGGTTCAGCTTGTCTCGGGGTGTACCGAGGAATCCTGAAGACTGGCATTCGGCCTGTTGGGGTTTGGAGTTGGAGGTTTGTTTGCTTCTGCAAACCTTTGCGATGTGACCTCTTTTCCCGCAAATGCGGCAGAGTGCGTCAAGGAATTTGCAGCTGGATTGTGGGTGACTCGCTCCACATCCTGCGCAAGGTCGAATTGAGCGTTGTGTGAACTGGTCTCGTTTGGTTCGGAGTCGGTTGACCTCATCCTCGTCACTTTCTGATGGGGATTCTAGGTCTTCGTGGTGAGTGTCTCTCTGGGCGAGGCGAGGTATCATTGGCGAGTTGGCGTAGCGGTGCGCTGGTGCGGCGCATTCGGGCTGCCGACTTCTTAGTTGCTTCTGCTGCCAAGACTTCTTTAAGGGCATCGGTAAGACTGATGTCCCCCTTAGCCATGATTTTGCTCTGGATTGTGCAATCATCTAAACCCAGAACTAGGCGGTCTCAGAGGGCTTCTTCTAAGTTGGAGAATTCGCAGAGGCCTCCAAGGTTCCGGAGGTCTGCGACGTAGTTGGCAAGGCTTTCGCCTTTCCGCTGACCCCTCTGGTAAAATTCGTGCCTTCTGACTAAAGTTGGCACGGTGGCGCGTAGTGGGCCCGTAGTAAAGGCTCGAGGACGTCCCAGTCCATTGCTTTTACTTCGGCTGGCTTGGCAAGTGACTTCGCCATTTTAAACACGGTAGGCCCGCAGTGGGTTAGAAATACAGCTCTTTTTTTGCTGGCTGTTGCATCTTTCAAGTTGTTGGTCTCTAAAAACATTTGGAACCTATCCATGTACGACTCCCAGTCTTCGGTTTTTGGGTTGAATGGAGCGGGTGGTACGGCACCGCTGGCCATGTTGTCGTTGATAGTGCGTGTTCAACCATGTGCTCTGTTGGTTGCTCTGTAGATCAGTCAGCTCTTCGGTCTCCGCATCCCACCTTCGTCGCCAGTGTTAAGTTTGGAGAATAAGGAGACCAGACATCTGACCAGTGACTTCAACTCTTTAATAATAACAGTAATAGAATAGAACAGAGCAAACTCTATGGGCAGCAGTAACCCTTTTATAGGGTTGGCTGCTGCCCTATTAACCAATAGTCTTTGTGATAAGTTCAAATAATAACCAATAAGAAGTGGCCTCATCCTGACCAATCCTCATTCGTTGTTTGAGGACCAATCCGGTATGCAGGCCTTCAAAACCTACTTTGCATTTTATATTAGTTACTTTATTGATTCATAACAGGTTACAATAAAAAGCATAACTCTGTTTGAATGCACAAGCTATTTTTTCATCCTGAAAGTATCTTTTAATGACAAATTAAAACAAGTAACTTACTAGGAAAAATTTGAAAATTGTACTTGAATACACTACATAATTTGTTCTGTTCCCTCCCACAGTCGTATAAAACTGAAACAACAATTACTTGGTGCAAAAATATTTTACTCAATCCTTTGCTTCCTTTGAGCCTGTCAGAGTCCTCTGATCCTCTCAGCAAAGAAAAAGTTTTAGAATCATTTTCAATATTCATTGTAGACCTAAGCTAAATTAATTTTGAGGTGTTAGGGCTGCTGACAACATGAATGATTCTAAATCATTTACATATTTTGCTTAATCTACAATGGTCACAAAACATGTCAATAAGATGCCAAAGATAAATAATGAACATTTTTGATACCATAGGTCCGATCTGCCAATTTTTTTTCTAGTAAACAGTTCTTTGACTAGAAAGATAAAGAACTTTTGAAAGCCTGGTTTTAAGTAATGTAGGTTTCTGAGGTTCACCTAGTCTTAGAAGGTTTCAGTATTGATTGTATACTACATCATAGTAAGTCTTGAAAAGGTTAGCACTGATTAGAACCAAATTCTGTAATAACTTCTTGCCACCAGAAGTCTTTGCTTGCCCCACCAAGGCAAAACTGTCCTTGGGCAAAGCACTCCTGTATAAGAAAATCATGTGGCCTTTGTAATCCCACAACTACCAGTTAATTATATATGATTAAACGCAACATAGACAATAGCCAGTTTTAAGTCATCTTTCTGTCTATGTTCTGATTCTATTCTTACTTTCATTTTTCCCCACAGCCATTTTATATATTTATTTAATTAATGAAGAGTTTGAAGCAGGTGAAAAATCTGAAAATGTAGTTCATATTTCATCAGATGTAATCTATTGGCATATGACCAAGACAACTGAAAATATTTCTAAATTAATTTAGCAAATGATTTTTTTTAGTTCTTTAATAATACATACATGGGAACATTGATGCTTTGCATTAATGGAAAGCGATTTAATTATTCCCCTTTGTGCAAATTCTTGTGAAATAGCTTCTTATGTATTTGAGATAAGTGAGGAAGCTTGATTAGCTTTTCTAAGAAATGTGCTTGATTCCCTCATGATTTTACATCAACAACCAGCAATAATTAACTGTGTGCCAAATGTCTTGCAAATGTTTTTTTGTTTCCTTCAGAGAAAAGCTTCTGCTTTGCTTGAGAATTTCATTCACATTTTCTTGGTAGGATTTTTTGAATTTCTACTATTAAAGGTGGTTTTAGAATATACTTTGCTGCTGTATGTTTCCATCAATGTAAATCTTCTCAATGGGAGAAGTTTGGTCATGGTATCCTTTCTTGGGATTTAACTGAAGAATGTGAAGTTAGAGACACTACAGACCACCAGAGAAATAACTGAACTCTGGCAGACAGGAGATTTACATATATACACTCCTTAATTGTGGCATAATAATAACTGCAAGAACACAGACTTCCACCTATGAGAATGTTAATGAAATTTTCTTCTCCTTTGAAGACATTTCAAAAGTACAGTCTTCTTCATCAAATTAAGTGAGAGATGGTAAAGAAAAATGCAGGATTTTTTTCTGTATAACAACAATAGTTATCCATCAAGACGGAGGAAAATAAGACCAGAGAAATGAGGTTTACATAGCTAAATTATTACTTAGTTAAAAGTAATAGCTACAATAAATTGTGATTTAGCTGAAGTGTTCTTCTTGCACTGTTTCTGTCCCAAAAGTCTATCTAATCTTTATAAGAACTTTGTGGTTCTTTTTTTAGTTAGTAGATATTTAAAATAAAAGAGTGAAAAGTAAGCAGTTCCATTGTTTTACACAACAAGCAGCATTTTCCACCTCAAATAATTTTCTGTTCAAGAACCATTCCAGATCCAGTTGTTACCACACCTTCGGACATCTGTTACAAATTGTGCCCAATCTCTTCTCCCTTTTGGAATTTAACCCAGAGGTCGTATGACAAGAAAGGTGCATAGAGTGCACATGTGCGTAGAGACTTTCCTACCAGATAGGTAACATTCTACATACTATATTTTCTTGTATTCGTAGGAAATTGAAAGACCATGTGCCAGGAGCTCCCTTTCTTTCTAAAATATTTTTTCATTTTTCCTACACCACTAGATGAAGAAAAAAAACCTGGAACATGTATTTTTATACTCACAAACAGAAACAATGATGGCTCTTTTATCCACTCTGCAACTGTTGGCAACTGTGAATGGAAAATATACCATAATCAAATGGTACATTTATCAAACTTGCATGCAACCCATCTCACCCAAGGTGACTCTCAAGGCTTACTTCTTTTTCTTCTTTTAAAAAAATAATTTTAATTCTGTAGAAATATATTTTGATAATCATAATGGGAAAGTAACCTGGTGTCATTAATTTCTTAACATTCACAGTTTTCATTGGGAGAACTTTTCAAAACTCTGGAAAAGAAAGATTAAAAATCACTTATTTGTTTCACCTTTACTTAATAGGTATTAGAAGACCCTACTGTTCTATACCACCATTTGTGTGTTTGTTTGAGGCTGTTATGAATGATTGGCATTTCTTTCTAAAATATGAGAGGCATTATCAGGTTTAAAAATCCCAATACTGGTTTTTTTCTTCATTTGGAATACTTTTGTAGGTTATAATTGCTACAGGCCATAATTCCTATACAATATTTTAAAGACCAAGCAGTACACATTTCATTTGCATTAGCTAATCTCCAAGTACCAATCTTAAGAGATAAGAGAAATGACATTTGATTTTATGAAAACTGGTTATTGATCAATATTTTCATCAGGAACATACCAGGAAAATATAGTTCCACATAAAGGTTTTTCATGGTTTAGCAGCCAAAGCTTTATGAATTAGAGAGATGGAAAGGATTATAGAAGATAAACAGATCATCCTTAATATCACGTTTTATAGCATCTTGTACTACATCGGTTCAGTCTGAAGATTACATTGTCCATTTAGGCAGCTTGACATTAAGACATACCTACATCTTTTTTGTGGCATATTTCCAGAAAACCCATATGCTGAATGTAAAAGTGACTCCCAAGCATTCCTTCATTCTCTCTCACTATCATTGCTTAATATTGGCCTTAATACTAATTCAGTTGCTGTTTACTCTTTAAGGCAGGTTCACTCCTCAGTGTTTATTGAATGATCCATTCAAAGTAAAAATTTCAAATTCCTTCTAGATAAATTACAAAAATATATTAAATGGCCTTAGTTACATTATTCTGTCAACCACTACCTTTCTCAATCTGGGATCCTCTAGACCAGCTTGCCAAACTTATATGACCCTTAATCAGGCACTCTGTACTTGCAGAAGTCATACAAAAAAGCTTTTTTATAAGAGCCAGGGATCATTTCAATACTCTAGATCAGGGGTGTCAAGTTGGCAGCCATGGGCCGGATGCATCATGTGCAAGCCATGCCCACCCTAGTTCCATGAAGGGAAAAAAATGTCACGATAACAGGGCAAGTTTGACACCCATGCTCTCGAAAGAAGAACAGACCTTTCACTCCCATGACTATATTTATGGTAAAATATCAAAACAGGAGATGGGGTGAATATGGCTGGAAAACGGTGATCTCTATACTTGTTATCAACATAGTGTTCCTCTACATTGTCAGAAAAAAATATTTTTCAGAATATATGACAAATCCTCTCATCAATAACCCAAGTACATCATGTATTAAATGTGTGATCATTTATAGATGATAGAAAAACATACTATCTGACTGAAGTCATGGTTTATAAGGACACTCAGATACATAACGTCTCAAAAATTTCTATTACATTTTGAGGAAAGATCACAATCTGAGCCTGCCAATTTCTAGTTCTTTGGTGACAGAGGAGGAAAATTATTAAATACACAAAAATTAATTATTTGTTCTTGCCTGAACTTCTTTTTGAAATCTGTTCCATGGTATCTGACTCAAAAACAAATATAGCTTTTGACATAAAAATATTTGTATATCTGATTTATAAGGGGAAGAGTAATACAATTTGGGGATAATTAGGTAAGAGAACTATTTTTATCAGCATATCAAAATATTTCCCAAGCTGTTGTATAAAGATAATGATAACCACTCTTTATAAATTACACAAAATTTAATTCTATAATTCAACAAATTCAATGTATGCATTATAAGTAGTCTTCAACTTATAATCATTTGTTTAGTGACCTTTGAAGTTACAACAGCACTGAAAAAGTGACTCATGAGCATTTTTCACACTTATGACCAATTGCAACCTTCCCATGCTCACACTATCAAAATCCAGACTCTTGGCAACTGGCATGTACACATGACAGTTGCAGTGTCCTGGTCATGTGATCACCTTTTGTGACCTTCTGACAAGCAAAGTCAATGGGAAGCCACATCCACTTAACAACTGTGATGATTCACTTAATAACTGTGGCAAGAAAGGTTGTAAAATGTGGCAAAACTCACTTAATTGTTTTGCTTTGGAAATGTTGGGCTCTATTGTGATCATAAGTTAAAGACTACTCATAGTTGTAGCCTATAGTTTATTTATCATTTATTAGAAATTCAGTCAGTGTTACTTTTCCTGGATTCAATCTGATTGTGAGTGTTTTGAAAGTATTGAAAGTATTAACTGAGCATCTATTTATAATGCTGTTGGAAAAGGATATATTGGCATTTAAATATTTAATACATCTTGATAATTATAGAAAACTTGAATAATGTTTATTTTCTTAAACAAAAGTTCACCTTTTATTATGAACAGGATTGATAGTGGACCAAGAAACTTGATTGTTACTTAGCAATATTTCTGAGGTTCTCGCGGGTATTAACCTGAGCACAACCAAGCCCCCACCTGAACAGAACACACCTCCAGCCAATCAGAACATGGCCAACCCCCCAACCAATCAGAACACAGCCAAACCCCCAACCAATGAGAACACCCCCCCACCCAATCAGAACACAGCCAAGCCCCCACCCAATCAAGTCACACCCCCACTAGCAGTTAAAAGGAAGAAGCAGCTGCAAGCTCACATCACTCTGAGAAGCACAGAGCTGAAGACAGAAGCCTGAAGATGATGAATGAGACTTCATCGAAACGTTGCCTAGATACTTCCAATCTTACGCGGGAGAAAACCCGAATAACCAAAGATCCACATGTATGTATGTATGTATGTATGTATGTATGTATGTATGTATGTATGTATATATATATATATATATATATATATATATATATATATATATATATATATATATATATATATATATATATATATATATATATATATGGTGTTTAGCTTGGTTGGGTATTCTCACGTCTGTAGTTCTTTTAAAGTTGTAGCACGTTTCAGCAGAATCTCATCTGCCATCATCAGGCTTCTGTATAGTGGCCTGATGATGGCAGATGAGATTCTGCTGAAACGTTGCTACAACTTTAAAAGAACTACAATGACGTGGGAGAATACCCGAACCAAGCCGAACACCATACATGTAAGTACCCGCGAAAACTTAAGAAAACATATATATATATATATATATATACTCAAATAATTAGTAAGTGCACTTGTATGGATGCTTACAGATTTATGACTACTGTGATGTCTCCCTTGGGTGACTCCCCAGATTCTTCCTCAGATGCCAGCTCAGGGGAGGTTGAGCCCATTCGTGGCATGTCAGGAACTTAATTGAGGAGCCAGGAATTCCTTAATTAAGGAAGTTAATTGATGGTTCTGAACAGCCATTGGAAAGAGATGTGGAGGAGGCTTCAGCTGGGGAAAGTTTGCAGTGTCAGATGGCCAGCGAAGAGGAGGAGAACGGCCTTCTGCACCCTGATCCAAGAGCACATAGGGCAGAGAAAAGGCAGCAGCTGCAGAGGTCAGTCAGACTACTTGAGAGGAGAAGGCCCCGCCCATCTTGATTGGCTGCACTGACTATTTAACACATCAGATATATGGAGGCATTGCTGAGAATGTGTTGGTTTTCTAGCTGTTTGTTTGACCATCGTGATTCCTACTTCACTCTGGATTGACACCGTGTTTAGAATTGTGCCTTGGAGGCTGTTACGAACTAAACAAACTCATTTGACAATAACTATACTAGCTTACTTCAGCAGCAGGCTTGTAATCCTGCACTTCGGATTGGCCCGCGGATAAGCGAATCGTGATTGGCCGATTCTGGCTGATCTGATTGGCTGACAACGGGCCGTCTCTGATTGGATGCTTTTAGAGCGGTTAGTTCAATTTCATTGGTTGTTGTGACAGCAGCCAGCTCTATAAAAGAGCTGCTGCTGCCCTAGTTGTCGCTCTGTTCTGAAGTCACTATTAAAGAGTTGAATTGAGTCACTATCGATGCCTCGTCTCCGTTATTGCGTCCACTCCTCCAGATCTAACACTGGCGACGAGGATGGGATGTGGAGATGATAGAGCTGACTGAACACTCGCTGAGTACCGAACAGAGCACGTGGCTAAGAGAGCGCCAACAACGGCAAGATGGCCAGCGGCGCCATACCACCCGCTCCATTTGACCCGGCTAACGAAGACTGGGACTCGTATATAGACAGGTTCCAGATGTTCCTAGAGACCAACAATCTGAAAGACGCTGCGCCTGGCAAGAAACGAGCGATCTTCCTGACCCATTGCGGGCCTGCCATTTTTAAAATGGCTAAGGCACTTGCTAAACCAGCGGAAGTTAAGACAATGGATTGGGATACCCTCGCACCGATCCTCCGAGCCCATTATGCACCCGCGGTACCAACGCTTATCCGAAGGCACGAATTTTACCAGAGGGACCAACGGAAAAATGAGAGCGTTGGGGACTTCATCGCGGACCTCCGGAACCTGGGAGGCCTCTGTGGTTTCGCAAACCTCGAGGAAGCCATGAGAGACCGCATAGTTCTGGGATTAGATGACCACACTGCGCAGAGCAAGATCATGGCTAAAGGGGACATCGACCTCGCAGATGTCATCGCCGACGCTACTGCAGCAGAAGCAACCAGGAAGTCGGCCGCTCGAATGCGCCGCACCAACGCACCGCTCCGCCAACTCGCCAGTGATACTACGCCTTTTTCCGAGAGGCACTCAACAACGGCTCACCATGAAGACCTCGAATCCTCGTCTGATAGTGAGGAAGAAGAGGTCAACCGACTCAGGTCAGAGCGCGACCAGCAAGACCAGAAGAGCCAGAAACCTGCACGTCAATGCGCCAGTTGCGGGGCCAATCACCTGCGATCGGACTGCAAATTCCTCGACGCACTCTGCCGTTCCTGTGGAAAGAGGGGCCACATCGCAAAGGTTTGCAGAAGCAAGCGAGCATCAAGCCCAATCCGAAGAACAACAGGCAGCCCACCTGTAAATCGGGACCGTCTGAATCACCAATGGAACCACTATCACTACAGAAATCGAGCGCCTGCTGTGTCAGCTAGGCGAGAAGAGGCGCATCTAACCATTACCATTGGTCACGCATCATCCTTGGATGCAAGAAAGATCCGAGTGAAGGTCGCCATTGAGAATCATCCATGCATAATAGAAGTAGACTCGGGATCGTCCCTATCGATGGTCTCGTGGAAAACCTTCAAACAGCTGATCCCTGACATCCGTCACCAGGACCTCAGCACCCAAAAAATCATATTAAGGGACTACCAGGGGAACAGGATTCCCGTTGCCGGTTCCCGCAACGTCCCGGTGTCCTTCAAGGACCACACCGCAACTCTGCCTATTACCATCGTCGATCGAGACCGACCCAGCTTGTTGGGGTTACAGTGGTTCGCTCCACTGGGAATTGAACTAGCTGGCATTCACCAGACCGGGAACAGCGACTGGGAAGCAGCCCTCGTTCCAGGACGTGTTCACCGAGAAGCTAGGCAAGTACAAGGGATCCCCCATATCGTTTAGCCTCAACCCCGATGTCGCGCCCATTCGCCTTAAGCCTCGTCGAGTGCCCTTCTCACTCAAGCCAAAGATTGACGAACAATTGGACAAATTAATAGCTCAGGGGGTGTTAGAACCGATCGATCACGCCCGTTGGGAAACCCCGATTGTAACTCCCATAAAGCCTGATGGATCGATAAGAATTTGTGGAGATTACCAGGCCACCCTAAATCACGTGCTTCAGCAGAGCGCTTACCCGGTACCTGTGGTCCAACATCTTCTTCACTCCCTGGGTGGCGGAAAAATATTTGCAAAATTGGACCTCGCCCAGGCATACCAGCAACTACCCGTAGATGCAGAAACTGCTGAGGCCCAGACTATAGTCACGCACAGAGGTGTGTTTAAATGCAATAGACTCCAGTTTGGAGTGAGTGTAGCACCAGGCATTTTCCAAAGCCTGATGGAGAGACTGCTAAAAGGCATAAAAGGAGTCGTGCCTTATTTCGATGACGTATTGATAGCTGCCCCCACTAAAGACGTATTAGAGAAACGACTCAGAACGGTCCTTCAGAAATTCAAAAACGCCGGTTTAAAAGTAAAAAAAGACAAGTGTCAACTTTGTACTGAGAGGGTTGAATTCCTGGGGAACCTTCTTGACAAAAAGGGAATCCATCCCACTGAGAAAAAAGTAATTGCGATAAAAAACGCCCCAAGACCCAGGAATAAAACAGATCTCCAAGCCTTCCTAGGACTCATTAACTTTTATAACATCTTCTTGCCCCAAAAGGCGACTGTAGCTGAGCCCCTACATAGACTACTCGACAAGAAGGCTTCCTGGGTCTGGGGACACCGGGAAGAACGAGCCTTCCAGCAAGTAAAAGATCTCTTAACCTCAGATGCTGTATTAATGCAGTATAACGAGACTTTGCCTTTAACGGTCACCTGCGACGCTTCACCGTTTGGGGTAGGAGCCATCTTAAGTCATGTCCTACCAAACGGAAATGAAGCACCTATTGCTTTCTTTTCATGAACTTTATCAAAGACTGAAAGAAACTACAGCCAACTCGATAAAGAGGCTCTTGCTATTGTATCCGCTATTAAATGCTTTCATGAATATGTATATGGCAGACCGTTTACCATAATAACCGATCACAAGCCATTGCTGGGCATTTTAGCGGGAGACAAACCAACTCCCCACATATTATCACCAAGAATGACCCGTTGGTCAGAGTTTCTAGCCGCATACGATTATCAACTGCAACACCGCCCGGGGAAAGCCATTCCCCACGCTGACGCCTTGAGTCGCTCTCCGCTACCGAAAGCCATAGACGATCCGGCTCCAACTTTAACTGCACTCCAAATCGAAACTCTCCCTGCGCCACCCCTGACTGCGTGAGACATCGCCGCGGAAACAAAAAAGGATCCTGTATTCGCTCGAGTCCTCAGCTAGGTGGAACGAGGTTGGCCTGACACCGAACCCAACGACACCTTCGCGCCGTTCAAACACCGACAGACAGAACTGTTTTCCCAGAAGGGCTGCATCTTGTGGGGAGACAGAGTCGTCATTCCAGAAAAATTACAACATACAGTTCTAAAACTGTTGCACGATGGTCATCCAGGCATCGTGCGAATGAAGGCATTGGCAAGAAGTTACGCGTGGTGGCCAGGTATCGATAAACAGATAGAAGCCTGGGTGGCCACATGCAACAAGTGCCAGGAAATCCACGCTGCCCCACCGAAGGCACCTCCAACTGAATGGGACGCACCTCGTGGTCCCTGGTCCCGCATCCACATTGACTTTGCGGGACCCACCAAGGGACACACTTTTCTCATAACTGTGGATGCCTATTCCAACTGGCTCGAAGTCCACAAAATGAAGAGCACCACCACAGAAGCCGTCATTAAAAAATTAAATAGACTATTCGCTACGCATGGATTGCCTGACGTTTTAGTCTCAGATAAGGGTCCCCAATTCACTGCCCTAGCATTTGAACAGTACCTAGCCGACCGGGGCATCCGCCATGCCTTAACTTCGCCAGCTCACCCTGCGGCCAATGGCAGGGCTGAGCGCATGGTCCAATTCATAAAAAAGACCTTGCCCAAGATGGAACATGGAGACATTGATGACAAAGTAACCAGAATGCTTCTCCTCCAACACATCACCCCGCACAGCATCACAAACAGAACCCCGGCCAAACTTCTGATGGGCTGGAAACTTCGCTCGCACCTCGATCACCTGCACCCAACCTACACGCCAGAAAAACCTTGCGGTTCCAGCAGCAAGTGTCGTGCGTTCAAGGTAGGCGACTTAGTCTTTGCAAAAAACTTCTCAAGTGATCCATTGTGGGTCCCCGCTACTATAACTCAAATTACGGGCCCCAGATCTTACCGTCTACAAACTAGCAATGGGAAATTATGGAAGCGCCATATAGACCAACTTCGTTCCCGATTGGCACCTAACCCTATCGCAACCCCTGAATCTCAAACTGGGGGGGAAGGAAAATCGAGGGGGCCGAAATAGAAATAGCAGACGACCCACTAACTGACACCCAGCAGTCTGCACAACCAACCATGGGATACTCACCTTCCGGAGGAGGACCGAGCCGGGTTATTGTTTCACCTCAAAGCAGCCCGTCAAAGAAGCAAGTCCAAGGAACCCGGATGACAACAGAGAGGACAGCCCTGAGTCCCCGAGCGAAACAGTGGAACCGTTTTCACCACCCGATTCTACAAACAGCCCACTGGAGTCCACGCCAGAGCAGAGACCGGTGGAACAGCGAAAATCGAATAGACAGGTGAAACAGCCTGCCTACTTACGAGAATACGTCACCCCACCCCTAAGACGGAACCTAGGGGGAAGGGGTGTTACGAACTAAACAAACTCATTTGACAATAACTATACTAGCTTACTTCAGCAGCAGGCTTGTAATCCTGCACTTCGGATTGGCCCGCGAATAAACGAATCGTGATTGGCCGATTCTGGCTGATCTGATTGGCTGACAACGGGCCATCTCTGATTGGATGCTTTTAGAGCGGTTAGTTCAATTTCATTGGTTGTTGTGACAGCAGCCAGCTCTATAAAAGAGCTGCTGCTGCCCTAGTTGTCGCTCTGTTCTGAAGTCACTATTAAAGAGTTGAATTGAGTCACTATCGATGCCTCGTCTCCGTTATTGCGTCCACTCCTCCAGATCTAACAGAGGCTCTGAACTTTTCTTGCCATGTGAGCTGTCTTATGTGTAGATTTAAGTTTAAATCTTGTGGATTTAAATTTTTCTGGTGGAGTTATTGTGTTTGAGCAACTTTCAATTGCTTTGTGGACTATTAGGCATTGCTCTGTAGAGTAATTTTGGCTGCTCATGGCTGGACTTAATTGGGCCAGTTCTGAGTTTTGGTGAATTGCTGGAGATTATGAATAAACTCACTAAGCTACAGTTACGTATGTGAGTGAGTGGAGCAGCACAACTACAGGCATTATAAAAAACCCGAATCTATTAAATTGTTTGGAATTAAGCAGGTGTGTACAAAGACACTTGCTGTAGCTGTTTCTTTCAGCTGTATGAATAAACACAAAAGCACTTGCTATTCAGATTTATTTCAGTCTTACTACCGTCCCTGTCTTATTGTTTTTTATTTTTCTTATAAGTATCTATCTCATGTATTCAAAACTATATTTATTCTTATACCTGTACCTTGTAAGCGATTGACAAATCAAATAAATACTAAATGCTAAATTGCTGTAGTTCATTTCTTGCTACAGTTCCTTGCAGTATGCAATTAACTAATTGATCTATAACAATATTCAGTTCACCCGAATTCTTAGAGCAAATGAAGCTATTTTTACAATAATTGCACTTACCTGACCGTTAAAATTTTGATCATGATTTCTGTTTGTCTACATACAATACTTGGAATGGGTTATACATTTGCAATATATTTTCTTTTTATATTATGATAATTCTAAGATCTAGATTTCATACTTGTGGCTGACTGATGTGTACATTGCTGCTTGTTCTGTGAGGCAATTGAAGAGAATATATGAGCATGTATAGAATAAATGGTCAAAGTACTTTTGTCTACTAAACTCAAATTCTATTTTGTATAATAAATATGCTAAAGAAATTAAAACCAAGCAATTGTAATTCTTTCATACAAGTAGACATTTTTGTATGAATTCTTGCTAAAAAAGACATCTTCAAAGCAACAGATTTCAAAATACTACAGCTTCTCCAGTTTGTTGTACTAATTACAGTTTAGATTTTGTTATAAATTATGTCTCAATTTTTAAATAAAGTTAGATTTATAATATGTATTTCTTTATCTCTTCAAAAAATCTCTGTCCAAAAAACAAATAATAGTAAAATAATATTTATAAGAACTTGTGAATTATTTTGCATGGGGAGTTTTAAATAATTCTTTCTTTTGGGTTTTACTTATCATTAACAAGTAGTTAATAGTTCTCCTTTTTTAAGAGTGCGTTGACAGGGTTTTTTAAAAAAGAAAAATATTTTAATATTTTAGGAATTGTTAGTTCATGGGCAATGAGCTCATGAATGCAAAAATTGAACAATAGTTTGTTTATTATACTTTGGATACAATTGTCATTTTTTAAAGTTGCATCCCATCTACATTTAACCAAACTAATTGAGGGTTAGTCTGTTAAATTGAGATTTCACTGCAAATGGATCCATTTACATTAATTAGGCAATTACACAAATGGAGTAAATGGCACAGATGATACAAATTTGAATGTAAAGATACCTTCTCCTTCCAAATTGTCTGTTAAGTCAAAGTTCAATTGTCTTTAAAAACCATTGTACTCTTGAAGGACAGTTTTAGATGATATCATCTGGGATTGGGAGAATGGAAAAACGGAGAAATTTATTAGGTAAACAGTTTGGAACTTCATAAGGTTATGAAGTCTTTAATCTCATATCCCAAAAGATGGTTCTAATATAATATGTAATGTATTACATTATCCAAAAAGCAGTTAACACTACTTCATACTTTTAGAAGTTATCTGTTTTTAATGGTAGACCAGATAGGAAACTGATCATCATAATCATACTTTCTTGAGCGTAAAAAAAATCTTGCAAGTCCACATCTGTTTTACTTTTGCTCTGTCATATACCCCAATGTGTCAGGGAAGAACCAGTCTGAGTCTCCTACTAATCCTGTCTCCTTCCCCAAGGCTCTTCCCCAATGATTCTGCTCTTATTTCTGCAAACAGTGCCTTCAAGACCATCTCATAGCTTTCCGCATCATCCTACCTGTTTATTCATTGCTGTAATAATTAAATGATAGGTCAGCAAAGTAATGCTGTATTTGCTCATGCACAGTCCTGGAACCCTCATATCTAGGAAGACTCTTTGAATAATCATATTAAAAACTGTTAATAAACCAAGACAATTGATTTGGCATAGGAAATTGCAAAGTGATATTTAGGAATGTAGGATTAACAATTGATCCATAACCCCTGAATTTATTTGAGGGGTGGGGCGGGGTCTAAAATCGTATTCAAAATCTGTGCATAATTGCATTGAGTTCTTTTTGTAAAACTTAGACAGAATATGCCAATTAAAAACTAATATACAAAATTCTTGTTCTTCAAAGTTGTAATGGAGTTGGGGAACTGGTAAATTTACTGAAGTGATGATAACTCTAATTACTACCTTGGTTGGAGAAAAACAAGTGAATATCTCATAAGATTTTTGTTCTAAGCTTGTGTTTTATTATAGTATATAGGATATCACGAAAATTTATTTACATTTTTCAAATCATGGGTGTCTAAACTTTTGGCTTGCCTAGACTGAGTAGAGTAAAGAGCAATTGTTTTGGGCTGTACATAAAATAGATAATACAGTTAACTATATTTTGTTTTTAAATACCACACTGTCTTGTATAGCTGCATTATTAGCTGCCCAGGGCTGCATGCGGCCTGTGGATCACAGGTTGAACATGCTTTCTCTAAATATTGAAGAATATGAAAAGGCAAAACTGTTTTTGCTTTTTGTTTTCTTTGGCTATGGCATTATGTTAGCTACCATGAGTACATCATACTTTATTGTCTGTTCCTAACCCACCTTATGTTATTTTAATTCTGAAATAACCCAGCCCCATCCTTAAAAACTTTCCATTTTTTAAATAATGTTTTAATTTACAGATTTTATTTTGTTGCAGTTTAGTGAAACTATAGTGTTATTGGATACACACAAATATTTTATATGACAATATGTTAGATGCTACATTCATTTCAATTCTTTTCTATCAGACAGTTGGGAATTGTTTACATTGGGCAAAAATAGTAATTTCGGGAGGAATCGTGAACAGAGTGTTACTTTTGCTTATAGATGCATTATGTTCCTCTAAAAATAATCTATAAACAGATGGAGGGATAGGAAGAGGCATAAAAGAGAGAAAAAACAGATTGACATCATTCTTGTAGAAATCTGTAGTAGAAGATTTTAAGAAACAATACAAAAAGCTCTTTGTTCAACATAAACCACATACTGACATTTAAAAGGCTCAGATATGAGAAAGTGGTAAATATCTTGAAGTTTAATTTTTTTTCTCAATATTCCTTCCCATAAATTGTGCCTAAAAATTCTTATTTTCATCATTTTCACTATTATTTCAGACACATTATTTTCATCATTTTCACTATTATTTCGGACACAATTTCTGTTGCTATTCCCTGATCAACTTTTGCAGAATGAATTTTTCTTTCAACATTTATCATTTCTGTGATTCCAAGTATTTACTTCAAAGTAAAGCCAACTTAGTATTTGAAACATTTCCAGTTCCAGTTTTTGATGTATTGATTTTACCCCCTTAGTCTCACAACAAAAGCCAATTAGTGCCAAATAAAGAAAATCAGAAGCATTCAGGAATCTATCCCTTGTCATGAAGTTGCTCAAGATAGAGAAGATAGTTTGGTTTGAATAATTGGGGAATGCAGTGCAATAACAGTTTGGAATCTTTTCTGCCCTAGATTGATATTGCAGGTGGAATCCTGAAAAAAATGATAAAACTATATATTCAAAGTCAATTTACCACAGAATCTGAACTAAGAGATTTATAAACACACTGGGTACAAAATTCACCATGCAGTACATACTTAAGTGAATTAGACTTGACCAAATCTAACCATTGCTAAACCATTGGCTAACACTGAGCTACACTAGTTGTTGGGTAGACTAACTTTTGTCTAGAGATGTTCTATTTAAAAGGTGAATTTTCCCAATAGAAGATCCTGTTGGCCTGATTTACCTGTTGGATATCACAGAACTGCATAGGCTAATGAATCGTCAGGTCCAGCTCTGCTAGTTTCTGGATGGACCTGACCATTAAAACCCCTGTCAATACAAGGCAGAGTGATGTAGGCAGATCCCTTAGCCTCTGATTTCACACCTTATTTGCCCATACCCTTTTCAATCAGACACATATGTAACTGCATATGTTATAATTTCCTTACAATGGACTTGCTTGGAAACATTGCAAATTATACATAAATGTCTGCAGGGAAAAACCCTTCATTTATATTCTCTATCAGCATTGGTTTCCACATAAACTCATCTTGCATTAAAAAGGTCTTGCTCATGTATAAGCCAATGTCTATACAATTATACAACAAAAGGGTTTTCTCATGCATAAACTCTCACTGAGCATGCAAGTGTCAAGGCTATAGCAATATTGTTTTCCTAGTGATCTAATGCTAATAGCAAAATGAGAAGAAAAAATGTATGGAACCGTTCCAAGCTGTTATAAGTTACCAGAAAGCAGACCAGATCAATTCATATGGAATCTTCAGTGGATATTAAACCTAGTCAATACAGTCTAACAACACTTATATTTTATCAATTATCAAGAGTCAGCAAAAAAGTGGAAGAATTAAGTTCCTTATTTATATAAAATATAGCATTATCAGATAAAAAGATACAGCCTGAACTCCAACCAGTGTTTATATGTGCTCTCTCTGTGTGTGTATGCATACTCGCACATAAACATAAGAAGTTATAATCTTCATGGGACAACAAACAGGACCATTTTAGAGCCCCTTACACTTAGCCCTAGATTAACTTTACAGATTATATCCTGTAAATTCTGTGCCTATTGCTGTTGCATCTGGTGGGATTTCCTGAAACCAACCTCGATAGTGCATATGGTGCATTACTGTTTACAAAGATAACAAGCTAGGTTAGATATCATATACCAATGGAATATTACATTGCTGGTGTAATCCTGCTAATAAACCTCAGTATTTTAAATGTGTGCTCTGGGCTGTTCTTACTTTTACATTCAATACAAAAAGAGTAGCATTAAATCTGTTAAGAATGAGTGATTGAGACCAGACCCGGAATTTTTACTGCTTCAGAAATAAGATGTGATGAAAAAGTTACTATTGCTATTTCCCTCTTTTTTCTGAGACTGCCTATCTCCGTCAATGCAAAAAAAATATCACCATTAAGCCATAGCCTTGACATATCTGAGATCGTTCAGAGTCCCTTTGAGTCCAAAGCTTAATGGCATCCAAGCAAATTCAACAATAAGAGGAAAAAAGGGGAAAATCAAACCTCATTCTTTATGGCCATGCCATGTTTTGCACCAGAAAACCAAGCAAAATGTAAAAGCTTTCCTTGGAAATAATTTTTGAAAAGTTTGAGTAAGGTTAAACCTAACCTGTTTAACAGATAAATTGGATGTGGCTATGCTGTCCTTTCCTTGTCCTCCTTGCTAATTTTACCCAAAAGAAGTACAGGAAAAATATTTTAAAAATGTATTATGGGGGGATGACAATTTCAGCATCTTAAACATTTTCCAAATAGTCTAATATTCCTACTATTTTCATTCCATTATGTTGAAAAATGAAGCAATCTCAGACATATATAAACCTACCTTTGATCTTGAAGGAATCTTGAAATTGTTCAAATCACAAAACTGAATGAAAACATGCCGTCTGTGAAATCTAGATCACCAATTTAAGTCAAATCAGAGCTGATTCATAAATTCTAGAAATCAACCATATTCACATGGTATTCTTTGCCATATCTTAAATGTTCATTTAGCAAACTTGGAAATAAAAACTCAAAACTATTGGCCATCAAGACTTTTCAATCTCTGAGATGGTATTTTGCTTTAAGAGTGATGTGAGAAAAGCTGTTTTGTTAAGAAACATGACTTGCTCACTTCTGAAATTTAAATGGCCATACCATTTCTTTTTGCCCTGTTTGTGAATCCTTCAGTGTCTCTGGCCATATTTCTTAACTGTTGACAAACACGGCAAGAACAGAAGGCACTACTCAACCACTCTCCAAAGTTCTGAATCTTACATAATCAAGAAATAATTAAATTAATATGTGGGGAGATATGTAGGCAGTAACTAAATTATCAGACACTTACTTTCTTTGAAGCACTTAACTTGCCTTTCCTATTTGTGAAGAAAATGAGGCTTTTTATATATCAGAGGCTAATATCTCTAGATATAAATGGAAATTGTCACTTTGTGATGCTGGCTATAAATTTGTCCTGGCAGATGTGGAAAATAAAACTTTGAAAGTAACTGCCTTTGAATACTGAAGCATGGATGAAACTCAAATTTTAAAGGTCCATTTCTTGGTATTTGGTTTCCTTCATTTTATATGCATAATTCATCATTGAGTTGCATCTCAATTGCTGTTTTATAAAAATATTTACTGAGGTATTGTAGCCTCTTAACTTTCTCATTCGGTCTTCTGTTCCTTTTTTAAACAAAATTTTAAAAGCACAAAGGATTTTCAGTAGAAGCTCACAGAAATCTTGGTGATGATTATGAGAACAATTGAACAGGGCTATTTTGTTAAGCTTAACATATAAAGAACACAAACAGATGTGCTAAAAATGAAAGTATCTGTAGATCAAAAGTTCTCAACCTTTTCTTCACCACCAACCCCCTTTAAATATCTTTTGTGGCCAGGGACTATGACCAAGGACTTCCAAAACTTTACTCAATATTTAAATAACATTTATTCAAGCTTTTGTGGATATTGCAGCCCCCCAGGGGTCCATGGAGCACAGGTTTAGAACCAATGGTCTAGACATTTTAAATTAAATATAAATAGCTACAATATCCTGTGTTTGCCTGCCATTGGTATAACTGACTATGAAATAACATTACTTTAATGTAACTTCCCTCACATTGTTTTTAACATATTTAAAAGAAAGAATGACCGATAACAATAAAAATTTCTTTTCTGTGGTCCTTACCATGATAGTTTAAAAAAAGATAAAACCCCAAAACAAAACAAATCTATTATATCATTCTTTTACAAGTGCATACAGTGATGCCTGAACTGCATATTGACACTGAAAAATATCACAATCAGATTAGCAGAAAATGGAAGATCTCTCTCTTCAGTGAATATATTCTTTTACATCTTTAAAGCCAAAATCAAAGTTAATCAAAATCAGCAAAAATAAATCTTACTTTTTTATTGCCAGAATGCAAAAAGTTTGTAAATATGGTTTGGCTTAGCTGTAGAGTTTATAAATGGAATTAATTAAGACATGTTTTTTTAGGAAAAAAAAGGCAGAGGCAAAATAATGTCACTTTCTATGGCATAAAACTTGTGTATTCATATTTTTATGCCAGTTGATTGGAACAAATCAATTTGATTCTTTTAAACTTTCCATTTAACAGCTCCCATATGCTTCATATTACACATTATAAAGGAAAGAAAGGAAAAGAAAAGGAAATATAATTAATCAATTTCCTAACTTGCTGTTAGTTAAAACATTTCATTTTAACAAATTCATCCTTCCACAAAAAGAACTGCTGAGAAAACCACATCAAATAATTTTATATGAAAGTTCACCCTTCATTTCAATTTTTTTTCTAAGAAACATTTTAACACAGAGAAACATAATGAAATGACACCCATAAAATGCAAGCACTAAATTCATAAGCCACTTGGCATAACATCAAACAAAGCACTTCAAAACATTTTGATTTTTGTCTACATTGCTCATGCTACCTTTCAAGTTTTGGAATTTTCTCTGAGTCATTGGGGGTGGGGGGAATGGATTAGAAATTGTTCCTTTTTTATCAAATAGATCCTGTGCCAGGAACAAGACAATCACTGAAGAATAATGCACACCCTGCTTTCATGTCTCCTTTTTGTATCAGAAATTTTGATAAAAACAATGTCTTTCTCTTGAATTGCACCTGCATTTAGATTCCATAGAATTAAAAACAAAACTTTGATCAACTAGAAAACAAAACAGCATAATGCAAGTGGATACTGCCTCTTTTTTGACCTTCTGATTTCTCTAAAATAAGTGTTAAATAAGTATGGCTTTGTTTTCTTAAAACATCACCAAAAGAACCAAACTATGCTCTTAAATCTAATATATATTTTTCTCATCTGCCATCATCAGGCTTGTGTATTGGGTTCGTCTGTGAGTCAGACTTTCATAGCCGTTTCTGTTTTAAATTTGGTGCTAGCCTACTGCTGTGCCAGAATGGTTTTTTCTTCATCCTGATTGGTTGGGAGTCTTGGTCTGTGTTTATTGGTCTTGGAGTTTGCTGTGTTCTGCTTGATTGGTGTTTCTAATATCTTCTGTTGTTTTGTAGCATTTTTTTTGTCTTGATTAGCTGGCAACATGGTATTTCATGTATTTGGGGCTTTTAGCGCAGCTTGGCTGGCTATCATTTATTAGGAAGCTAGGTTTCATCTGGGTGGCTGGGTGGGGTGTGTCTGAGTTAGAGGTATGTTTGTTTGGCTTGTGGTGTGGAGATATTTTTGTTTGTGAGTGCAGGCTTCCAGATAATTGACAGTCTGGTGGAGTCATCTCTTCTATTCATGTTTTCAGGTCATTTTTCAATCTCTATGGCTTCTCTGATAATTCTGTAACTGGGGTTTTCTATAGTGGCTAGGGTTTTGGTGCCACTGAAGTTAATGCTATGACCTGTGGCTTTCATGTGTTGGACTAGTGAGGAAGTGTGTTCCAGCTTTTTTACTGCATTTCTGTGTTCCATCAAGGTGGGTACTTATTCTTCTATTGATCTGTCTGATGTATGTGGCAGGACATGATGCGCAGGGAACTTCATATATACCTTGGTTTTCCAGGTCAATTTTATCTTTGGGGTTTCTTAACATGGCTGCTATTTTTCTGTCTGTTTTGAAGGCAGTCTTGATGTGATGCCTTTGTAGTATCTTACTGATTTTGTCTGTAGTACCTCTTACGTAGGGCAGGACAGCTGTTCCATAGGTCTGTTCATCTTCTACGTCTCTATTATATCTCAGTGTGTTTTTGTGGATCAGGCCTATGATTTTGCTTTTATGGAAGCCGTTGGCTGTCAGTACTTTGGTCAGGGTGCATAGTTCAGTCTTTATGTGTGTCTCGTCTGCCAGGCATTTGGTTCTGGCAATTAGTGTTTTGGCCTCGGAGTTTATCTGTGCTGGGTGGTGGTGGGATTGGGTGTTGAGGTAACGGTTGGTGTGTGTTTTCTTCTGGACACACCATATACCAGAAGAAAACACACACCAACCGCTACCTCAATGACAGCAGTTACACATCCCTCTCTAATCCTTTCTGATATACCATATGGAAGATATTGACTGAAAAGTTTACAGGATCTGAATAGGGTTTCCTGCCTTCAGATTCAATACTCCATCTTTCCTATGTACATTTAGCAGGCAACTGCTATGCCAATGGGTTTTGTTGCCTAACTGGAATTCACAAAGTGTAAATTTCTGGCAGAACAGACTATGCTGCTGAATTATGGTCTGATTAAGTCTGGTCTCTATCCAGTAAGCAGAGTATACAAGGAATAAAGTCATCCTCTAAAGCTAAATATCATAATGCTATATCTGATTTACATGCAAGGATCCATTGAGGCCTCAGAATTTCTTACTTAACACAAGGATTTACAGAGTCCCATTCCTTCCAGGGTTTGGTCCTGCAATATTTCTTTGGCTGATAATATAAGATGAACAAAAATTTTCATTGTTTTAAATTACCTTATTTCCACATTGGAAAAGGTTTAGCCAATGATAAGAACAGCTGTCTCATGCAATGATACATAGAAAGATGAAACCTGAGGTGGGAGATGTCTTTTCTTATACACATTCTGACTTTTTTTCCAAAGAGGACACCTTTTAATAATCAGGATATTCTTTTCATACACCTGGCAGCTAAAGAAAAAGAGATTAACTTGAATAGAAGTACAAAATCTCAACTAACTTTTCTTGAACCTTTTATTGTACTAGTGAGAGAATGGAAGTGGTTCTTGGTGAAATGTCTCTTTATTAAAAGAGATTAAAAATCTTTAGCTAAGAATATAGTAACTTAAGTATTTATACATCACTGGGATGTCTTCAGCAGATATAAGCTTTGTATGGCAGCTGGCATCTAACAGTTCAAAAAATGTAAAAGCAGCAGCTTTTTAGGCTCAGTCATTTCAAACATTAATTTTAGAAAACTCCAATAATAAGTCATATTACTAAAACATAAGTTTAAGAACATAATTCTCAGCTTATTGAACAAAATACTTTTAATACCAAAAAACAAGAAATAAAAAAGCATGTAAAGGTTTGTGGCAAATGCAGAAACTGGCAAACCCTGTTTAAGTGCCAGAACTAAGCTACATTGGTTATTACTTGGATGAAGAAACTACTAAAGAATATCAGCATTGAAAAAATCCCGGAAATGAAAAATCATGGCTATATTTTGCCAATAAAACTGCATGAATGTGTCAACATGACTCAAACTGCATATCACCAACATGTCTCAAGGGCAACTTCATATTTTTAGGAGCAATCACACATTCTGGGTTCTCCATGAGTAATATCATGTGCACAAGCTGGAAGAAGAGAAGAAATATTAATCCAGCAAAAACTCAGATACTTTCACTGGGATATTTTCCTGTTTCCATAGACAAATTTTCCAGGGTTGAACCATCACAAATTGTTTTTTCAAACAGCTAAATAATTGGCAACTCTGAAATTCCCAATTATCCCACTCTATCCACAGCTGCCAGTGGGATAAGACAGAACTGAAAAGTAGAAGGATTTGAGATAAAAGCCAAAGATTTGGGGGAGGGGGTAGAAAGAAATAGCATTCATTTACAATTAATGGTCTGTTACAAGTATCTGAATCACTGTTGATTTTAGGAAAGTGAGAAAAAATCATACATATGCCTTTTACTATGCACATTTCAGATAGTATGTCTATATGCATAATATATAACCACATACCAATTTTGTACATCTGTTACCTCATAATTCACTTTTTTTCTTAAATGTCAACTTTTAAAAAATATAAATATTTCATTGGTACTGATAATTAGTCCTATTTCAAATCTAATGCTGTGAAGGACAATTACACACAATATCTTTCTCTAAGATGCTCCAATGGAAAGGATCCAACAGGAAATATATAAAAAAAAAACCCTTCAGACTAAGAAAATGGAACAAAATCTGGACTGTATCATATTCATTCAAGAAGCATAGCCTTTTACAAGGTGCCTCCTTTTAGCAATAGGTCTGCTTTCTATCAGATTAATAGAAAAACACCTTTTCAAATGTTGTAGCCATATGGTTTTAGCTTTCTTAGGAGCCACTACGTTCAATTCTGTCATCTTAAAATTTCTGTCTGACAATTATTGATATGAAACTGCCAAAGCATCTTTTAATAATTTTCCTTTTCTTGTTAGTAGCTTTTTAATGACTTTTGCTCTACTTTCTGGCTTTATGTTTGCAATCTACTTTTAATCAAAATATGAGTTACTGAAGTCCTGGCACCTTCTAGAATGAACATTATTTCAGTCATTGTTTTTACAATTCTCTTAATTTGGAGCTCTAAAAAGCCTGGAACTTTTTATTCTACTGCAATCAAGAGATCTCATTAGGCTCTGAAAATCATCAATCTGATCAAGTGCAGCTTCTTATAGCAGTACCCCAAGTGTGTATTTGGACTGAAGACAGAAAGTAAGCTTTCTTCTTGGAAAACTGCATAACGGAAGTAAATCTGTTATCTTTTAGGTATATCACAGAGGACAAAGGCTAACCTTTATATAATGCAGTTATATGAAGGTTAGCAAACATAGTTAGTGCTGCCAGAATACTTAATATCCAACATGTTGCTTGGATTATCAACGTTTCAAGTGTGACTAATGGAGAAACAAGTTGTAAGGAGGTTCAGAAAAATAACAGTTACGCTCCTTAAGTTCTAATGTTGTTTCTAATCAAAGATGTTTTATCCAGTATATTCCAAAATAGAATGTTGTGTTCCGTGTAAGATCAAAGTCTAGCAAAGGGATTCTGCAATGTAAATGTGATAGATAACTCATTGTGCCTTTTAATGTCTTGTTGAACAACTGGATGTGATCCATTTTGCTGTCACTACTTCTGAACGCTTGGACCCCTTTCTTCTGTATAAGAATCTCTTCAGCATTTTTCCATGCATCTGGTATTTTTCCTTCTCTGACATATCTCAAATATAGTTTTGCTAGTATCTTGTGTAAACTGTGACCACCAGCTTTCAGCATTTCAACCATAACACAGCCATTTCTTGAAGTTTTGCTATTTTATAGAACTTGATGCTTCCTCCACTAGAATATTTGGCATTTCTTCTTTCATGGGTGTTGTGACTTTTGAGTGATCTTTGTATAGCTCTGAATAGAATTTTCCAATTGTTTCAACATTTCCTGTCTTGTTCTACACACAGAACCATCTTCACTTTTCAGTGCAAAAACCTTCTTATATTTGTAAGCTTGCATTTTGCTCTATTAATCCTTTTCCCCCTTCAATTGCTTTTTTCACAAGCTTCATGTTAAACTGACATGTTCCTTCTTTTATATGTTTTCTTATGGTCTTGCAAAGTTCAATGTACTCCAGTTTATTAGTGAAATTTCCAGTATTCTTCATTGTCCATTGTTTTTCATTAAATCAATAGTTTCATCAGATATTTTTAACTGCACAAAGTGCTATAGATGTAGCAGATTCAAGAATGTTTTTGACTATTTGTTCATTTTGGTCTGTAATGTTCACCTCTTCCAAATCTTGCAATAGAGCAAAGCGATTAGACAGATTAATCTCAAAATTGCTGTTGTCTTCTAACAGTTTATCACTCACTTCCAACATTAAAAGGATTGATGATTGCAGAATATGGTGTTTACTTATGTTGGTTAATTTGAAACAAAAAGACCTGGAATACTAAATGGAAAAATAATTATGCTGTTTCTTTCCAGAATTGTTGTGGGTTTTTTTAAAAAAAAGATTTTTATCCCCCTCAAGCCAGCAAACATATCAATATTCTTTCCTCCTCTTATTTTCCCACAATAGCCCTGTGAGGTGAGCTAGCCTTAGAGAGGGTGACTGGCCCAAAGGGACTCAGTCAGTTTTCTGTGCCTAAATGGGACTAGAACTCAGTCGCTTGGTTTCTAAGGCAACACTTTAGCTACTTCACCAAACTGGCTCTCAAGCCATACTACAACACCAAATTGATTTTCTTGGCTGAGAATGTAACTGAAAAATAAAAGGATCACACTTTACTTTGGTTATCGTTGGTAAAAACCATGCAGAAGACATGGCAATATAGCAATAGGGAATAACTTTTCAAGTATACTATGATTAGGTATCTGTAGATGATAGTGGAAAAATAATAATAATATGCCAATACATTGCAATAATCTAGGTTTGGGGGAAGAACTCCTTGAGTATGAAGCCAACACCAGCTAAAGAACTGGCAGTTGTGATTTCACACTGTTGTGTAAATAATATGATATAATATATGAATGAGAAAACAGTTAAGCTAAGTAAGAATTCTTTAAATAGTACATTAACTACATCTGATAGTATATTGTAAAACTGTGCTTTCAAAAGAGATGGTTGAAATGAGTGGGAACACTTAAATAGCCACTTTTCCTGTCTTGCATTACTCTGCTGGTGGAAGGAAGCAAATGCGTATGCTTGCACACGTATTCCAAAAGCAATTTGTGAAGCAGTCCACCAAACCTGGAAAACCAGATTTGTTTTTCTTTTAAAGATACTTTCATAAATACTCCTGTGTAATCCAAAACTTCTCTTTCAATATATCCATATACCTTAATGCACAGAGCAGGTGATGCCAGCAGAAGTGATACAAACTCTTTATCCAGAATATATGTTCAATTCTCATGAATGCAAAATTAAAGTGTGTAACTTTTCAATACTGTGTGTGTTGTTCTTATACACATATATTATTTTAGACAGATGTGAAGACCATCAAAAAGACTTTGTTTAGCATACCTAAGGAAACTAATTTATGCAGTCAGTGTTCCAAAATAATGAGGTTATTTTTGTATAAAACAGAGCTTGTGTTTATGGATTTAGATTTTTAAAAAGAAATGTAGCAAGCATAGTTTTGATTGCTGTTATGTGTTGCACATAATATTCCAAAAATATCCATCAAATATGTGCTTAATTATTCTATGAATGTAAATATACAATATAACCATCACCATAACAAAATTGTAATGATTTCAATGATTATTCATACCCATAATTATTCACAGTACAATAATTTTATTTTTGAATTTTTTTTTGAATATATTTATATATTTTAGGAGAAATTAAAAGACTGATTTCCATTAAGTCATGGGGTTCTATTTATAATTTTTATATAAATTAGTTTCTTGATATCTGAGAAATACATTAAAATGCACCATAAATTATCATGCTTGTCAAGGCATACCAATTTACATGAGAAATACAACTTTTTGCTAATGCAGTAGAGAATAGCAGGTGGGTGCAGATCACATTTTAAACATAGACTAGTAGTTTGATGAAATTGCTAAAAAGGCACATTAGAATGCATTATCAAGATCATTAAGGAAAGTCATTGTTCTATTCTACTGTAATCCTCTCAGGACCCAATTTGGTGTCATCCAGTGGTCAGTAGGGACATAATAGCCTCTTTAACAGTAAGTTCTCTGACCGTAATTTCAGAAAAAGAGTAAAATGCCAATAAAAATTAAATTGAATAAATAAAAAAATTGTAGAGAAACTATAATATTTCCATATCTTCAACCTGCCAGAACCCCCAAAATAGAGGTGAATGGACCTCTGGGTATGGTCAATAGTTGCACAAAACCTCTTCACCTTGAGACTTGTGGTCTATGCTAAAGTTCAAAATGTCTGAGGACTTTTACCACCATTTAATACTTCTCTTGGAAGGCAGGGAATATAAACAATAGCACTTGGAGTTGACTTAGTAGCACATCTTATAATTTCAGACAGTGAACCTTTTGTAAGAGATATAAGGAAAGCACCCATCACCTGGGGATGATCTGATGACAACTCTAGTCAATAATAGAGAACTTGGACAAAGGAACTTTTGGTAAGAATATTATTATGTGAAACATCGTTTCTGTTGTACAGCTGTTCTTCCTCTTCCCTAAGAAGATATAAAGGGAACTTGGATGGTCCTCCTAATCTTAAATTATATAAGTAAGAATATAAAAAGGCTCACAGTTGTCAGCTGATAACACTTTACAATACAATGGTGTAATCTGTAAAGATTGCTATGGAACTTTTTACGCACTTGTTGCATCAGCTGGCTGAATAACCCTTTCTACCCAGATAGTTCTGATATGAGAAAATGAAAATGAAGTTCATATTACCTCCTTCTTACTTAAATTTAAATAATACATTCATTTTATGGTGCAATTATGAACCTATGAAAATAAGTAGATTGACTCAAAATTTGCAAGTAACGATAGCATATTCTTCTTTGGACAAACAGGGCTAACAGTAGGGGTTTTTTGTTGATATTTTGTACACTAGAGTTCTAATTAAAAATTTTCAAGTTAGATTCTGCTTCAAACCAATGATTTAGAATCTTCATAAGCAGGCCTTGTGCAACCATACATCAAGAAAATGATTGGATTTACTTGTTATATGAATTTCCAAACAACATGAAGATATTGGCATGTGACAGCAAATTCAGAGAGATGTCCATAATCTATCTGTCAATGGATAAGCAGTTTTAAAACTTAAGTATTACTCAAATTCCATCCAGACCATCAAAAAAAATGATGCCCTTTCTTCTACTAGTAATGCATATCAGCAATTATATTTCCCTGTATTTAAATAAAACCTGCCAAACAAGAAAGATGTCCTAGAGTTCTCAAATAATCAAAATCTATAAATGTTGTTTGCATTTAGTTAAACATGAATATACCTTCCTCTTTTCAGGAGATAATTTGAATGATTATTAAAGAAAAGAGAGGCTAGAGATCATAAAGAAGTGTTAAATTAAAAGGTGAAGATGCTAAAGTATTAAAAAGCTGTTAAGTCCCAAGCAATTAGCTTCAATTAAATGTGCAACCATTTAAGAGATGAGGTGCTTGGTAAACTGTCACATATGCAGGAAAGATTGAATAAACCAACAACAATAATACCTTGTGTAAATGTTCAGTACTTATGTAAAATGAATACATAACCAGATACAGGAATAGGTGATCCTTGACTCTTGTCTAATCCATCGAGACTCTTCTCTTCTAACCCTAACCCCAACCCTAACCCTTATAGATCAATTTTTGTTCATTTGAGTCAAAGTATATATATTGCAGCCACAACCTTCTTTCAGTGTCTGTGTGTGTGTGCGCGCGCGTGTCTGTCTGTCTGTCTCTGTCTGTGTCTGTGTGGCTACAATCCTTAACATATAATAGGAATAAATCAGAGCACATCTCAATTTAATTTCATTAATAAGCTTTTTATATTGTAAATATAAATGTACAGTTGTACATTCAAAAGAAAACTGTATTTTTTTCCCTTTGGGTATCTGTTGAAATTTTAAAGCAGACATCACTGTGTTCATTATTCTCTACAGGAGAAATATCATTTGAATTATTTGAGTTTAGAATTCAACATCTTTTGGAAATGAATTTTTTGGCCTTATTTATCACATTAGAATTAAGATGCTATGGTTTGCATGGAGACTACTTTTTATTTTTCTGAAAACTTGGTAAATTTGGTATACCAGTGGCATTGTTGGAAGACAAAAAGTCAGTGCAGCAGAGAAAATTTATATCCGCCATCCAGACGGGAGGAAGGTATAGCCAATTAATCATGGGAACATAGATGGAGATATTTAGTCAGACTGAACCTGAATCCAAGTATTTAAAAGAAAATACTGAGCTTCCAAAATGATTGAGTCTTCTGTGGATGTTTGTGGTCACTGCTGATGTATCTACTTGCACAGAATGTTATAATTGTGCAATGAAGCACATTACTAGTTGATATAAAAGGAAAATCAATTGATTCCAGAAGGATTCCCATAATCATTGGACAAAATCAGCGACTGTAAGATGTGGTTTTGTAAGTTATGAGAAATATTTCCTTGATTATAATGTTTAAACTATTTAAAAACTTCTAACATAAATATATTTGCAATAAGAATTGTATACTGTAGGCTTAACCTGGCTCTTTTAAAGAAACCATTATTGTTTTAGGATTACTGTTCAAATAAAATAACTGCCTAATATTGAAAGATCTAACAGATTAATCCAAGACAACTGTTTCAACAACAGCAAAAGCCCTTTATCTGTATCTGTTCCATATTCTTATCTTTGCTCAATAAAAATAATAGATTCAAAGTAGGGAAGAGTTAGAAAGGAAGAAATCAATGGCAAAATACATTTACAAAAGAATACATTATTTCAATTTAAGTTATACATGTCCAGAATTTTTAGACCAAGTTTTCTTTATGTGTTTATTGTATGCAAATTTGTGATACATTTTTATATTTGCAGAAATATTTGAAGGAGATAAACGCATTTCAAGTTTGAGTCATAAGGTCACTTGAGCAAAAGTAAAAAAGTAGACGTCTTAGATTCTAGAATTTTGGAAGTCATTTTTGCATTTTAATACTTTCTCAGTGTATGCATTCAGATCTCATTTACTGTTATTCCAATAGCTTGACTAAGAACTGCTTTCCAATACAATTGTTCTGATACAATGGTAATATGAATAGATTCAAATAACTCTTCTGATACACAATATCTTTTTACTGCATAGTAATTATATGAATATTATTGGTATAGTTACTAGATACATTGGATATAGAAACAGTGTTGGATCAGTGAGCTCAATTATATCTTCAAATGCTCTTTGAACGTGTGTTTGAAACCTTTGAGTAATTCAGATTGCATGTCTGATCATGATCAGGACAAATTAACACATTTCAAAATAATATTATGGTTCATCACACAATCAGCCAGATGTTGAAACAGAATTTGACATTTTTTTCTACCTTTCAAATTCTTCTTAAGGGTAGCCCCTTTGCAGTTGACTGATAGTGACTTTCTATGGAAAGTGAGGCATGTCTGACAATGGGAAGACCAAAAAGGGGAGGGAGGGAGGGAGGGAGGGAGGGAGAGAGAGAGAGAGAGAGAGAGAGAGAGAGAGAGAGAGAGAGAGAGAGAGAGAGAGAGAGAGAGAAAGAAAGAAAGAAAGAAAGAAAGAAAGAAAGAAAGAAAGAAAGAAAGAAAGAAAGAAAGAAAGAAAGAAAGAAAGAAAGAAAGAAAGAAAGAAAATCAAAATTTGGCTCTGGTTAGTGTAGGATCTACTAAGAATTTCCAGAGGAAGAAAACTTGGAAGTTTGTAAATCGCTAAATAGACCATGTACGGGTTCAGCCAGATCAATAGACATTTTGAAAAAATGGGGATACTTGGTGACTTCTGCCTACAGTGGACGGGAAAACCTGCAGGCTACCATACATATATACACCTGCCCTCTGTGCCCCACCCAATGTATTCTTGAGGACCTTGTGACCATGCAACAGAATGCAAACGATGTTGTGCACTCCTGGGGAAGTACTGCCTAAGTAAGGGTTTTATATATTAAATTTTATGTTTTTATGTTAACTTATATCCATGCATAAAAATTTAATAATGATGCTTCTGACAGAAATAAATGAATAAAATATGCTCATTTTGGAAATATTTAACTTTCCTAAGCTACACATTTTAGGAAAACCTTGGAATCCCCTAGAATAAAGATCCAGAAATAGATGCCATTGTTAAATAGTTGCAGCAAAATGATGCTTTTTCATTCCTGTAATTTTCAAATTATCTCTTTGTAACTGAATCTGAAACATTGCACAGCCCTGGTTCATAAGGACATATACAACAGGCAAAGATTTTTTTTCAAAATAACAATGTGAACATCATGACACCACAATGCAAGCTGTGTTCCTGCAGTGTCATGCATATTATCCTCTTCTGCTCATCAAAAACACGTACACAGTTAATAGTTTTATTAGTGCAAATTACTGAAAAGGAAAGATAATTGCAAGATACAAGCTTTTAACTGCATATATTGTTTCATTGTTCTTAATTAATGATAAGAATACTAAAAATGGGACATTGCAAATAAAATGTTCCATTTGGTAAATCCCTCAAGGCTGAAACACAAGAAACAAAGTTTTGAACCTAATTGTAAGATGATCCATCTGAGTCAATCAAATTCTGATTTGAACCTTTGGCTTCTCATCCTAAATACATATAATTTGCTTTTGTTCTAAAATGGAACTGGACCTATATAGATCCTTATCTTTAACACAACATTTTTAACTTCCACAGCAATAACAGTGTTATTACATTTCATAGATTTTAGTCATAGAAGAATGTAATTATTTGATTACTTCAATATAAGTCTTTGGTTCTGGCCATTTTGTTCTATAAAGATTGCATTTATAGTCAGATAATAGCCAATGTCCATTACACACACTATTTATCTGTTTATGTGAAGCCACGTGAACCTTCATACAAATTATGGTTGATACTGTGGCCAAGGGACCATTATTTTTTATGTGCAGCAAAACAGTGTGAAGCCTCTGGGGTTTAGCTCTTTATTCTGTGTGGATGTTCAATGCTGTCAGTTCTTTTCAAAACAAAATAAGATTAAACAGCATTAAATGAGTAAAGCTCAAGTATGAGGCCATAGACTTCACAAATGGAGATGTATTGCAGGAGTACCATTCTAACATTGCTCCATACTGTATGATCTCAAATATTGTTTGAAATGGCTTGCCAACAGTTACTTTAGCCATGCCACCCAGACATCTGTATTTAATAGAATCATAGTTTTCAGTCACTTTTAGATAATATAGCAGAAGAAAGACAGAAGATATTCTGTCTCACATCTGAATATGACAGAAAAAGAGGAGTCTTTATATGTTGTCCCAACAATAACAGAAGCATAACCTTTGCTCTCCAGGGCAGTTATTTTCGCTGTTCTTGCCCTTCCAGCAAGATACCCAATAACTTTCAACATTCCATAAAAACAGACAAAACAATATAAAACAGTAGCAGATATTCAAACCATAAAAATAGAATATTTTTTTAAAACGTGACTATTGTAATTCAGGAAAATTCTCACTCTACCATGTTCTCTTAAACAAAGGATACATTTTGCATGCAATTGCAATTATCTTATTGAATTTTAAAAACACAGTACTTCATCAAACTCTCTTGCTCTCTTTGCTAAATGTCCCAATTGGATCTCTTTTATAACCATTTTTTCTTGTTCTTCAGTTCTATCTTTCTAACTTGCGCATTCCTGTATTGCCTTAATCTTGATCTTTATTTTTTTCTGACTCTTCATTCTGCAGTCTTTCCCCAGATGGTTTACTAGATTTCTTTTCCTATTAGTGATCTTCCCTTGATGATCAAAATGGGACATCTCCTTCCATCTCTAAGCAGAACACTTATACTATTTCTTCCTCCATGATAATATCTCTTTTTGCTTTACTTACTTTGTTTCTATCTAGTACTAAAGGCAATATTCTATCAGGTCTGCTTGTTATAAATACCTATATTTTTGCTTCATTTTCTTTGCTCCCTACAACATGAAGTAGCTTGTTCACTCTCTTTGATATCATTCTAACTTCTATGAGCTTACTTTCTTCTTCATCAATCCTTGAGACAACCAGGAGACTTCCAGTGGGGATGTGATAAACTAATGTCTGATTGAGATTGCTGACCAGAAGAAGGATCCTGGCAGGTAAGATCTATCCAGAGAGAGATCATGGGATTGCCCAGATGTACTCTGGACAGCTACTCCTCACAAGTAGACTGCAAGTATTTAGGTTTTAACAAAGTATATCTCAAATTCAACTAGGAAGATTATTGGATAGCCTGGGTAAATATACTAATTAAGCCAACCATTCCATTCATTTAAGAAGGGAGAAATATATGAGAAAATCAAATAAGTTGTTCATTAATTATTTAAAAAGCTCCCTGTAGTTCCTATGGGAAAAAAGCTGAAAACTCTATTTCTTTGAGTTTTAAGATTCTGAAGACTGGGGACACAGAAGTATGGTGAGATAGGATTTTCTATAAATGAGGAAACAGACAGAGCCAGTGTTTCAAAACAAAGATTAGTTTTACTGTGATTCAGATATATGGCTACTAAGCCAGAAATAAATCATCTTAGTTTACAAACAAAGTTTACAAACAAACAAATTTGACATCATGAAATCCAACATTGCAAGTTGATTCCAAGCTGATGCAGGACCTTCATCTGCTGGTATCCTGAACCTTAAGAGCTCATGAATAGAAGATACAAGCGATTGAGCTTTCATTTTAGTTCATGACAAAGCTTTTACCCACACTGGAAATGTCTTTTGAAAAGATCTACCATCATGAGTCTTTAGGAAATATATAAAATATATGTGCTGGGACAGAATGGGATTGTGGGAGAGGAATATGTGCAAGAAGCAATGGCAATGGCTCCACCACCCTCCCCTGGCATGGCAGCGAGCAGCCCCTATGGTCCCTGCAGCAACTGGGATCCTCCTCTGCCGGTGGCAACAGCAGCCCTACCACCTGGTTATATAGTGGTAAGAGATGAACGGCCACCATTTCAATGGGGACCTGCACAAGCTGGTCCACTTCTTCTCCCAGACATGGCACCACATGGAACATTATGGGGGTAAGTATCAGAACAATGCAGCCTGGCTTCATGTAGTGGCATCCAACCTAGAAGGCAGTGCTGCTGGATGTTCCTGCTACATTGCAAATGCTACATTGGCAGTTCAAGGATCCCATGGCAGCCTGATGCGGGGAATCCTGCATCTGCATCCTTAAGCAGGAAAAGCAGACAGTGATAGAATACATCCAGCCTAGCTAGCAATTTGAGGGACTGATCCGAGCGTATGTAGATTTCCTATTTCTGAGAAGGCTGCACTGAGAGCTATACCAAACCTACATACCCCAAGGGATGCCACACAACCTACAAATGTAGGTTCTGATTGGCCAGTGAGGTAGAGAGCTACCTGATGGAGTTCCAAGAACTGCTTTTTCTAATCAAATGCCTCACTTCCTGGATAACATTGGCTTTCTTTCTGAGTTTTTCCTCTATCATACAAAACATTAGCATTGCCTTCTCCTTTTCATTGACTTGACTTCACTACAAGCGTCTTATCTTGATAGCAGTATAATCCCTAATTATTCAAGGTGAACAATTATGCTTTAAAAAAAAAAAAGTTTCGCTCTCTCATCTTGTCATCTTTTAAAAAATATCTAGTTACTCATTTTACTTTTTAACAGTTCCTTTGAGATTTAAAAAGGTCTCCTAGGTGTCATGTTTTCTTGGCATAGATTTTTCCCAAACTCCCACAGCTTCAATTTTAAAATAACATTGATACTTTTCCTGCTGTTAAAAGATTCCTCTAGTGTTTCTATTTTTTCACAGCCAAACAAAGCTTTTGCTCCTTTTAAAAATAGCTATAGTCTACTAATATTCTACAAGATCAGCTGGATAATGTGAACAAAATGTGTTTCAGAATTCTAAGATATTCCCTGATATTCTATGGTGCTAGTTTGGTGGTTATTTTTCTATGTTGAGAAAATATTACGTATTTTTTCTTTAAAACTTCCATTTGTCAAACCATTTAGTATCTGTTCTCTCTAAAAGCTGCAGTTGCTGATTTTCTATGGCTCCAGTCTGCAAATCCTTGGAATGGCATCCCACTAATCATAAATAGGGTTTTTTACAATTCTCAGCTTTGACCATGAATGGATGACTGACTGACTGACTGACTGAATGACTGACTGACTGAAAATATATGAGAGTTTGACATCAGAAACCCACCCTTCTCTTTTCTAATTGCTTTTTAGTAAGGAAAGACAAATGGAATGAGGGATCAATTAATAGGAGGGGACCAAGGACTCATTGTTTTAAAGCTTTCTTGTCATCCTAAACAGAAGTGTTTAGAGAAGAATACAGCATGTTCAACATGATGAAAATGAAATTGCATTATCATGACTATCTGTCAAGAGATAGGTATACCCTAACCCCAGACCTTGGATCAAAGACTTCAGAGACTTCTTGGACAGCTATAGGATGGAGCTTATATAACTCGGGGAGGGGATTTCAATTCCAGAAGACAAAACAGAGAAAATATATTTCCTCATCATTGATAGATAAAATTGTTTAACTCAGATAAAACCAGACCATGCAATCTTACTGGCAGGGACAAAAATATTGGAGATAGTTTCTCAAGTAACCAGGCCTATACCTTGGAGGACTTCATAGATGATAATCACAACCTTGAATTACACCTAGAATCCATTAGATAATAGTGCAGCTGATGACACAGTAATAATGACAGATGGGTATATGCAGCAGATCCATCACTGCTTGTGACACTATATTCTGGACCAGTAGTAACTTCCAAGTGTTCTTCAAGGCAGCTCAATATAAAGTGTATTGCAGTAGTTCATTTGTGCATGTCTAGGCTCTACATGCATTCATGATTAGGTCCCTGGGAGGCCTCTGCACACCCCTTTTTTGTCCGGCAGAGAGCTACTGGAGGCGGGGGAGGCCAAAAACGGGCCCATTATTGGCCGGCAGAGTGCTTAGGTCATGAGTGCATTTAGAGCTTCCTGCCTTAATAAGCAGGCAACCAATGTATTAATTATCATATTTTAGACAAATTATAAAAAGACCCATCTTACTTAAGCAGGAGAAAAGTTTAAGAAAGAGAAGAAGAGATAGATGGAGACAGCTCACCTTAAAGACAGCTCACCTTGAAGAAGATCTATGGTAACATTAAGCCTCAACATAAAAGTGCATAATCATTTAATCATTCAGGTATGGATGAGTCAATGGCAGCAGCTTGTCACCAAAGCAGTGGCAGAACACTACAAGTCAAAATCTGAGAAATAATTCAAGAAGGTCTTAGTGGCAGCTCTAGAATCCAGAGCCACATATTAGGCATGTTATATGTGTCATTATATTAGGAGCTCCCATTGTATGTAAACCTTTTTTTTAAAAAAAAAGTTAATTCCAGTGTGTGGCATTATTAATAAGTAGAAAAACTAAATATATAAAGATGCTACTGGTTTGAGGATGGTATAGAAAGTTACCAAGGTCAATTTTGACTGCTGTTCCAAATGTTTCTTCTACATTTTCAACAATTTTTCACCATCTTAGTGTCTCGTCTTTCATTCTCCATCATCTTTCCAGATATCTGCTTCTTTCTCATCTTCTCTTTCTTCAACTGAATCTCAAGAGAAGATATCACAAATAAAATTATCTCATTAAGCTTTTTTAGCTCAGGAAATAGAATAGTCAGGTAAGTTAGTGAAAGTTGGAATAATGTACAGGAGGGAAGAATAATGACATTAACTTCTGCTACCACAAAGAAAAAAATGTTCAGGAAAATAGAAAACTATTTTTGGGGTAGTTATTTGTATATATGAGTGTGTTGCACTAAAAAGTAAAATACAATGATATTGTTCAAAAGACTTGATTGTCCTGGGGCTCCTAACCTAATCTGCAATGGCATTATCCTGCAGTGAAAGCTAGATAAATATATCCAATATTAAATTTTAGCTAAAGGGTAAGAACAAAATCACATTTGGATTTATAGAAGCCATTGTCACAAAGAAAAAAAAGTTGAATTAGACAAAGTAGATTTACGTTTGCAAAAATATTCTGTTTAGTGCTTCCCTGCAGCAATAGTCAAGTACTGTCCAAACTGAACTAATGTTATAATAATCTTTATTTAAAAGGCAAAGAAAGAATTATGTCCATTAGAGGAACAGCAATTAAAAGAAAAAATTGAGCTAGGAAGAAAAATGGAAACATTCCCTCAAGGGAAAAGAGTTAACATATAATAAATTTGATGAATGCCGAAGAAATAACAATGGGTTCACAAATAAGATAACTTCAAGTCTACAGTTTGTTAGCCTCAGCCTCTTAGTTGTTACTGAAAATAAAATCTCAAGTTGTGGTATGGAGCCATAGCAACAACAATGAAATAATATTGACATCCCTCTGCAGCCCCCTCCTCTTGTGATCACAGAAAAAGATGTGTGAGGTCTATTTCACAAACAAAAAGGTAGAAAAGCACCAAGCACGGTAACCCCCTCTTGTTTGAAAGTCTGTGCTGATCAAATGAACCCAATCTTTAGCTGCATCTTTAATAAATCACTGGAGATGTGTTATGTCCCACCCTTCTTGCTTCAAATGCTCTACTCCAGTGGTCGCCAACTAATGGGCCGGGGACCACTGGTGGACTGTGAGAAAATTTTCATGGTCCACAGAGAAATGTCAAAGCACCCCACAAAGCAATTAATCCAGGCCGCATGGGAACACAAGGCTGCGCCACCCACATGACCCACAGGAACACAAGTCTTGTATCGCTTGCATTGCAAAGAACACGAAGTAGTGAGGGGAGGGGGAAAAGGGCGGAGGGGGAACTTACCCCATTTTCCCCACCGGGCTGCTTCTTTCTGTTTCTTTCTTCTTCTGCTTTTGGTTACACGCAAGGAAAGCAGCAGAAGTCTTTCTTTCTCTCCCCCAACCCGCCCCCCCAGATATGAGTCTTTGGGACCCTGCAAGGCATCCTACTCCAAGATGCTGCACCGGCACGGCAAGTCTCACAAAAACTCATTTCTGGAAGAGTTTGGGGGAGAGAAATAAAGACTTCTGCAGCTTCTGCTGCTTTTCTTGAATGAAGCCAAAAGTCTCTCTCTCTCTCCCTCTCTCTCCCTCTCTCTCTCTCTCTTCCTCCCTCCCTCCCTCTCTCTCTCTCTCTTCCTCCCCCTGAGAATGGAGCTGGTGACAGTATCCTGTGATCCCAAATAAAGAATGATTGATCGGTAGGAAAATTTTCCTGCAGACTTTTTTGGGGGGATTTTCCAAGGGTCTCTGGTCCATGGGGTTTAAAATTATGAGTTTGGTAGTCCCTGAGGTGCAAAAAGTTGGTGACCCCTGCTCTACTCTCATTCCGGTGCCCAAGAAACCCTCCATCAAGGAGCTGAATGACTACAGACCAGTCAGTGGCTCTGACATCCATAGTTATGAAAGACTTTGAAAGGTTAGTGTTCACAGATCCCCTGTGAAAGCCAGCTAGACCCCTTGCAATTTCCTACAGTGCAAATAGATCAGCAAATGATGCTGTCAATAGGGCACTGCACTACATCTTACAATATCTTGAATCCCCAAAGATCCTTTCTGCAGATTTCAGCTCAGCATTGAACCCTATCATTCCTGAAATCCTCCTCTCTAAACTGACTCATCTAGCTATGCCTGACCACACTTGTAGATGGATAATAAGCTTTCTAATGAATAGGAAGCAGCAGTTGAAGTTAGGGAAAAGCACATCAAACACTCATTCAATTAGCACAGGAGACCCAAAAGGCTGTGTGCTCTCTCCATTACTCTTCTCTCTATAAACCAATGACTGCATCTCAAATGATCCCTCTGTTAAAGTATTGAAGTTTGCAGATAATACAACAGTCATTGGTCTCATTCAAGATGATGATGAATCTGTATGTAGACAAGAGGTAAATCAACTGGCCCTGTGGTGCAGCCAGAACAATCTGGAGCTGAACACTCTTAAAACTATAGAGATGGTGATAGATTTTAGAAGAAGCTCTCATATTCTACAACCTCTTACAATATTATGCAATATTATAACAACAGTAGAGACCTTCAGGTTTCTATGTTCTATTATCTCCAAGAACTTGAAATGGACACCTAACATTAGAACCACCATTAAAAAGGCACAGCAAAGAATGTTCTTCCAACGTCAACTCAGAAAGCTCAGATTGAAGATTTAAATAAAATTGTGTTGAAATATATATGGCAAGGTAAGAAGGCGAGAATAAAGTTAAAACTCTTGCAAGATGCTAGAATAAGAGGAGGATTTGGTTTGCCTAATTGGAAGTTGTATTACCAAGCTACAAATTTGATGTGGGTTAAGGAATGGATAACATTAAGAAATACTAGATTGTTGACATTAGAATGACATGATCTGTTGTTGGGGTGGCATGCTTTTCTATGGTATAAAGGAACTAAAACACAGGGTATTTTAGAAGACATTATATACGGGAGTCTCTGTAGTTAAACTGGGAGAAGACTAAAAGGCACTGTTATTTGAAAATTCCAGTCTGGCTATCGACTATTGAAGCATTTTCTTATCCTATAATATATAAAAAGGAACAAACAGTTAGATATGGTGAAATATTGAATGAAAAGGGTGAACTTAAATATATACAAAAATTAGAGGAACAAGGTATAAAGATGAATTGGTTTTCATATGCGCAAATACATTCAAGGTATGATAAAGACTCTAAAACAGAAGGTTTCTATGATAAACTGACTGACTTAGATAAGATTTTGACAGGTACTGATGAAAAGGTGATTAAAAAATTGTATGGATATTTGTTAGAAATTAAATTAGAAGAAGAACAAGTTAAAGAAACTATGATTGTTTGGGGGAAGAATTTTGGATATGGGATTGATTTAGAGAAATGGCAAAAATTGTGGTCTCAAAATTATAAAATGACAATGGCAACAGCATATAAAGAAAATTTATATAAGATGTTTTACAGGTGGCATTTTCCCCTGACAAGAATAGCAAGAATGTTCAAGAATAAATCTGAAAAATGTTGGAAATGTCATCAGACACCTGGCTCATATTACCATATGTGGTGGACATGTAGGGATGCTAAAAAATATTGGACTAAAATCCACATGTGGTTGGAAAAAATGACAAAAAAGCATATAGATTTGAAACCAGAGATATTTTTATGGGTATGTTACCTGAAATATATAGTAAATAACTGAAATACCTGATTGTAAATGTATTAACAGTGGCTAGGATTGTATTTGCTAAAAATTGGAAAAATGAGAAAACACCATCACAGGAGGAAATCATTAAGAAAATATTGGAATGTGCTGAAATGAGTAGATTGACATTTGAAATCAGAGAACAAGATGATAAACAATTTTATAAAATTTGGGATCTATTCTATCAATGGTTAGACAATAAAACATAGTAATGAATTATGTAGATACTTAGAAAATAATAAATCTATAAAGATGTATTCTTTTCTTATTATATCTACAAAATGATTCTAGGATAGATTTGAGATGATAATATGAACTGTCATAAAACAAATTAAGTAAAATATGATTATTTCGTAAAACATGAATGAATAAAAATATAGTCAAATGATTGATTAATAATGATATTAATCTATTTTATACTTGATTGAAAATACGAGAATATATACAATGTAGTTGTAATTGAAGACTACAAAATGGAAGCACAAAACAATTTGTAAACCAACCGGTACACTGTATGTATATATATGGAAGATGGCTTGATGTTTTTATGTTTTGTTTGTTTATGTTTGTTTTAAAAACCAATAAAAAAAATTTTTTTTAAAAAAAAGAAAGCTCAGATTGCCCAAGGATCTACAGAGGAATTATTGAGTCTGTCATTTGTACCTAAGTAATTTTCTGTTTTGATACAGCAACCAAACAGCACAGGTACATACTTCAACAAATAGTTAGGACTGCAGAAAAAATAATCGCAACCAGCCTGCCTTCCATTGAGGATCTTCATACTTTACAAACCAGAAAAAAGGCTGAGAAAATATCCTGGTCATAATCTATTCAAATTCTCCTCTCAGGACACTGCTATAGAACATCGCATGTCAAAACAACCAGTCATAAAGATAGTTTTGTTCCCTGTGTCATCACTTTGCTGAACACTTAATTCCCACACCACTGTCTCATTTCTCAGCTTTTTTCTCATCTTTCCTACTATCTTCTGGTTTCTTATGATTTATCAATTGTTATTTGTAACTTATGATTAATAATTTTAATCGTTACTTGTTTTTTATATATACACTGTGAGCTTATGCACCGGAAACAAATTCTTTGTATGCCCAATCACACTTGGCCAATAAAGAATTCTATTCTGTTCTGTGTTTAGAAGGTCTAATTCTGGATATCTATAGATAGGCCAGAGAAAAACCTATATAGGAGATAATAGATGATTGCTAATGGATGTATATAACATTCATATAATACAAGATGCGCTTAGCTTCTCCGATTTGGGTGGCTTCTAGATGCATGGGTTTCACCCAGGGGTGCGATTCAACCCGCATTACTATCAGTTTGGTAATTACATTTTGTATCTGGAAGCTGCTCTGAATGGGCAAGGGGATTATTGAAGGGAGCTTCTTAGATTTCTAAAAACAGACTTAGCTAGTTCAATGGATATGGATTTGCTCTATAAAATATTGCTAGGCTATCTATCTATCTATCTATCTATCTATCTATCTATCTATCTATCTATCTATCTATCTATCTATCTATCTATCTATCTATCGTGCTGCCCACCTCAGCACAAGGTTTTATTTTGGTTTTATTTAAATAGTTCCAACACACTCACCACAATATCAAAGAGACATACAATATAATAAAATGTGATCTCCTTTTATAAATACAAAGATAAGAGGCACCAAATCCATAATTATAGATAATAGTTGAAAATGTCTGACAAAACAAAATTGGATGTCTCAGAAAAAGCTCTTTTCCTTGTACAAATAGATGATGGTATACAGAGATAGTGAATAAGAAGTATTATTCCAAAACTCTATCCAAGTTATACAAGAGAACTTCTATTTGATGATGAGAAATCCTTTTTTCTCATGTCTAACACAATCAAATCAAATCAAACCCAGCATGTTTGAGTATTCTCCACAAAGATAGAAAATTCATAATCAGAATTGCAGAGCATGTATAAAGTTGTACACGGAGTTTAATTCAACAATGCAATGATTCTATTTATAAACAGAACAGCTGAATACTGTTTGGTGGATTATTCTACCAGCAGTCATATATAGCAGCTATTCTTTTTTAATGAAGGCCAACATTTTAGCAGTAGCTTGTGTTGATACATGTTTGATCTATGCTACTGGATAAACCTTGGCAGTTATATAATCATGGAAAGTACTGTACTTTGGCAAGGGTTGGCTGAAAATTGGCAATACTATTTCATAAACTGTAGATTAAAAGATCATTTATCAATTTAAATAAGCAGGAAACATCTTGGCTGACTGAAAATTCAAATTGAAATTTTACATTTGATATTAATTTTCAAAAGGAAAGCCAAATAGTTAAACATCCAAATGAAAGTTGGAATCCGAATGAAAAAGAAATAATAAAAAAAAGACATAGACATCTGGGGCAAGATTTGAGTTCCTTAAACTATTAATGTTTGGGGATGCTTGAATGTCTCATGTAGCTGAAATTCGCTTTGTGAAAGTTCACTTGCAAGACTCCCATTAATTATAGGCTTCCATCCATCCAAATTTAAGTAAAAATAAATAAGTTTGTATGATCAAACCTTATATTTACAAACAAATCAAAACAATGCAGAATGCTATATAATTCCACTGATACCACCTTGTTTCCCCAGGATGCCAAATTCTTATAAATATGACAGTGTTTGTGAAAGCAATTGTAACTATGCAATTTCACAATACTCTGCTGCTAGCAGAACTCTCCAGAAGTATCTGTGCAGATTTCAGTTATATATTTCATTTATCATACCTCTTTCATACACATCTCCAACATAATGTAAAGCAGTCTTTCTAAACTGGTGTTTTCCAGATGTGTTGGATTTCAATACCCATAACTGACCCAGCCAGTTGGACTACTACTGGCAAATAACAAGTGATTTATGGACTGTTTCTTTTACATTCCAAATAAACAAATGTAGTAAGTAAGTTTTCTTATAAAGTTCAGCCCATATCTTTACCACAGTTTAATTTAGTGGTCCAAGGAAATTATCTCACCTAGGTTTATGTTACACTGTGAGGAATCTAAAGTAAATGGAAAGTGACTGAACTTCTGCAGAACTTTAAAACAATTTTCCCCCCATACTTCATCTGATAAACTGGACTGAAATGTGCTAACCTTGCTCCATAATAAATGTACTAAGCAGAAACAAGACTTCTTGTTGAGATAGAAACAAAATGCTTCATCTTTGAAGAACAATGTAGGCATGTAAGTACAGAGTTGTTTCAGCTTAGTTGCTGCAGTCTGAATATAATTAATAGTAGCTGTTATTCAGAGACATATGGATAATTATAAGATGGCAGCACTCTGTAATTAAATTTTTTATTATGCAAAGATAAGATTCTTACAGACAAAGGGAAGATAGTTTGTATAGCACTGTCTCTTTCCAGGAAGTACAGACCTAAATACATATCCTGCCTATTTAAAATTAACTAGATAATATTTTCAAGCCTGCAAATTCTTGTACTTAAAACATCTTCATCCCTTATCTTCAATGGACTCCTTTTAGCAGAAAAGGTCATCTTTGCAATCCATTAATATAATTTAGATTGAAAAGCTCAACTTTATCTCATAGCTTATCCTCAAAGTGAATTCTTATAATCAAAAAAGATGTATCTAAAATGTATGGGTTTTATTTATTTATTTTCAATACTTACACCATGAGAACTCAAGCTACAACTACTTCCTATGTATGGCTCTCATCACTACACTACACTACTCTATTGAATTCTGTTTCAGACTTCAAAAAGTACATTAGGAATACAACGCATTCTTGCTATGCACTCTAAGTACGTTCCCAAGGAGTAAATCTGTTATCATTTTTAAGTATTGATTGAATGAACAGAAAGAACCACTGCAGAATTATTAACTTGCAACCACAAAATATATATTCTTATAATATCAGATTAGGGAACAAAAGTAATAGTATGTTACACACTACAGTCAATGAGGTCATGGAGATAGTCTACTCTATTTATAATATTATTTTTTGTACTTTTTTGCATGCCTCCCAGAGTCACACTGTGTGAGATGGGCAGCTATATAACTATGATTGATCAACCAGTCAAACATCAATGGATAATTAAGACTGCAAAAAGAACAAAAGAGCATAATGCATAAGCACACCAACGTGCCTACCATCCCTGTCCTATTGTTTCTTTTATTTTTCTTATATGTATCCATGTATTAATAACTATGCTTATAGTATAAAACAAGTATCCAGTTGTCTAGCCCTTCCCAAAAAAATATTGAGCATGTATTATTTTAGACAAGGCTATAATCCAATAACAGCTTAATTTATATACGGATATATATTTCTCATTCTTTGATTGTTCAAAAGGTGCTTTTTCAAAAGGCAACTGGACTTTGTCTTTCCTTGAAATTTCGCTTTTCATCCAGGAAGCTTCCTTTTCAGGGTAATGGCTTCAAGGAAAAACAAACTGCAGTTGCCTCTATATATTTATATCTATATATTCCATTAAATATATTGTTCTAAATATATTGTTTTTCTTTGAAGCCATTGAGATATATATGAAACAGTCAATGAAGAAATTTGTTATTGTATTTTTAATTGATTAAGTATGTTAGATCTTCTGGTAAATTCTAGAGTTCCCTCTCCTTCAATTTAATTTCTTGTAACATATTTTGGATATTTTCATCCATCTTCTTTTTAATTGCTGTATTGTATTGCATAAAATGTTCTCGTATCACAGCCTTACAAGCATCCCAAACTATTGTCAAATTGGTTCCCTTACCTAAATTAGGTAAGTCCAGTTGCCTTTTGAAAGAAATCCCTTGGGTTTTCCCCACCCAAAACAAAGTCAAAGTCCTTTCCCCTGCATCCACATGTCCATCACATGGTCCAATCAGCCTACCATCCCAACTGGAGATGACTACCAGTCATTCCTCTCCAGGAGCAGGCTGAATGTCCTTGACTCCCAAAGAAAAGAATATTGTTATGGCTATATATCTGACTCCAGTTCCATCCACCACCTCCTCCCATTTTCCCACAGCATCCCATCCACTAAGTGCAGCAGCCCTGAAAACCCAAAGTAAAAGATGGCCTCCAGGGCTGACATAATCATTCTTTAATTATTCATCATCTGAGCTTTTTTTCAAACTTTCTTACCAAATTAGAATAAATATAGATGTGAAGGGGACTTCTGTTGGTAAGATGATATGAATTGGTAAGATGACTTTTTTACACAAGGAGGTCTTCTCAACCAACGTAATGAATTCATATCTAGGTATGCTTATTTTAAGTTTAACAACAACGCAATATTGATTCTGTTAAATCCAGCTTCCCTCCAAGCCTATTTATTCTAACCAGTTGTAAACTCCCTGAAGAAGTCCTTAATGACTAAACATTAAAACTGTAGATCTATAAATTTAAGATATTCTCTTGGGAAACAAAGTATTTCCTTCGAATGAGACTTATTTCACATCTTGATTTTTATGCACTGTTTCATTTTTCCAGTGAATGTGAATTTTAAGCAAGCATAATCACACACTAGCTATTCACACATAAAATAAGTACTAAGAGAACTAATTCATGGACCATAATGCTTTTTAAGAAATATCAGTGAAAAACAGTCAGACTTTCCAGATTCCCAAAAGTATATAATGACTTCCACATGCACAAAGACATCAGTGCTATTCACAGTCCTTTAAAAGGCATTGTTGCCTGCATACACTCTCACAAATCTATCAGTTGCATAAACTGAGTTTTGGGTATGCTTACAAGACTGACAGGAAGGTAAAAAAACATTGAACAGAAAACCTAGGTCTAAGTTTTGATCTAGATTTTATTCCTGGGTGTAGGCCCCTTTTAAGTCATGTTGATGGGTAATTAATGTACTTGATTAATGGCAAAGAATCTTTCTGCTGGCTTTCTTTTCCTTCCTTCCTTCCTTCCTTCCTTCCTTCCTTCCTTCCTTCCTTCCTTCCTTCATTCATTCATTCATTCATTCATTCATTTAATACATGTATATATCCTCTCATCTCACTAAAACTGATTCTGGATGGTATAAACAAAGTTAAAAATAATGAATAATCAAATGCAACTGCTATCACTATTAATTATAATAAAACATTTAAACTATAAAAAAGCGAATGAACAAGGAATAAAAGACAAAGGAATGTTAATAATAATGGACCCAGTTCACAAGTTCACTTATCCCAAGGCTTCCAGGCTTGTTGACACAATCAGGTCTTTAGGAGACCATCAGAAGGTCATAAGTGACAAGGCCAATCTCATTTGGGGAGTGGGATTCAACAACGAGGATATCACTACAGAAAAGGCCCAAAAGGGGCCTGGCAAATGTAGCTCCCTAGCAATGGCACCAACAATATGCCCTCTCTGTTGGATCTGATAGGACAGGCAGATAAGATCCAGGAGAGGCAGTAAGTAACAATGAAGGGGCAAGGATTCAAAACCCAAAGCCTTGCTAATGTTCAGAAGCCCTTTGTTTTCCATCCAGACTTTCATGGCCTCCAGACACTGCGATAAAATGTGCACAGTATACTGAGCTCACCAAGACCAAATATATAATTTGGGTATCACCAGCATACTGATGATATCTGAGTCCATGTCAATGGATGAGGTCATTCAGTAATCTTATGTAGATATTAAATAGGTATCCTCATTGTTGAATCCCCCTGCCTAAATGAGATTGGGCAGTTTGAGCTTTCTGAGTTGGTGCAAAAAGAATATTCTTTGTTGTGCTTTTCTGATGACATTTTTGGTGTTAGGTGTCCATTTTAGGTCCTGAGATATGATAGAACCTAGACCAATCACTGTTGTATCATCTGCAAACTTCAGTATTTTAACAGATGGATCGTTTGAAGTGCAGTCATTGATATATAGGGAGAAGAGAAATGGAGAAAGCAGGGTGGGGGGCGCTGTGTTAATTGTACAGGTATCAGATGTGATTCTGCCTAGCTTCACCTGCTGCTTCCTGCCTGTTAGGAACATTCTTAACTAAGGCAGATGTAGAATATGTATCATTTTATTACCTAGCAGCAATGTGGATAATTTAATCTTAGCTTTGATGTTAAAACTTGTCAGTATCTTAGCTGTTCAGACAGCTGATGTTTAATGCTTTTGGTTCATTATCATTAATTTTCAGTAATAGTATTCTTATAGCATAATGAGATCCCTCCCCCCATTTAAAATAACCTGAACTTCCCATTTCTATTTTAAAACTTCAGGCGGTATCATATTAAAGGTGGGTGAAGCAGGATATGATAGTGCCAAAAAGTACAAAGGATAGTATTTTGTGAAAACTTCCAAAGAAAATAGGAAGCAAGCTTCTGCATTCTAATAAGAACGTTATTTGAAAAACACATGCCTTTGCACTGCATAAATGAAATGTTCTTAGTGCTGCGGGACTCACAGCAACTCTAAATATTGCATTTATATTGACAGGCAATTGTAAATATTAACTGTACTTTGAACCTTCCAGACCAGACCCATGCCAAAACTTTCTTCTACATTTATGCTATTTTTCATTCAATTTGCTTTTTTTTTCCTGTCTAAAAGACATGTTAAAAGAACTATAATAATTGTGTGCCCATTTTTAATTACAAAGTACCCAAGAGACTTACTTCTACTTTGTAACCAGTAAGTTGAACCGTTTCCCCCACCCCAACCACCCCCCAAAAAGCACAGGGACTTCAGATCTGAAGACATTTCAAAAGTTTAGAAAATGAAATAGTAGCCTTTTTCCTGGAGAACAGAAAACTTTAAAAAAAAAAAAGGAATGCAGATTTTGGTGCATTGTTAAAAGGGTGAATGGGAAAAGTTTTATATTCTTTTGTTAGCAATTAGTCCATATGTCAGTTCAGAATTATTGTTCTGAAATGAATGTTTCAGCTATGGAACTAAAGCATATTTAAAATAAAGCACATTTAGTTTCTTGTTATGACATAACAGGATATTTTCTCAAGTAAATATAAAACATTAAATCGCCACAATGCCTCATAGCATACTATTAGTGAAGGGTCCTTGGTGCTCTCTGAGCTTTCTTGTTTTCATGTAGATGTTTTGTTACCCAAACTAGTTAACATTAGCAGTGCTAGTCATCATCACTGGCAGCTCAGAGAGCACCAAGGATCCCTCCTTTCAACCCTGAGCAACAAATATTCTCCTTTATTGGTACCATAATATTAGTACTAGTGGCATAAGATGCCAATCAGGGGAAACAATAATTAACTCAAACAATTCTGACTATGATGTGTTTATGTCCTATTTTTCTTTCAACTAATAAAGGTGAAACCGCATTATACAATAAGCAAAAATAATATCAACCCTAAAAATAATCATTGCTGAAAACTAGCTCCAACTCTGCTGTGATTTTTTCAAAGGAAATAAACTCTGCTCATGATCTCTGCATTTGTTTCAGCCCTATTTCTCCTTACAGTTTTTCACAGCTTTGTATTATCCTAACCATTCCCATTGGTTTTATAATATTAAACACATCTGGTTCCCAGACCATGGTGTCTTATGTCATCACTTATTCCATACTGGGATAAAAATGATCTTTCCTCCTTACTCCATTATAACTTCAGATTACGGATCTGACCAAAGGTGTGTTTGAGGCACGTGAGGAGATGCAGACACACCTCTGATTACTATCCAACTTCCTCACAATTATTTATTTCCCAGTGATTAAGGCTGTCCATGATTGTTCTAAAATCAATCTTTCTCCAGTCTGATTGAAAAGAAGACAATAGAGGTCCACCATTTTATTTTGAAAAGAAAAATGGGGGTGGGATGATATTTTTATGCAATTTCAGGTTTATGCAGTTCTGAAATGCCATCCACATAGATGCCGACTTTTATTTCTCTATTTTTTGTTTGTTTGTGTGTTTCAACTCTTTATTCCTCAATCTGTGGAAGTATGTGGGATTTAGTAACCAGTCACTTTCAGATCTAAAGATCTACATGTTCTAGTCGCAAACATGGCAGGGTCTGTCATCACTTTGGGATTATTTTTGCTCTGATATCCCCCATGTCTATCAGTCTATGGGTGTGCAACTTTATCTTCACAATCAGAATTTGTTGGTGCTGCTCAGGGTTATGACTTTAATGTTTATTTGTTTGCCTGTTTGTTTGGGTGTTTGAGTTGCACTTTTTGTAGATGCACGTTGATAATAGGGTTAAAGTTAGGGTTAGAGTTTCTTCATTTTATGCCATTTTTAATAATGAACTGCTCCAAAGGGGCAGTTTACATAGAGTACATTTGTGAAAGTTATATACAAATGAGATGATTAAGTTGGAAAAAAAAGAAATGATAAGAAAGAATACAAATATTTTTTTAAAAAAAGATCTGCATATAGGAGACATTCTTAGAGATAAATAACACTTCTGACAGACCAGTGTAATTAATATATTTTCTAGAAGAAAACCCATTGTCTTAATTCATGCAGCAATTAAAATTTTAGAATGTATCTGTTTTCATTCACACCCAAGCACCTCTCTATCTTCAGGCAAATCCCAAAATCCCGTTAATATTTAAGAAGTAGTCATTCTGGTGCTGATGGATGCAACACACCCTCTATATAGTATGACAACAATTGGGTGAGAAGTGACACAATTCTTTTATCACACATTGCCTGCCATAAATTTAAGTTCAAGCACATGTGGACCATAAAACAAAAGTGATACGTTTACCAGATGTTGTCAGTTATGTGATTGTAATAGATATTTTTTAAGATATTGAATCTAAAGCCATAATAGTTGCCTCATGATAAGCACATTATAGACTACTGAATTAACTACATCTTACATGTAATAAAATATGCATAGAGATTAATTGATATGTACAGTACTGAGTTAAGGACAAACTAGCAAGATTCTCTGGATAAGGTTTCATAAATTAAGCATGCTATACACTTCTAATAACAGGGCCTCTAGATTCATGCACTCTGACCGTGATTTACTCAGTCGGGCATTACTCAGTATGATTGTTATTCTTCTTGGATCTGCCAAATGAAGAATGAGAAAAAATAAATCAGCTGGAGTTTTTATTTTGGCTAATTATTATTGTATTCTAAGTAAAGGTGATCTTATTTTAGAAATCCCATTTGAAATGTTTATATATCATGTGGTTATTTTTTCATGGCCAAACATTGAAAAATTTCCAAGCATAATTTTATTTATATATATGATAAAGAACAGAATTAAACCATTAACCTTTTTGCCAATCTACAAAATAATACAATTAAATCCTTAGACTGCAATTTAGATATGGTTTTTTAAAATAAATAAATGGTAGAAGGAATCCATCATGCCTAATAAAAACAAAATGATAGCATAAATATAAAATAGCTTAGTTAACAAATATGTAAAATAATATCCTTGTTAAAAAAAAGTATTTAAATATGTGCTTTAATCTTAGATTTGAATTTATGTTTAAAGCTAATAATTACTACGGAATTCTATAGTTCACTTTCATTACCTTGTTAATTTTAAACATTTATTTAAAAATATGTAAGGCTCCCTCCTAAAATAGAAAAAAGCAATCAAAAAGTGCTCTTTTCACAATCATTACATTTTTTTTTCTCAAGACAAAAACATTTCAAAAAGTTGAAAATCTGAAAAAGTGGTAAATCTGAAATCCTCTGATTATAAAAGCCCCTTCTCCATTTATTTCCTTTATTTCTGGTTTTTATTCTGATTCAGGTCTCCAGCTTGACAACATGATTTTCATTACTAAATAATAAAAGCATCAACATATTCATTTTAAAAAAAGAAATAAGAATGGTTATTTTTGAAGAAGAAGGAGAACTGGACAAGATACTATGTTAGAACATATTTTAAAATACAATGTTTTACCTTGGGCTCCTTTAAGGAATGGCAGCCTATGAGCTTAAAGCTTAGTTACATTCATTTTCATACTACTAACTATTCATTTTCCATTATGTCATATAAAGCAAGGGTTCCCAACCCCCGGTCCATGGACTGGCATTGGACTACAGCATGCTAGAAACAGGGCCACACAAACAAGTGATGACCCATCTGCAGGATGCAGGCCGCATGCGAAACCATAACCCCTCTGCTCTGCAGAAAAACCTTTATCCAGGGAACTGGCCCCTCGTACCAGTGGTTGGGGACCACTGTTATAAAAGGTTACCAGATCACAACTGGAAAAACATAGATGGCCAGTAGATAGCAGCAACAACAGATGAAAACACGTATGTTGTCCTCAAGTGGCTATTTGGAATTTTGTAGCCTGGACTCTGGTAAATTAATATTCACCATCTCAAGCATAAAATTTTCTTTGAGTTCCATGACAATACATGATATTTTTCATAAAGAATTTGATAGGTGGAAGGATTTTAATAAAGGTAGAAATCTCAATTAAATATATTTATTTTAAAACAAATAATAAATCTATTTTCCTTTGTTAAAAGTACGTATACAATTTTAAGGGATAGTATGTGTAATAAATTTCAGATACCATAGTGAAGGCTTGGACTATTTTATGACATTTTGTAGACAAGGAGACATTTGAAGTGCTACAATTTACAATTACATAGTCGCTTTTATTGATCAACACATGTTCTGCATTACAAAATAAAAGTGTGAATGGGGCATCTTGACATAAGCTGTTTTCATAGCCAGAAACTCATGCATCATTTTTTGATGAAAGAACATTAAAGTATTAGGAAATTTGAATGTGAATATAAAGCTGGAGGATCAATATAAAGCTGGAGGATTGCATATTCTAGTTAGAATTCCCCTTTTAAAAAATATCACCAATAGCATTGGGAATGCTTTGTTTGTCTAGAATAGATGTGGATAACCTATTAATCCTTCAAAAAGACCTCCTTCAAAAAGACCTCGACTATGTATCAGAATGGTCAAACAAATGGCAACTTCAAATCTCAACAAATAAATGCTCTGTCTTACATATTGGCAAAAAAAAAAATCAGAAAATAAAATATAAGCTGAATAGTCAAGACCTTGTTGATGATCCAAACTCTGTCAAGGACCTTGGAGTACTCATCTCTAATTATCTAAATGCTACAGCCCATTGTAACTACATAGCCAAAAAGGCATTAAGAGTTGTTAACCTAATCCTACACAGCTTTTTTTCTGGTAATATCACACTACTAACTAGAGCATACAAAACATTTGCTAGACATATATTTGAATACAGCTCATCAGTCTGGAACCCACATCACGTATCTGATATTAACACAGTTGAGAAAGTCCAGAAATATTTCACAAGAAGAGTTCTCCACTCCTCTACTCATTGCAGAATACCTTATGCCACCAGACTTGAAACTCTAGACCTAGAAAACCAAGAACTACACTGCCTTCGGTCTGATCTAAATATAGTATATAAAATCATACATTGCAATGTCCTACCTGTAAATGAATACTTCAGCTTCAACCATAACAATACAAGAGTACACAATAGATACAAACTCAAGGTTAACAGCACCAAACTTGATTGCAGGAAATACGACTTCAGCAACAGAGTGGTCAATGTTTGGAATACTCTACCTGACTCTGTGGTTTCTTCCCCAAACCCCAAAAACTTTAACCTTGGACTGTCTACTATTGACCTCACCCCTTTCCTAAGAGGCCTGTAGGGGGCATGCATAAGCGCACCAATCGTGCCTACCGTCTCTGTCCTATTGTTTCTTTTTTTATTTTTCTTATACATATCTATTTCATGTATTCATAACTATGTTTATACTTATACCTGTTAACTTGCAAGTGATTGACAAATCAAATAAATAAATAAAATAAATAAAGACTTATTTTCATACCCAAGGAGCCCTTTAATGTTGCAATATTTTTCACATCCATTCTTTTCTTATGCAGAAGACAACCTTCTTAATTAGCATGTATTTCCATAAGAGAGAAACTTTAGGAATAAGTAGATCTGCCCACGGTGCACTTACATAATGTATTATCTACTTTCATATAAGCCATATAACCCTATTATCAAATTGAGTTCAATGGGGATTACATCTAGATTAAAAAAAAGTTTTTAGTACAATTACAATATTTGATATCCGATAGGTTTTGATAAGGGATCCATTCTAAATTTCTATAGAAATCTCATTAATAATTTTATTTTAGTATAAAAAGAACTTCCATAGGTAATAACAGCCACAGGAATTGCAATGCAGTTAACTTAATGCTTATATTGTTACTTTCTACCAAGGTAGTCCTTAACTTATAACCACAATTGAGCCCAGAATTTATATTGCTAAGTGAGAAATGTATTAAGTACGTTTTGCCCCATTTTACGACTTTTCTTGCCACATGTCTTCAATGAATCACTGCAATTGTTAAATTAGTAACACGGTTGTTAAGTGAATCTTGTTTCCCCACTGACTTTTACTTGTCAAAACATTGCAAAAGATGATCACATGATCCAGGGACACTGCAACCATCATAAATATGAACCAGTTGTCAAGCATCCAAATGTAAATCATGTGACCTTGGAAATGCTGCAACTGTCATTGTGAAAAGTGGTCATATGTCACTTTTTCAGTGCCATAGTAATTTTTAACAGTTACTAAATGACCTGTTGTAAGTTGAGGACTACTACAATCTACCAATATAATTTTTTGAATGCCAGGTGTAATATTGAAGGTACCATTTGTTGGAGATGCTTTACTCATATATTTCCATATTCATGAAAGAGTATTTGCTAGCTTTAGCCCACCAGCAGCCCACTGAGTAAAATGAATCAAATGAATTGTAATCTTGTGTTGTATCCATCAACCTTTTTATAGACCTTCAGGAATCCTGCACGATAGCTTGAACTTTTGCCTTCTACAATGAAGAAGCATACATACTTGGTTGTTAAGCATATGTTCATTACAGTATCATAACCAATAGTTTATATATTTTGGATTTCAATTTTTAAAATAATACAGAAATGTTTTCATCTTACAAATCAAATCTATAGTTTGTATTCACTATATCAACATCTCAACAGTTATTCTCCACTTCTTCCCAACATAATCCTTAGGATTCATTTCACATAAATCCAATTCCTTCTTCCAAATGGAAGCTATTTCACTGAAACAAAGTTCCATTATCTTCCCTCAAGTATAAATCAAAAATTAAAAAAGAAAGCCAACTGTAATCTGCTAGCACACAAGGGAAATATAAGTTCATGTGAACCATAAGATAGGAAATGTGACTCAACCTAGCAGTCAAATCAAATAGGTTTTTCATTACTACCCCTTTTAAATTAAAGGTTTATTGATAGTTACATGAAGTATCTAAAAAAAAAATCTTGAGAAACCAGGATTTGCAATCTGCTGTTTAAAAGAAGTACCTGCAGTGACAAATACACCCAGAAAAACCTAAGAAATTGAAACAATTTTATATTATTGCAGTTATGCATCAGAGAAAGTGTACAAGATAGTAAGCCCTCTACTTAGATCTTAGATCTATTTTTATCACTACTACTGCAGTGTGAATGTCTCTTAATTCCATGACTAAATTCAAGACACATCTCTATTTGCCAACATACTTGTCTATTTAGAACTGAAGCACAGGAAAACATTCAAGTTGGTAAAGTTGGTAAGTTGGTAAATACAGACTGAAAACAACGAAAGAGAAATAAGGGTGCAATTTCTAAGTAAGTATGGATAGCCTACTCCTAATATGATTTTAGTAATTAGGGATATTACATGTATTAAAAATCTCAGGAACTATTTTTACTTATCTGCAAGATCATGTTTTCTTATTGCAATAAGCCAAGCCAGTTCAATCTTCCCAAGAGGCTCAGCAGTGCTTCTCTTCTGTAACTGTTCTAGTTCTTTAGAACAGCTTCCTAGTGGACATCCATAACCCTAACCCTTCACTGCCTTCAGAGGCTGCTTCTGGAGGTTAATTGGGCCAAGGCCACTTTATCTATTAGAAATATGCACAAATTCTCTATTTAAAACAAGGCTCTTCAAACTTGGCAAGTTTAAGACTTGTGGACTTCAACTCCCAGAATTCCTGAGCTAACATGACTGAAGGAAGAATTCTGGGAGTTGAAGTCCACAAGTCTTAAAGCTGTCAAGTTTGAAGACCCCTGATCTAAAAGCACCCATAATAAACATTGTAATTTGGAAAAGAATAGTGTATCTTGTATGGAAAGTTTTTGTCCCTTTTTCTTGCCCTCAGACCTGAGGGAATCAGGCTGTATCTAGATAAATTAATCACAGATGAATCATACACTCAGTCATCACTCCAGTTTCAACATGACCAATTGGTAAGGAGTTTGCCCTGCATTCAATCCAGCAAGGCTTAATTTCTGCAACATTCAAGGTTGCAATTTAGTTTAAAATTGGCTGACAATATAAAATTCCGCAGGTTGAATTTTATTTATTTCATTTTGAACATCCATAAATCCAACTGAGAAAATCAAGTAAATGACCTAACAAAATTAAGTACTTTTCATGTTCAATTGTGAAAGACATTCAAGTATTGCTTGGAATTTTCTCATTGAAAAAAAATTCTCAATGGAAATTAAAATGTCATTTGGATAAAGCCCAACTCATATGTTATGAGAACATGGGTAGTCTGGCCTAGCTGTTTCTATTTCCATTGAACCATCACATTTCAATATTATTTGTAAATGATAATTTTAAAAAAACACACTAATTTTTACTCTTCCAATAAAGCCTCAAAGCACTTTGTTTGATTTTAGTTTCAATTACTGTCAAATATTTAGTAAGAAATTGAATGCAGGATTATCAGATTACTAGTATTCAGCATGCGTATGAACATTTCCAAAATTACAGATGGAATTATTGGCACTGATTACCATTGGGAAAACACAGGAGTAGTTGATTATTAGCAAATCACAGCACATACTTTTCTGCCATAGGGAACTATAATGTTACAGAAACTAAAAGAAAGATATAAATATTACTAGAGTTAGACAAAAATAATAGTTTTTAAATTTTACAAAGTTTGCATCCCATTTCAGGTAAAAGAACAGCATAATTTTTACTTATTATTTGATACATAATATATTTATATATAAAATAACTATTTTTAATAATAATAGAAGGAATTTTTTTTAAAACTGAGGTATCATTCTGCTAGTTTTTAAGATGTAAGGTAAAGACAAAGGTGTCCCTGTGGATTTCACTCCACTAATCGTTGCCGACTATAGAGGATGGTGCTCATTTCAATTTCATTTCATTTCTATGGTCATGTGACCAGCATGACATCATGGATTTCTGTTACCTTCCCACTAAAGTGGTGCCTATTTATCTACTCGCATTTGCATCAGTGGTGGGTTTCAAATAATTTCACTACCAGTTCACCAAAAAGGTGAATGTGATAACGCAGCTTCCGCACATGTGCATGGCTTTCGCCACACAGTGAGGCTCAACCGAGCAGCCTTTTGGGGCCTTCTCCCCATCTCTGCTCTCTGGGCAGCAGCTGCTTCTCTCTGCACTACTGGGAGAGCATCTTGTGCAATTAAGCAGCTATGAGCCACTGCTTTCCTGCGCTGCGGCACAGAGAAAAGCAGCCATGTTGAATTATGTTTCTCTGTGCCGCAGCACTTTCCAGATGGGACTTGGAGAAAAGCGGTGGCTCACAGCTGCACAAGGTGCTCTCCCAGCAAGAGCAGCAGCGCAGACAAGCAGATGCCAACCTGGAGAGCACATGGAACATTTTCACAAGCGACCAAGGCTTGGCAAGGGATGAAAGAAGTGGCTGCAAGAACTCCGCTGCAACTCTAGCTTTATTGGAATGCATGAGCCTATTCTAGATGTCATGCATAAATAAATATTTTAATAGACTACTAAATAGTTAATTATCAAATTAATTATTTTAATGCCAGTTACTTTCTTTGAATGCAAAATGAAATTGTATTTGCTTATTAGTGGTTGCCTTTAATACTGGGGTATTAATAGTTCCACAAAATTGTATTTATTATTTAATACTTGTCTCATAATAGTACACAATAATAACCTCTATCTTGAAAAGACTGAAATTCATCTCCCATATTTTATAATGTGGTGAGAACAGAAAATATGTAAAGAACATTGTCATAGAAAGCTAGAAATCTGCTAATCAAAGGAGAACCAAAATAACTAATTTAATGAGATAATTTAGTACAGAATACCATATCTTGATAATCTTGATGTCTGATTAGAACTTGGATGAGAGGCCATTAGGGAATTCCAGAGATGAAGGCTAGGCTGAGAAGTTTAAAAAATTAACTTGGAAGATAATATTGATGAACCATTTCGATATTGTTGTCTGGAAAACATGGTTCTGTTAAGTGACCCAGTACTAAGTTTGCCTTTCATACACAGATGGAAGTTTTGGTCGTGTCATTCAATGTCAATTGATTTCGTATCAATGTGATTCTACATGCTATTCTGAAATTAGAATAATTTGGTACCTTGTTCTCTTCATCTTGTGCTTCAGTTTCCAAACACTGAAAGATTGCAAGGGCATGTTAATACCAATGATACAGATAGTGTCAAAACTGGGAGAGGATTAAAAACAACATTCCAATGAACATGGGCTATTTACATAGTGTTCAATCCTCTTGAAAGTTCTCAAAAAAATATTTTCCTGGCTGAAATGAATCATTGTATCAAAAACACATTAAATAAAAAAGTCCCATAAATATTTCTCATCATCTCTGTTCTATCGCCAGAACAAAAGCAGACTCGAGACCGGAGTTGAATTCAGCTCTTTATTAACTGTCAGTAACTTCAACTAAACTCGAGCCACAGCAGCCCTTTTTATAGCGGCTGCTCGTGGCTCGCAACCAATGACATTTATTTAAACTTCCTGCCGCTTAGGCGGCCAATCGGAACTGTTGTTATCTACCAATCGCTAGCGATGGTATCTGTCCAATAGGAATGCAGTATTACGAGTATGCAAACAAGTACACTACACCCCTCCCCTCTTGGTTTGATCCAACGTTACATGACGTAGTCACGTAAGTAGGCGGGGCTTTTGTGGGTCCTAGTTGACCTGCGCAGTTCAGTCTCTGCGTTGAGCTTGGTCGGTTCGGACAGGCTCGCCGTCTTTCCCGTTCTTCTCTCTGGAACCTCCTGGAAGGATGATTCAGCCATGCTGCTCCCACCGTGCCTTGTTGGGTTGGTTGGACGGGCGCTGTTGCTCCTATCTGATGTGTTCCGGCAGGTAGAGTCGGCTCGGCTGCTTCTTTCCTGGTCCTCCTTCAGCTCTCTTTTTTCAAATTCACCCAATGGTAAGTAGCTTTTATTTCTTTTTGGGCTTTCAGTTTCTGGTTGGTGGTTTGTTAATGGAGGGTTTTCCTTTCCTTTATTATTTAAAGGTCCCCCCCCCCCTCTGGTTTTATTATTATTTTCTATCGGTTCTTGTGGATGTGTCTTTTCCATGTTCTGGGGTGTGTCGGTGTTGCGTTCGATGTATCGAGACCGTAGTTGATCGATGTGTCTTTTCCATGATCTGCCATCGGTTGTCTCTAGCCGGTATGATCGGAGCCCTGTAATTTGTGTTATCGTGGCTGGTAGCCACAACGGTTCTCCAGTAAGATTTTTTGCGTATACCAGGTCGCCTGGTATAAACGTGCAGTACTTAGTGGAGGAGTCTGGTGGCTTTTCGGGGTTGTAGGTGGGGTGTAGACTGTCCAAATATGAGTGCAATTTTCTGCCCATTAAAAGTTCAGCTGGGCTCTTGTTTGTTGATGTGCACGGCGTTATATGTTGGATGGTGAGCATGGTGTTGATTTTGTCTTGCATGTCGCCTCCTTCAAGTTTTTCTAATACTTCTTTCGTGTATCAAACCATGCGTTCCGCCCTTCCGTTCGCCGCTGGATGAGCTGGCGCTGTCAGAGCATGTCGTATTCCTTGTTCTGTGAGGAATTGTTCAAAAGCTAAAGCTGTGAACTGTGGGCCATTGTCTGATACTACTACATCTGGTAGACCATGAGTGGCGAAGAGTTTCTTTAGTTGTTTAGTGACAGCTTCAGTTGTTGTTGAACTCATGATGCTGACTCATGATTCGAGTAGGCATCAACGATGATTAAATATGTATATCCCTTTGTGGGTCCGGCAAAGTCTATGTGGATCCTTGACCAGGGGCCTCTGGGTGTCTCCCAGTCAAGGACCGGTGCTAAAGGGGGGGTAGGTCTGGATGACTGGCATTTATTACATGTTTTGACCCAGGTTTCAATGTCTTTGTCTATTCCTGACCACCAGACATAGCTTCTGGCCAGGGACTTCATTTTTACCATGCCCAGGTGTCCTTCATGTAACATGTTCAGCATGTCTTCTTGCAATTTCCGTGGAACAACAACCCTATCCCCCCATAATATGCATCCTTTCTCAATTGACAACTCAGTTTGCCGGTTTTTGAACGGTTTAAAAGTCTCATTTTTTTTGTTTTCCAGCCAGCCCCTCCCCACCCAGTTCAGGATTCGGGCCATCAGTGTATCTTTTGCTGTTTCCCTTGCAATGTCCAATGTGGTGATGGGAAAGTTCGATATCGTTTCAATTTGCAGAGTGTGTGTGGTGGGAGCTGGGTCATCGTCGTAACCTGGTAGTGGAGAGCGGCTCAATGCGTCTGCGTGGGGTATGGCTTTTCCTGGTCGATAGATGAGCTTGTAATTGTAGGCTGCAAGAAATTCCGACCATCTTGTCATCCTTGGAGACAGGATGTTGGGGTGACCCTGTCTCTGGCCAGGATTCCTAGCAGTGGTTTGTGGTCGGTAATCAAAGAAAATATCCTACCATAAAGATATTCGTGAAAGCGTTTTACCCCCGAGATAGCGGCCAAGGCTTCTCTATCCAGTTGGCTGTAGTTTCTTTCAGCCTTGGACAACGTCTTGGAATAAAAGGCGATCGGTGCCTCTCTGCCATCCGGTAGTGTGTGGCTAAGTATTGCACCTATGCCGAATGGTGAAGCGTCGCAGGTGACACTTAGTGGTAGCGTGTCGCTGTATTGGATCAATACAGATTTGGATGTAATTAAGTCCTTAATTCTTTGGAATGCAGCTTCTTCTTGTCGACCCCATTTCCAGATGGCTTTTTTATCGAGTAGTCTATGCAGTGGTTCCGCTATTGTTGCCTTCTGCGGCAAAAAGACATGATAAAAATTAATGAGTCCCAAGAATGCCTGCAAATCCGTTTTGTTTTTGGGTCTGGGTGCTTCTTTTATCGCTCGTATTTTTTTTTCAGTAGGGTGGATTCCTGCTTCATCAATAAGATATCCTAGGAACTCAACCTGATTTGTGGCAAGTTGGCATTTTTCTTTTTTGACCTTGAGTCCTGCTTCTCTAAACTTTTGCAAGACTGCCCTTAGCCGGTCTTTTAGTTGTTTTTTATTTCCGGCTGATATTAGTACATCATCGAAATAGGGAACCACCCCTTTTAGTCCTTGGAGGAGGCGTTCCATCAGGCTTTGGAAAACGCCGGGGGCCACGCTGACACCAAATTGTAATCTGTTGCATTTAAAGGCTCCTCTATGTGTTACGATAGTTTGTGCCTCTGCCATCTTGGAATCAACTGGTAACTGTTGATATGCCTGTGCGAGATCGAGCTTTGCAAAAAAATTTCCTTCCCCCAACGAGTGCAACAGGTGCTGGACTACTGGAACGGGATATGCGCTCTGCTGCAATGCATGGTTCAGGGTGGCCTTATAGTCACCACAGATGCGCACGGACCCATCTGGTTTCACGGGGGTCACAATCGGGGTTTCCCATCTCGCATGGTCGATTGGCTCTAACACCCCTTGTGCGATGAGTTTGTTCAGCTGCTCATCGATTTTTGGCTTTAACGCAAAGGGAACGCGTCTGGCCTTTAGCCTGATGGGGGCTATGTTCGGGTTTAGGCTAAATGAGATAGGGGTCCCACGGTACTTGCCTAAGGTCCCATTGAATACGTCCTGGAACTCCTCCATCAGGTCTTTTTCCCAGTCTGTCACGGTGACGCTGTTGATTCCTGTCACTTCGATTCCTAGAGGCTTGAACCATTCTAAACCAAACAGGCTGGGGTGGTCTCGGTCAACGATGGTCAATGGAAGAATTTCAGTGTGTTTCTTAAATTTTACCTTGAAGTGTCCCAATCCCACTACCGGTATCTTGTTTCCTTGGTAGTCTTTTATCATCAGGCTTTGCTCTTCGAGTTCTTTTCGTCGTATGTCTGGTATCTAGTTTTTTATCGTGTTCCATGATACCATTGACAGATATGAGCCGGAGTCTACTTCCATTTCGCATGGCTCTCCTTCTATCTGGACATTTATTCGAACCTTCTTAGTATTAGTTGCTCTGGCAGTTCCAATAATAATTGTCTGATGTGTTTCTTCCTTCTCATTGAGTCATTGACTTCTATTTTCCCAGCTCCAACGACTTCCGGTTGGCTTCTCCTTAGTTCTGGGGGGGGGGTACTGCCTCGTCTTTTTGGACTATAGCTCTTTTTGTTTCGGGAGACCCTTGCAATATGCCCCCGTTTTTCGCAGTGTCTGCAGATGGCATCCAAAAAATGACACTCAGAACGCAGGTGATTTCCTCCACATCCGGCACACTGAAAATCAGGTTTTCTCCCTCTTCTTTCTCGCCGGTTTCGCTCTGACTGGAGTCTGTTTACCTCTTCGTCTTCTTCCTCGGAGTCGGTTGATGACTCGATGTCTTCATGGTGGGTGGTTGGAGTAGTATGTTTCTGGGTACCTTCCGCTTTCTTTTCTCTGCTCTGCCTCGGGCTGTTGACTGTATTCATTTGCTTCATTTTCGCTGCAGATTTTTTTTGCTGCCTCAGCTGCGGTTGCTTCAGTGATGGCTTCATTTGCAGTAATGTTGGGTCAATTTAGCTGTTTGCTCTGCAGGGTAGCATCTCTCAATCCAAGGACTATGCGATCCCTCATGGCTTCATCCATGTTGAGGAACTCGCATGCCCCTCCAATGTCCCTTAATGCTGCTACAAAGTCTCCAATACTCTCACCTTCTTGTTGGTCCCGTTTGTAAAATTCGTGTCTTCGAATGAGGTTGGACACAACGGGCGCGTAATGGTTTCTCAGCATTCAGTTCAGGTCTGGCCATGACATCTGTTTGACATCGTTTGGTCTCGCTAATGCCTTCACCATTTTAAAGATGGTCGGGCCGCAATGCGTCAGGAATACAGCTCTCTTCCTCTGGTCAGTGATTCCTTGTAGTTTGTTGCTTTCTAAGAACATCAGGAACCTGTCAATATATGATTCCCAGTCTTCTTCAGCTGGGTTGAACGGTGCGGGTGGTGAGTTGTTGCCGGCCATCTCGTTGATTTTTCAACTGTCGTTGCCATGTGCTTACGGTCTTTGTTCCTTCGATCCCACCTTCATCGCCAGTGTTCTATCGCCAGAACAAAAGCAGACTTGAGACCGGAGTTGAATTCAGCTCTTTATTAACTGTCAGTAACTTCAACTCAAGTCGAGCCGCGGCAGCCCTTTTTATAGCGGCTGCTCGTGGCTCGCAACCAATGGCATTTATTTAAACTTCCCGCCGCTTAGGCAGCCAATTGGAACTGTTGTTATCTACCAATCACTAGCGATGGTATCTGTCCAATAGGAATGCAGTATTATGAGTATGCAAACAAGTACACTACAATCTCTATTACTAATACTACACAGTTAACAAATTTTATATCAATCTGCTGGCCTTTCATGGCATTCCAGCTCTGCTCTCTCAAACAACATTTTAACTCTATTTGATATTACTTTGTTGACTTTTCATAGAATATATCTCCTATTACTTATAGGATCAGGTAACAGAATGGGAGGACTGTTTTTAAGCTTTTGTTTGTCCTGAAAGCTTTTTAGATAATTAGTAAGGATTCCTAAATCCAGGTTTTGTACTTTAGGAGCACTAAAATGCTGCTGAAAAAACTTCACCTCTAGTTAGATAAATTTCCTTTATAATGTATAAAGAAAGTATTTCATTAAATTAGTGTTTGTGTGTGTGTGTGTGTGTGTGAGAGAGAGAGAGAGAGAGAGAGAGATGTGGGTGGGGTGTTGGCAAATCAGGGCTGACAATAGACCAAAACAAAATCAGACAAGCTTTTTTCCTTCATTGGCAAGGTCTTTTAAATATTTCAAAGAACACTTGGAAAGCTAATACTTCTCTTTTAAGAACAAAAAAATAGCTAAGTATGTACCTATTCCCAGTGGGAATTGGTGGACTAACCTCACCATTATAAAACTGTACAATGGCCAAACTTCATGTTTTTCTTGTGCTCAGCCAGCCATTTTAGAGCACCACCTATGATTATTTTCAACTTCCAGAAAATACTGCTGTAATAAAGAAAATGGCTTATTATATTCACAACATAGCCCTGCGGTTATGAGTTTGGCAAGATACACATTTAAAACATGGTTATTTTAAAATGTTTTGTGACACCTGTGAAAATCTATTATTATAGCTGCATGTAGCAATTACAGAATTTTCAGATAGTAGTATAGATGTCAACCATTTTCACCATACCTATCCAGAGAAATAACAGCTAGGTCTATATCTTGACAGCATGTACTTCGAGGTGAGAAGAAAAAAACAACAAACTTGGATTTGTTTCTGAATATAATTGAGAAGCAGATGAAACTAGCAGGCAAGTAATGTGCTAAAAAGAACAATAAAATCCTTATCTTTCAATTGTTTCTGCTTGCTCTACTAGATTCAATGCCAACAGGTCAGCAGACTCATAAGGATTCAATCTAGTTCTGAGCACAGTAGGGAGCTTGCTTGATGGTTCTTTGAACTGAGATTAATAGCTTAACTAACCCTTTTTGATCCTGCCATTTTGAAATGCTTTAGGAGTAGCAGATTGAACAATTTTCCTTATGGAGGCCTCACTTGCCCACTTTACTTCATCACAGCTTTCCCTTGTTTCAACTTTATGATTAAAAAGGCATGGAACTTACAAGATTTGAAATACTACCATGCTAATAACAGCATATAATTTCTGTCTTCTGTTTATACTCAAATGTTACCTTTAATGTTTTAGTATCAAAAGATAAGGATATTCTAATACGTAAAACAGACTGTCTTGTAAAAGGTAATACGCTAATGAATAATACCTGTGCCTCTTACAAAATGGTCAAATCCAAAATATGCTTTAGTTTCATTTTTGAAAAGCAATAAATAAAGCCTAACAAATAATTACCGCTAGATAATGTGGATGAGTTCTTAAATCTGATCAAACTCATAAATAAATTATTTATTATTTTTCAAGAGTATGATTGCTATAGCCTGTCCTGTAGATGTAACACCAAAGATGCACCTTGTTGATCAGGAAAACAATTTGTTATGATAAATTCTTGGCACACCTGTTTAACATTCTGAAATGATAAAAAAGAACAGGGTGAAGAGTGAAGAGAAATTAGATTACATCAACAGTATTAATTCCCATCCAATTCAATGAAACTGAATTCCTTGTTTTTCCCTTTATTTTTCATAGGAACCAAATATAACAAATCTATATGCTATCCTGTCCAAGGGCATCTGAAAAGTTAGAAGAACAATATGTAATCAAAGTTAACCAACAGCACAAGAAAGATAATGAAAGGATTGAGAAGAAAAAAGAAGGCAGCAAAGACAATTGGTGCAGATGGCATTATTGTCCTCAATAAATTAAAAAAAAAACTTGGGACCTTTAGATAGATAAACATTTGGGGAAGTCTCTCTTCAGTTATTCCAGTGTTTTTCAGCCAGCTATTTTAAGATGTGTGGACTTTACCTCCTAGAATTCTCTAGCCAGCAACTAGGAGATTTTTAACATAATTTTAATCTTCCATGCCAAATACATTATGTGAAATTCCCAGGTGATTGTAGTTTTAACCTTAGTCTATTGCAGTGATGGCGAATCTTTTTGTTGTGGTGTGCCAAAAGCGTGTGCGCACCAGCACCCACAATGCAATGCCCCTCTGCACATGTGTGTGCAACACCCTCCTCTTAGCTGCACTGCACATGTGCATGCCTCCCAGCTGATTTTTTGCCTGCTTGAGGCCATTTTCGCCCTCCCGGAGGTTCGAAGGAAACCTCTGCAGCCTTGGGAGGCCGAAAAACGGGCCTTCTGGAAATACCGGAAGTGCCCGTTTTCAGCCTCCAGAGGGCCTCTGGAACTAGGGGGAGGCCGTTTTCACCCTCTCAGGGGCTTGAGGGAAGCCTCTGCAGCCTTTGGAGGCCGAAAAATGAAAACCGGCATCACTTCCGGTATTTCCATGTTTTAGATCTAACATAAAGAAATCACACTTGGATGCGTCTTGAATGCTTTAGGATTCCTTAATAAGTTATTTTTCATGCAGAACAATTCAAAGCTTGCAACTGACTTCAAAAATATATACAGTATATATCCAAACTATTGCTCCTATAAGAAAGTGCTTCAATCTTTCTGTATAATTTCTGTCAGTATTTGTTGCCATGTAATGAGATATCAGTAAGAACAAGATAATCCATATACAATTACCAAATATTAGACTTTGAGCATTCATACGTACTCAGATACATACTCGGATATATAGATAAATGTATAAACATCATTTCTCCTAGAGGAAAATATAAAAATATCATATTAGCCTGGTTTCTCTTTTTAGGCATACAATGACCAAAAATTCATTTAAAAAAACCCTCTAAAATAAAAATCTTACAGATATCTGGTTCTTTTATACTTTGTCATCCAACTCGGACAGTTAACCATTAGTTTTTCAGAAAATGCTAATTAAGATAATATAATAAGAACTATTGTTTAAAAATGTTTATCCAAAATCCCAAAATACCTAGCTAAAATTAGAAAGACAGCCATAAAAGTTATAAAACTGTTCATGGGAAATGAGAAAAAAAGTGAACGTCCTTGAAAAATATTAGACTATCTAATGGATATTATTTATTATCCTTATTCTTAATGGCATTATGATTAAGGAAATGTCTTAAGAAATACAAGGAACTTTGCAGTTTTAGAATGGTTAACATTAGAATTGATTGTTGGACAGAATTAGCGTATCAGACACCGGAATTATCTGATAGATCTGGCAGATCTGATACATCCTCACCAACTCTGAATGAGACTGTAACTGAGCTGTTTTTTAAAAAAATAAATGCTTACTATACTTAGAAGTCAGAATGACTTCAAATTAGTGTATTCTATTAAGAAACTCTCAACAATTTAAATAAGGAATTAAAATTACTATATTTAAGATCAAACTGTGAACTTGCTGCTATCAATGTAAATAAAACTAGAAACTCCTTAAAGAACTGTTGGCAAGCAAAATAACATCGTCCAATAAATGCTTTTGACTGTTCTAAGACACATTTCTATTCCAATTTACTTGGGTTATTTGAAAGCATAGCTCTTTGTCATTTATAGAAAACAAACCTATTTTTTTTTAAGTAGTGCTTTATCAGATCTCAGAGAATATACTTTGGGGTGGTGCCTAGAGAGGGTCTACAAAAATCCAGACAACTACTGGGTGACCATAAAGAGAAACAGAAACTTTATTTCTACCTACTGGCTGCCTGCATTTTATTATCCAGATCTCATGATCTTAAAAGTGAAAAAAGTATCAATTTAAATGCAGGGACCATTCCGAAAACAGGATAAGGGAATATTGACAACAAATTGTGGCCTATATAGGAGCAAAAGCAGACGTCTAGCCCTTGCTTATCAATGAAGACTGAGTGGAGCAAGAGGCCAGTTTTAAATTTCTGGGTGTTGCCATAAAAAGAGGACCTGACCTGGGATGCTCACATTGCAGCCCTGGTCAAAAGGGTCCAGCAGAGATTATATATATTACCTGTATATTCTCAGGAAACAACTGAATGAAAAACTGCTGGTGACCTTCTATCATTGCCCCATAGAGAGTGTTTTAATTACTGCACCTGTGTATGGTTTGTCAATTGCACAGCGGCAGATAGGACAACGTTCCAGAGGGTTAACATCTGTAGTTCCCAACCTGAGGCCCACAAGGGGGCAATTTAATTTTTAATGGGGGCAATTTGAAAATGAGCTATTAACTGCATTTTGAACACTAATTGTTCTTATATATTTGTGATGAAACCGCTGTGTTTCATTTACCTATTGTTGTTTTTGTTAAAGTGCATTTCCTAGGGCCTGGTCTGAAAAGGATATGCCGACTGGCGGGGGGATGAGGGAGCAACTGCCAGCCAATCAGATGTGTTCTCACTAAGGATCATGGGACTGGCAGAGTCTCTCTCTCTCTCTCTCTCTCTCTCTCTCCTGTGGGCTTTGCTGTTGGGTGTTTGGATACAGAACCAGGACCCAAGTTTAAGTAAGAAATTGTTAAGAGTTACAGTTATTTTTAGTCTGTGTTTTCCCAGGCCGTGTTTTACAACACTTTTCCTCTCAGAGCAATCTGGGCTGGGCCACACATGCACAGGCCTTGCCAGGATTGTGTGATTCACCTCCACCTCCATAAGGAGACTTGAGAATGAAGCTGACTAAATTGGAGCCTAATATAAAATCTCTCTGCAGCAGGCATCAAGCACAAGGATCTCACTAACTTAAGTAGACTAAAGCTGCAATCCTACCACATTTTCCCATTGAAGACAACAATACTTACTTTTGAGTAGACATGCATAGGATTGCATTGTAAATATGACCTAGAGGTGAGCTCAAATTGTATTTTGAATTTGTTAGGTACCTTTATTTTAATATGTATAGTAATTAATATGATCAAAGTATTACAGAAAAAGCTTTCATTAAAATTATTTTATATTTATGCATTTCAGTTCTCTATTATATGTTTTGAAAATTTATTTGCTGTTTTTTCATATCCCTTCATACTATTATTGTTTAAGTTCCTCAGTACTTCTACTGTTTTTCATTCTTTCATGGATACCATGTTCTTTGGAATCTTGTTTAAACCAAGTTAATGGCCTTTTAGGCTTCCTTCGCGTGATTTAGGAGTTCACTTTTTGAATAGTAAGAATTATATGTCACAGGGGGGAGGGAACTGTTGTATATAGACATTTGCATACTTCCATTGACAATCGTCGACCGAGATCGCCCTAGCCTGCTTGGGCTTGAATGGTTCGCACCTCTAGGAATTGAGGTGACAGGAATCAACAGTGTCACCGAAATGGACTGGGAGGAAAGCCTGATGAAGGAGTTCCAGGACGTATTCGACGGGACGCTAGGCAAGTACCGTGGGACCCCTATATCATTTAGTCTGAACCCGAATATAGCCCCCATCCGGCTAAAGGCCAGACGCATTCCCTTTGCGTTAAAGCCAAAAATCGATGAGCAACTGAACAAACTCATCGCACAAGGGGTACTAGAGCCCATCGACCATGCAAGATGGGAAACCCCGATTGTGACCCCCGTAAAACCAGATGGGTCCATGCGCATCTGTGGAGACTATAAGGCCACTCTCAACCACGCATTACAACAAAGCGCATACCCCGCTCCAGTAGTCCAGCACCTTTTGCACTCGTTGTGGGGAGGAAAAGTTTTTGCAAAGCTCGATCTCGCGCAAGCATATCAACAATTGCCGGTTGACCCCGAGACGGCAGAGGCACAGACTATTGTAACGCATAGGGGGGCATCCAAATGCAACAAACTGCAATTTGGTGTCAGCGTGGCCCCAGGCGTTTTCCAAAGCCTGATGGAGCGCCTCCTGCAAGGACTAAAAGGGGTGGTCCCTTATTTTGATGATGTATTGGTATCCACCGGGAAAAAAAAGCAATTAAAAGACCGGCTGAGGGAAGTCTTGCGAAGATTTAGAGAAGCAGGACTCAAAGTCAAAAAAGAAAAATGCCAACTTGCCACAAATCAGGTCGAATTCCTGGGATACCTCATTGATGAAGCAGGGATCCACCCCACCGGGGAAAAAAAAGAGCTATCAAAGAAGCACCCAGACCCAAAAATAAAACAGACTTAGAGGCATTTTGGGACTCATTAACTTTTACAATGTCTTTTTGCCGCAGAAGGCAACAATAGCGGAGCCACTTCACAGATTACTTGATAAGAAAGCTACCTGGACCTGGGGCCAATGAGAAGAAGCTGCATTCCAGGGAGTTAAAGACTTATTGATGTCCAAATCTGTATTAATCCAATACAGCGACACCTTGCCACTAACGGTCACCTGGACGCATCACCGTTTGGCGTAGGCACCATACTTAGCCACACACTACCCGATGGCAGAGGGGCACCGGTCGCCTTTTACTCCAAAACGCTGTCAAAAGCTGAAAGAAACTACAGCCAACTGGATAGAGAAGCCCTAGCCGCTATAACAGGGGTCAAATTCTTCCACGAATACCTTTACGGTAGGACATTTTCCTTAATTACTGACCACAAGCCACTGTTGGGAATCCTGGTGGGGAACAAAGCCACCCCCAACATCCTGTCACCAAGGATGACACGGTGGTCAGAATTCCTCGCAGCCTACAACTACAAGCTCGTCCACCGACCAGGGAAAGCCATAACCCATGCCGACACGCTGAGCCGCTCACATCTACCAGACCTGGACGACGACCTGGCTCCTACCACGTCCACTCTACAAATTGAAACATTACTGAACCTGCCTATCACTGCATCAGACATTGCAAAAGAAACAGCAAAAGACGCACTGATGGCCCGAATCCTAAACTGGGTAGGGAGGGGCTGGCCGGAAAACGATAGGGATGAGACTTTTAAACCTTTCAGAACCCGGCAGACTGAACTGTCAATTGAAAAGGGATGTATACTGTGGGGGGATAGAGTTGTCATTCCTGAAAAACTACAGGAAGAAGTGCTGTGCATGTTACATGAAGGACACCTGGGTATCGTAAAAATGAAATCCCTGGCCAGAAGCTACGTCTGGTGGCCAGGGATGGACAAAGACATTGAAACATGGGTAACAACATGCAATAAATGCCAGAAGTCCAGACCTACTCCCCCTCCAGCACCGGTCCTCGACTGGGAGACACCCAGAGGCCCCTGGTCAAGGATCCATATAGATTTCGCCGGACCCACAAAAGGATATACATTTTTAATCATTGTCAATGCCTACTCAAACTGGCTGGAGGTCAGCGTCATGAATTCCACGACGACTGAAGCCGTCACCAAACAACTAAGAAAACTCTTTGCAACGCATGGGTTACTGGATTTGTTAGTCTCGGACAATGGCCCACAGTTCACCGCTTTATCTTTTGAACAATTCCTCACAGAACAGGGCATACGACATGCCCTAACAGCACCCGCTCACCTGGCTTCAAACGGATGGGCGGAACGCATGGTTCAATATACGAAAGAGGAATTAGAAAAACTAGACACAGGTGACATCCAAGACCAAATCAAAAAAATGCTCACTATCCAGCATATAACACCGAGCACATCAACTAACAAAAGTCCAGCTGAACTTCTAATGGGCAGAAAATTGCGGACACATTTGGACAGATTGCACCCCACCTACAACCCCGAAAAGCCACCAGACTCTTCCAGTAAGTACCGCACATTTATCCCAGGCGACCTTGTCTATGCCAAAAATCTTACTGGGGACCCATTGTGGCTACCGGCCACAATAACACAAATAACGGGACCCCGGTCATACCGACTAGAAACAGAGGACGGCAGAACCTGGAAGAGACACATAGACCAACTATGGTCTCGAACACTAGAACGAAACACCGACAACCCTTGAAGCATAGAACATGCATAAACACCAAATCAAATAGAAAATAATAAAACCAGAGTGGGGGGGAACCCTCAGACAATAAAAAGGGGAGGGAAGACCCTCCACTAACACAACAAAAAACAAATCACCAACCAGTACCAGAAAGCCCACCAAAAAAATAAAAACTACTTACCGGCAGGCGAGTTCGGAAGAAAGGAACTGGCAGCGGAGAAACAACACAAAGCCGCCCCTGGAAGAAGCAGCCGAGCCAACTCAACCAGCCCAGGTAAACCAGGAGGGAGCGGCAAAGCCGACTCAACCAGCCCGAAGAGACCAGGCGGGAGCAGCATGGCTGACTCACCCTTCCAGGAGGTTCCACGGAGAAGGACAGGAGAGACAGCGATCCCGTCCGAACCAACCTAAGACAACGCCAAGATTGAACTGCGCAGGTCAAGTAGGAACCATAAAAGCCCCGCCTACTTACGTGACTACGTAACGTAGAATTGGACCGAACCAAGAGGGGAGGGGTGTGGTATATAGACATTTGCATACTCGTAATACTACGTTCTGATTGGACTAGCACTGCCGCCTATCGATTGGTTGTTAACAACTGCTGCGATTGGTCTGCCTGACAGCGGGACGTTTAAAAGATGCCATTGGCCATGAGCCTCAAGCAGCCGCTATAAAAGAGGCTGCCACGGCTCCGGTTTAGTTGAAGTTACTGACAGTTAATAAAGAGCTGAATTCAACTCCGGTCTCGAGTCTGATCTTGTTCCCGCAACAGAACAGGAATAATCAGGATTTTAGAGATGCTTAGGTGGGGCATGGCCAAAAAATGGTTGGGAACCACTGGTTTACATCATTGCCCAGAGGATCATTGGTTGCCCTCTCCTCTCTTTGGAGGAACTTTATAGCTCCCACTGCCTTAAGAAAGTTCAAAATGTTCTTAAAGATGCATCTCATCCTGGGTACCCTTTTTTTGAACTATTACCATTTGGCTGGTGGTACAGGATAATAAAAACAAGGACAAATAGTCTGAAAATAGGCATTTAATTTCATTGTACAAGGGGCAATGACAATAAAGTAAACTAAACTAAACTAAGTGGAGGCTGTGACATGAAGAACTGCTGTTTTCAATTTCAAAATGCCATAGGACCAAACACCTTCCTGCAAATAAAGATAACATTGGAGGTTTGCAAATAATCTTTTTTTAAAAATGTGCTAGGCACCACAATAGGCATCAAGGGAGTTGTCCATGGGTAGAGTGATGACTACAGACATTGCATAGCCTGTCTTGATCCACTCTGAAAAAAAGCAGGTTACTTAGAAGTTCAGAAATCCCAGTAACTGAAATTCATACACTGGGTGCTTCCACAAATCCACACTCCATGCAGTTGTGGATTTTCTAAAGAGGCAGCACAATCCTTTCCATACTGTGATATGGCCAACCTCTAAATAACAAACCCCATAAACTTTGTGTATGGCATCAAATCCGTAAGGTTTATTTACATCTATCTATTTATTTCCTATATATTCTTTACACTATAGAAGTTTATTTCACCCTTTATTGATTTATTTTATTAAAGCTGAGGTTGAATAAAAAAAATTGTTTCATCTTTGTTTCAAAACAAACAAAGATGATTGTATTAAATCATTAATATCAGTGAGGAACATCATGCATCAATAAAATTGGGAACTAAATAGCCTAAATAAATTCAACTTTCTTGTCTGATTATGAATTAAGGAACCCATAAAATTTGAAACTGTTGATTCTTACTTTTTAATCCATATCCGTCCTAATCAAGTTGTAAACCCTGGAGTCAAAAAAATGGAAAAAATGTCTCCAGATTTGGTACAACCACTGAATAATCTATTGCTGTCATTCTTTAATATAACTTTAATTCATCTGAGCTGATGAAATTGTAAGAAGCTAGGAAATCATAAAATAAAACAGATGAAGCTTTTTCTCTTGACCAAGTGGTTTTTATAGCTAGTGATAGCATTTTTCTCAAAGGTACAAAGGTAAATACACTAAAACCAATATACATTGAGTTCAGTCTTGAAACTGCAATAATATACAGTATTTCACAGGTAATCTTGAGAAGCTGCTGACATGGCTTAGGTGTATTTGATTTCACAGCAGCGCACTAAATTCCTTTGTTTCTTAAGCTGAACTTCCAAAGGCTGAATGGAATTGGTTTCTGATTACAGCAGTGTCCAATTATTATGAATAAGTAAATAATCCCAAGGATCAGTTTTAATTATAATTATAAGCAAGTGACATCTAAATATGTGCACATTATTATTAATTGTGTTGTTACTGATGGTATTGTCCTAATCAAAATCTTTGTGTATATGGCCTCTTCAGCAACTTATTTTGTAAAAAATGTATTTGTTAACAGTCCTTTAAAAGATACATGCAGGAACAATTAAAAAAGATGGTAGTAAGAAAAAGCTGAGTTAATGCAAAACTGGTGTGGGAGGATAAGTTCTTACCTACTCCTCAATCAGATGGCTGTTTACAATTTAGATTATCTACTCATGACATTGACTTCCAGTAATTCTTCAAAATTTCAGGAAAAAAAGATTTCATGTTACCAAGTAAAATTTTAAATTATTGGCCATCTTAGAGTAAATTAAAATGCCAGACATATTCTCTGGACCCTCCAAATATAAAATAGGGGTGATAACTGTATGTAGCCCTGCATACATTATTTTTGGAGCCCAATATGCTTCATTCAGTTATAACTGATGAATTTTGGCATGTCCAACTTAGGGGTAACCATGGGAAAAAGCAACTATCCTTGAGGAATTTCATTGTTTATATTTGTGATAGTACAAAATATGTAATAATATATTTATTATATATAGTATAACCTGATTTATTTTTTTCATCAGTTATTTAACTATAAGAGAGGCTCAGCACATAACTGTTTAGTTTACTCAGGAGTCTTGAATGAGTTTCTTTGTTGAGATATATTTTTAAAGCTCAAATAAACTCTGTATGTTGGATCACTCCTACCCACAACCATGTGGCCATTTTCAAATAACGTATATTACTGTGATTTAGCACACCCTTCTACTGTTCTGCTCAGTTATTTCTTTCTTGATCATACCCAAAATAATGTTGAGCATCTGGTCAAATGCGTTTAAATATATATTTTTCCATAACCTATGCTATGTTTTCCATAACTGTAATAAATAATCTAGGATGCTAACCAGTGTCTATTACAGACTGTCCAATCAAGTACCGATCTGCCATCTTAAAACTCCCATCTTAGAGAAAGAATAAATGTATGTAGATATTTTATGTGCAGTCTGTACACAATACAGCTTCACTTTTTTCTGAGTATCTCTACAAAAGCATCTAAATGTTTTCTAAAAAACATTTTATTATATTATAAGAAATAACAAATCCTCCAGAAACAAATTACCTGAGTGATATACTATAAGGGTAAAACAGAAGGATCAAGAGTCAAAAGGTGAGCAAGTTTCCTCAAGTATAAACATATAGAAATATTGGTAAAAATGTTACATTAAAACTACCTAACAAAAGAGGTAAGTATAAGAACAAGCACCAAATACTGAAGACAACAGAATGAACAAATGGTAGCATGTAAAATTGGTGAACACTGTTCTTATGGAAATACTATGACATATATGTAAACTTTTGAAAACAGCTTTTTTCTAATTAATATTGACTTTTTAAAAAGAGGAAAAAGTTCACTGAACTTTTCTTAATGTTCCCCATCAGTCTCAGAATTTTCTTTTTCTTCTTTCAGAATACACTGAAATTTCTGCATAAGCTGAGTGGCTGTCTATTATTACTTTTGCAATATCTGGGAACCCTCTATCTAGGATACTGGCGGAGTCAAAGAAAATGAAGTTTTGGAAAGATTCATAAGAAGATTCAACAGCATAGGATACAATTGGCCTGATATCAGCTGGACACAGTTTGAAGATAACTTTGGAATGTCTCAGCACATTACTGAACCACAGTCTTGCTTGACAGTCTCGTCGGTCTACAACAGATTGTCTGTTCCCTCAGCTACAATAATTATTTGTACTGGTGTCTTTTTCCTACAGCCTCTTCCTTTACAGTGAGTAAGCTTAAGTAAGCTTCCTAAGTAAGCTTCTCATCATTACATACAAATATATATGCTACTGCGTAATACAAAATATTTCACTAGCAAACAAATACAATCGTTTGTTTAGAGCATAGACTCTAGTTTAAATTAGGGAAAGGGATTTATTGTGTTTAAAATGAACTACAATGTGCAGCATTTTATCAAAGCAGAATCATGAATCCAAAAGATGGTTTACTATAATCCAAGGATTAAATGTGCAGCCCAAGGTCAGTCTCATCAAACTTGCAATCTTGATGCCATCAGGCCCATAAAAGGAGACTGTTGTATTTCGCCTTTCAACAGTGTTCCATATCTTCCAGCAAATATCCTTTTGAAGGATGTGCATGCATGAATGCACATACATGCAGAGAAAGAGAGAGAGAGAGAGAGAGAGAGAGAGAGAGAGAGAGAGAGAGAGAGAGAGAGAGAGAGAGAGAGAGAGAGAGAGAGAGAGAGAGAGGAAGGAAGGAAGGAAGGAAGGAAGGAAGGAAGAAGGAAGGAAGGAAGGAAGGAAGGAAGAAGGAAAGAAAGAAAGAAAGAAAGAAAGAAAGAAAGAAAGAAAGAAAGAAAGAAAGAAAGAAAGAAAGAAAGAAAGAGAAATATCTAAAGACAAGATCTACTTTGAATCCAAAGCTTATCACTGGTTCAAATATCTTGTTGCAACAGGATGTACTTTTCACATAGGATTTCAAATGCAGGTTAAGGAATTTACTTCATTAGCAGCAACCACAGTACATGGTACATGTAAGGAAATAATAGAATGAGAGACATTGAAAGGCCTATAAAGATCATTTGCTTGACATAAAATGATTTGAAATAGTAGTAAATTTTACAAATTACAAATTTGTAAAAAAAAAAAAATTAAACTCAATAGATCTGGCCATGGATTGTAGTTGAGCATCACCAGTGGCAACTATAAGCATTTGGAAAGTTCAGAAGAATTTTAAAATTGAGAATTCTTTCCCCTATTAGCTTCACTAACGAATATTTAAAGCAATAATGTTATGACCTAGAAGAATGTAAATAAATGTTAGTAACCACAAATAGTCTGACCACAGTGAATCTGCATAATATCTTTTTAAATTATTATTAATAATATGCCTTTGAATTGTTATCATCTCTTAGCCTGAGGATTTCTCTTAAATTTTCTCCATGACATTCTATCCCATCCAAATTGACTATTATTTCTCCAGGGGTTGCAAGTAAATTATGCAGTTTAATTATGTACTCGGGATATTTTTTCTATTTCTTCTGATCCTGAATCCCCCTGCATTTATTTTTATATTATATAATGTGAATTCTGCCTCAGAAATTAGACTTGTATATTATTTAGTTGTATAAACGTTTACATATAGTATAGAGAATTTTTCTCATTCAGACAAATAAATTCTATTGGGTTATTTATTTGTTTGTTTGTTTATTCATTCATTAATTCATTCATTCATTCATTTATAGGACTGATATGATCACCTATGCCAGTGGTCCCCAATCTTTACAGCTTAGTGGTTCGGCAGGAGCCAGGACACCACTCATGTAAGTCAAAATGCACACAGCACACATGCACACCAGTCTACCATTCACACAAGTTGTTGATATGTCAAAACATCATTATACTATATAATGTATTTGCAGAATAATTGCATTTTGTAAGCCAAAAGTTCATTATATTTCTGTAATGGTTTAATCACATTTACTACCAAAATCTAATCAACAATTTAAAATCAAGAAGGGAACCAGATATGTTAATATTATTTATAAACAGACTGTGGCCAAGTGTAGGGAAGAAATAAAAACTTGGAGACCAATGGATAAGGTAAGTAAAGGGAACATTTGTATTTATTCTTTGGCCTAGAATGTTGCTTTCCATTGCCACTGCATCAAGGAAGCAATGATTCAATCCTCTGTGTGAGGGCTCACAGGAAAACCTATTGGAATTTGGCACAAGATTTGACTCTCAAACTGGCACCCAATTTTCCACTTCAGACATAGTTCCCATTGTGAGCCTTTTGCTTCGTAGAATTTTCTTTGCCTTCTCACTCTTCCCACCTTCTCAATTTCAGCAATAGTTAGTTTCTGAAGACCTTAAATTCCCAGGTATCTTTGATTAGTCATGCCTACTAAGTTTCAGAAGTTATTCTTCAATTATACCATTGGCTTATGTACTCAAAGTACAATTACACAGAACAGTTTTACCAAATTAAAGGAAATTTTCAGAACTTGTTTATTTTGGATCTGAGAAACCAAACAAATAAGGAAGGAAGAGCTTTATATAACAATTCAACCAAGTTTAAACTTGGACTTTTGTTGTCAGCAACAAATCTCTTGCAAGCTTCACTAACAAGGCAGATTAAGACCACTTAACCTTTGTAGCGAAGATCAGAGTAAAACTATGGATCTTTTTAAATCTCAGTCTTCTTGAATTATTTTCCTTTTGCCTTATACGTATTTTGTTTTTAACAGAGGTAAGTATGAATAAAATGTGCTATATAAAGTTTTACAATTATTGATTTTAACACATATTGAAATATTGGTTTATTTAGAATTAAAGTAACATTAAGGGACACACAGAGAAATCCAATATAGTTGGATCATTTATTTGCTTACAGCTAACAGATAGAATCTTGTTACATTCAAGATTCAAATCTACTACCATAGATTTATTAAGATGGATTCTAGATGGCGGCTACCCTGAACTTCTTCCTCCATCACCTATCCAGCTCAGGATTACACAGTCTATTATTCGGGATTCTCTCAGGAAAAACTCTGCCAAAACTCTTATCCACTGATTCTCAAGATGGGCATTCCATCACATCAGGCTTGTTCTAAAGCAGGCTTGTCAAATTGGCAGCCTGGGGGCCAGATGCATCATGCACACCCTGGCTTTGCAAAGGCAAAAAAACCCTATCACAAAACATGATACAACACGTGATATGATCAAGTTTGATACCTGTGTTCTAAAGCATTATCTTTGATTACTTCCTAAATGGAAGAAGAGAATAAGCCAAGGATAGGATAACCGTAACTCAAGGATAAGGCTAAGAGAGATCCACTGTCAGCAATTAAATAGAATGCCAATTGCCCCTCTGAATGGAAAATTCACATTAGATCTGACGACAAGGATGTGCAATCTTTAGGGAATGTGGAGCTATAATATTCAAATGAGGGTTTTTTTTCAGCCTGCAACAGTTGTAACCTTGGGAGGGTTGGGATACCATGGTAGCAGCCAGGAAGTTGGAACAGTCAAACCATTATTATACATGTCACCAATTTCAAGTGCACTATTTCAGGATATGTCAGAAAGAAGCTGAGAATCACATGTCCTGCCATGCATGATTTTATCTGATCTACAGAAACCCTCATTCAGGGATGGGAAGCTGCCAGTATAACAACTGGTTCGGTGATCGGCATGCACCTGAAAAGCAATGCGAAAATCCTTACCTGCTATGTTACTTTGGGGACTAACACAGCTGAGGAGCAGCAATCCACTCTTCCACGCTGATCAGCTAGGACGATAAAGATCAGTACAGCGCAGGGGCAGGCGGGTGGACCCACATGATCGTCGGAGTGAACTGGTTCGCTCCCAGCTGATCTTCGGAGCTAGGGGTTTGCCCGAACTGATCCAAACCAGCAGAATCCCACCCCTGCCCTCATTTGACATTTTTCATGTCACCTTAAAAGTAAAATGCATGAAGTTCATCAAAGTTTTTCCCCCCTAATACAGTTATTTTCAGCCTTGGCAATTTTAAGGCATGCGGACTTCAACCTCCCAGCATGTTGGCTGGAAAATTCTGGGAGTTGAAATCTTAAAATTGCCAAGGCTGAGAAATGCTGGGTAATATCTAGCATCAGCTAAATAGAATGATAGGTTTGAGAAGTATTATAAATTTAAGCATCCTGTAGAAGTTACATTTATTATTTTTAGAAAGACCTTTCTTCAGCAACATCAGGAAGAAAAAAAATAAAAAAATATTTGGAAATAGCCTTTCAATTTAAAAACATATTCATGATCTTTAACAGATTACTATTTTAAACCATAGAATGATAGCCTGATTGTGCTGACTAGAATTTATGGGCTTTTCTCATTTTTATTTCTGGAGACACATTTATAGAATTGGCTTGCAAATTGTTGAACAAATTTTCCTAAATAGAATATATAAGTGGCTAATAGCCTTGGCCTACATATCAGATCAATGGAATCCACATCTAAACTTTGATTATAGGAACACCCATGTAGAAAAAGAACAAAAATAAAATATTGCTGGCTAAGTAGAGTTGCTGTCTGAATGTCTTTCCTATGATGAATTCCAGAGAGCCTTCATTACTCATTTTGTCCTGGTAACAAAGCAGCAAAACACTTGTATGATACCCTAACTATAAATCCATCATTGATCCACAGCAGTCATAGTAATCATAGCATTTAAGGTCAGGATATTTTTAAAGTAATGATACTAATTTGGTGAAGAGAACTTGCTGTCTTGCCCTATTCCCCATCTCCCTTTTTCTAAACAAATAGTGGCCAATGAAAAAAAGATTTGTATTGGGTTGTATTCTCAGCTGCTTTAGCTATATTTGTCCATTAGCAGTTGGAGAAGTTTAAAAACTTCAGAGTGCAAAAGCTGAAAAACTACATCAAATAAGACAATCAATGTTCATATTTCATACTATAGAAATTTAACCTCAAGAGAAATCTCTCACATAATATTTATTTATTTATTTATTTATTTATTTGATTTGCCAATTGTTTACAAGATAATAAGTATAAGTGTATACATAGTTGTGAATACATGAAATGGGTACATATAAGAAAAATAAAAGAATAAGAGAAACAATAGGACAGGGACGGTAGGCACGATGGTGCGCTTATGCACGCCCCCTACAGACCTCTCAGGAAAGGGGTGAGGTCAATAGTAGACAGTCTAAGGTTAAAGTTTTTGGGGTTTGGGGAAGAGACTACAGAGTCGGGTAGAGTATTCCAGACATTGACCACTCTATTGCTGAAGTCGTATTTCCTGAAATCAAGTTTGGTGCGGTTTACTTTGAGTTTGTATCTATTGTGTGCTCTTGTGTTGTTATGGTTGAAGCTGAAGTATTCATTGACAGGTAGGACATTGCAATGTATGATTTTATATACCATGCTTAAGTCAGACCGAAGACGGCGTAATTCAAGGTTTTCTAGTTTTAGAATTTCAAGTCTGGTGGCATAAGGTATTCTACAACGAGTAGAAGAGTGGAGAACTCTTCTTGTGAAATATTTCTGGACTTTCTCAATTGTGCTAATATCAGATACGAAATGAGGGTTCCAGGCTGATGAACTGTATTCGAGTATTGGTCTAGCAAATGTTTTGTATGCTCTGGTTAGTAGTGTGATATTACCAGAGAAAAAACTACGTAGGATTAGGTTAACAACTCTTAATGCCTTTTTGGCTATGTAGTTGCAGTGGGCTCTAGCACTTAGATCATTAGAGGTGAGTATTCCAAGGTCCTTTACAGAGCTTGGGTCATCAACAAGATCTTGACTATTCAGCTTGTATTTTATTTTCTGATTTTTTTTGCCAATATGTAAGACAGAGCATTTGTTTGTTGAGATTTGAAGTTGCCATTTGTTTGACCATTCTGATACATAGTCAAGATCTTTTTGTAGGGTAGCAGTATTGTCTGTGGTATTGAACAGCTTTACATCATCAGCGAAGAGAACGCAATTGCTCTTAATATGATCACAGAGGTCGTTTATGTAGAGTATGAAGAGAGTTGGTCCTAGAACACTGCCCTGGGGGACACCACTATTGACAGGTACTGGATTTGATAGGACGCTCCCGATTTTGACCATTTGTTGTCTGTTTGACAGGAATGCTTCTATCCAGTTATTCAGTTGTCCAGAGATACCATAGGATTTTATTTTTAGGAGTAGTTTGTCGTGTACCACTGAATCAAAGGCTTTACAGAAGTCTATGTAGATTGCGTCTATTGCTTTGCCCTGGTCGAGTTGTGTCGTCCATATGTTTTTGCAGTGTAAGAGTTGCAGATTACAGGATAGTTTTTTTCTGAAACCATAATATCTAGTAACAGATACAGTAAGTTAACTATCACAAACATTAATGTTAAAAACAGATGATTGCTGTATCTTGTAGAACAGGATGAAGAATTAGTAGCCCTCCCAATGTTGCTTACTCCCATTGTTTCAGACCTTTAACCATACTGACTAGGAGTTCAGAAAGCTGTTGGAAAATAAGAAAATATATTAAGAATGCAACCCGATAACTGAGTATTCAAAACCTTCTCCAACTAAATTCAATGGTATTCATTTTGAGGTATGTAAGAAAGTTACACATTCAGTTTTTTTCCAAAGTTTAGCTTGTCCATCACCGCTGAAAAATAATTGAAACATGGGCCTTCACAATATTGCTGATGGATTTAATGGCACCAAGTATCAGATGCTTTCTTTGAAGCTCGCTAGTAATTGCCGTAACCAGGGGGGAGGGGAAATTTGGAAGGGGAAGAGAGCTGTGGGAAGGGAGTATGGATACTAACAAGAACCAGAGGTGTCAAACCAAGCCACCTTCCTGCCTTAAAGTATACTGACCCTGAGAAAAGAATTTACAATCTCCAGAGACACCTGATTCCCAAAACATCAAATGACACCAGATTGGACTGTTCCCATGGGGGGAGGGATTTGGGATGTAGGGATTGCTTTCAATATGTGATTTTCACATGGATTTTCCTCAGAGCTTGCCTTGTGCTGCACCCAGTTCTCTAGTAAAAGTATCTTTTCTCTAATACCTATGGAATCAGGGGTCATTCTTTCCTAGAAGCAAAGCTGGGGCCAGTGTGACAGTAGGCAAGCTCTGCTGTAATGGTCAACCTGGAGACAAATGTCCACCGAGAGGACCAAGCAAACGATATTAAGCCAGGAAGTCACTTGGAGGAAGCTGGCGAAACCCCATCATCCCAAGGACATAGTTGAACATGTGGGAGATGCTGCACCCTGTTCCCTAGTAAATACTTTTTCTCTAACACCTATGGAGAAAGGCCACACTTGGAATACTGCATCCAGTTTTGGTCACCAAGATGTAAAAAAGATGTTGAGACTCTAGAGAGTGCAGAGAAGAGCAACAAAGATGATTAGGGGACTGGAGGCTAAAACATAGAAAATATTGTTGCTGAAATTAGGTATATCTACTTTAATGAAAAGAAGGACTCAGAGTGACATGATAGCAATCTTCCAATATCTCAGGGGTTGACACAAAGAAGAAGGGGTCAATTGATTCTCCAAAGCACCTGAGGGCAGGACAAGAAGCAATGGATGGAAACTAATCAAAGAGAGAAGCAACCTAGAACTAAGGAGAAATTTCCTGACAGTTAGAATAATTAATCAGTGGAACAACTTGCCTACAGAAGTTGTGAATGCTCCAACACTGGAAGTTTTTAAAAATTGTCTGAAGTAGTATAAGGTTTCTGCCTAAGCAGAGGTTGGACTTGAAGTCTTCCAAGGTCACTTCCAACTCTGTTATTCTATTCTATTTACCAATAAGTTTCATTGGAACAATATTAGAAATTCTAGTAAAGATGCTCCTCAACAAAATCTAATTCAAAAACCAAAATAAACAAGAAAGAGATAACATATAAACCTTGTGGATTCTTCTAACATGTTGCAATGCAAGAGCTCCCATACTGGCACTAAATAAGCTTGAATATACTAAACTTGAAAAGTAACTTTGCAACTTCCACCTAATTCCAAAGTCATATTTAGATGTTTAATTAATTTGGTAGGGTCCAACATTAATTGTATCATAGAGATTGTCTTATCCTAATGACAACTGTTAGAAGTTGTATGATCTATTTAAAAAAACCATGTACAGCAAGGCAGTTACAGATAAAAAAAATCTGGTACTGAACATCCTGGAAAATATGACAAAAATGATTAGCAGAAAGTAGTGTGTTTCATTCTCCAGATTACACATTTCTGAATGTGTATTAAAATGGTTCTAAACGAGAGTAGCATATTCCATTAAGACAATTAGATCTATGGAAATATGCAGTCCTCATACATCTGAAGCATCCTTTTGCTTTCAAGTCCTGAAGCATTGCAGAGTTCTGATGACAATCATATAACACATAAGCATACACATGTACATACACACAAAGAGAAATAATAATCTTAATCATAATAATAATGCAAAGTAACTAGCTCACGCTGGCAAAATTAAGTAAGAGACTATCATGTTTACCGATCAGATCGTGAAAATCGTCGAGGAGGTGGTGTTGCTATCTTCTATAAAAAATCCTTACATCTAAAAAATATCCAAGTTACCCAGGAGCTTGCTCTTCCTGAGACCATCATCTGTGAACTATCCTTAAATATCACAATTCGATTCTTACTATGTTACAGAGCACCTGATTATGACATCGAACATGTAAACAAGCTAAATACATTACTAACATGGGCTGCATCCTGCCCATACCCTTTTATCTTTCTTGGTGATTTCAATCTACCTCATATTGACTGGACCCTAAATGATTGTACAACTGAAATCATACACACAGCCTTCTACAATGCTATTACAAATCTGGGACTGGAACAACTAGTAACCAACAACACTAGACTAAACAACTGCCTCGATCTCATCTTCTGCAATAGTTTGAATTTAATTTACGGAATACAAACTAAAGAACCCTTTTCCAGCAGTGACCACAATATGATTGACTTTTGTCTCAACATACGTCCACACAAAAATCACCACAATGATGTAATCCCCAATTGTAACTTCAAAAAAGGCAACTATGATCTTATAGACAACAATCTCTCATCCCTTGATTGGCAATCTCTATTCACTGGATGCAATACTGTTGAAGACCATTACAACATATTTTTACTTGAAGTCAAAAGAGTCATCAAACTATATGTATCAACAACAACTCCCAAAACAAAACAAAAAAGCAGATTACCCATATCAATAAGGAAACTTCAATCCAAAAAGAGATCACTCTGGCGGAAAAACAAATCTGGTCACGTTGCCAATTTCAAAAGCCGATACAAAAATTTATGCCACCAGATAAAGACCGAATGCACCAATTATCACATTAAACAAGAGGAAAACCTTCTAAGCACCAATTCCACCCGTGCTTTTTACAATTTTGTAAACAACAAACTAAAAGGCTCAAGGTCCATCCCTCCCTTGATAGGACCTGATGGTAAAGACTGCAACGACGACACCATTAAAGCCAACATCTTTAACACATTCTTCGGCTCAGTATTTGTAAACAGCAATGGATCATGCCCAGTATTTCCTAGCCGTACCACAGATAACAACAATGATCTAATACATATCGATTTTACAGAAGACAATGTTGAAAAAGCACTACGCAATCTAAAACCATCTCTATCTATTGGACCGGATGGAATATGTGCCTACTTCTTAAAAAAGCTATCCACTGCCATAGCCAAACCTCTAAGCATAATCTTTGAAAAATCTTTCAGGACCAGCTCCTTGCCTAACCTATGGTCACAAGCCACAGTCATCCCCATCTTCAAAAAGGGAGACCCAAGCCTAGTTGAAAATTACAGGCCAATCTCCTTATGCTGCGTCACCTGTAAAGTCATGGAATCAATTATTAACCAATCCATCATCCTCCACTTAGAGACAAATAACCTACTCTCCAATAAACAATTTGGTTTCAGAAAAAAACTATCCTGTAATCTGCAACTCTTACACTGCAAAAACATATGGATTACACAACTCGACCAGGGCAAAGCAATTGACGCAATCTACATAGACTTCTGTAAAGCCTTTGATTCAGTGGTACACGACAAACTACTCCTAAAAATAAAATCCTATGGTATCTCTGGACAACTGAATAACTGGATAGAAGCATTCCTATCAAACAGACAACAAATGGTCAAAATCGGGAGCGTCCTATCAAATTCTGTACCTGTCAATAGTGGTGTCCCCCAAGGCAGTGTTCTAGGACCAACTCTCTTCATACTCTACATAAATGACCTCTGTGATCATATTAAGAGCAATTGCGTTCTCTTCGCTGATGATGTAAAGCTGTTCAATACCACAGACAATACTGCTACCCTACAAAAAGATCTTGACTATGTATCAGAATAGTCAAACAAATGGCAACCTCAAATCTCAACAAATAAATGCTCTGTCTTACATATTGGCAAAAAAAATCAGAAAATAAAATACAAGCTGAATAGTCAAGATCTTGTTGATGACCCAAGCTCTGTAAAGGACCTTGGAATACTCACCTCTAATGATCTAAGTGCTAGAGCCCACTGCAACTACATAGCCAAAAAGGCATTAAGAGTTGTTAACCTAATCCTACGTAGCTTTTTCTCTGGTAATATCACACTACTAACCAGAGCATACAAAACATTTGCTAGACCAATACTCGAATACAGTTCATCAGTCTAGAACCCACATTACGTATCTGATATTAGCACAATTGAGAAAGTCCAGAAATATTTCACAAGAAGAGTTCTCCACTCCTCTACTCATTGTAGAATACCTTATGCCACCAGACTTGAAATTCTAGAACTAGAAAACCTTGAATTACGCCTGTCTTCGGTCTGATTTAAGCATGGTATATAAAATCATACATTGCAATGTCCTTCCTGTCAATGAATACTTCAGCTTCAACCATAACAACACAAGAGCACATAATAGATACAAACTCAAAGTTAACCGCACCAAACTTGATTGCAGGAAATACGACTTCAGCAATAGAGTGGTCAATGTCTGGAATACTCTACCCGACTCTGTAGTTTCTTCCCCAAACCCCAAAAACTTTAACCTTAGACTGTCTACTATTGACCTCACCCCTTTCCTAAGAGGTCTGTAGGGGGCGTGCATAAGCGCACCAACGTGCCTACCGTCCCTGTCCTATTGTTTCTCTTATTCTTCTTTTATTTTTCTTATATGTACCATTTCATGTATTCACAACTATGTATACACTTATACTTATTATCTTGTAAACAATTGGCAAATCAAATAAATAAATAAATAAATAAATAAATAAATAAATAAATAAATAAATAAATAAATAAATAAATAAAATTAGTAACATTGTAGTAACTCAAGTAAACATTAAAACTGCAGCTCGATTTATATTTATTTGGAGTTAAACCTATTGAACCTAGTGGGACTTCTTGGATGACCAGACTTATACCAAAGTTAGAATTCCTTGTAATAATAGTAGCAGTAATAAATAAAATCCCATTATTCTGGGCAGCTCACAACTTCTTTAATTTAAGAAATTAAAATAAAACAAATAATGTCATGAGGTAGTTGATCAAACAACAACAAATCCCATCTCCCTCCAACTCCAACCCTGCCCTCCCCATGTGTCCTTTGGTTCTAATGTTGATTTTATCTGTTACATGTATAGATAATTTTTACTGATTGTAAGCCATCCAGAGTTACCATATGGTAAGATGGGCAACCAAGAAATTTTATAAATAAATAAATAATGAATTAATTAACAAAAGGCAGGGTGGAATAGAACAATAGGTCCCACTCTCTCACACTAAAGGCCTGGGTGAGGAGCCAGGTCTTCATGGCTCTTGGAAACAACAGCAGGCTTGGCCATCCAGCTCTTGAGCCAAACTTCATTTTAGGGGACAGAGAAGGCATGATTCCTGGGTCATTTTGTCATTGAAGAAACCTGGAGCATGCCATCCCTGCAATATTGAAGCAGCTGGGCTGATGTTATAACAGACAGGTGGTCTTCAAGTAACCAGGCCCTATGCCATGTAGGGCTTTATAGTTATGACTAGCACTTTGAATCAAACCTGGGAAGCAAATTGGCAACCAACCTAGCTTGTGAAGCAGCTATGGCATTTTACATAGGCATTTTAAAGTAGCCAAGCTGTGAGGTAACCAGAGCAGGGGTGTTAAACCCACAGCATCATGGCATTGTCACGTGAGGTATCTGGACTTTTTTCCCGTTCACTAAATCAGGTGTGGGTGTGGCTAGTGTGTGATGCATCCAGCCCACGGGCCGGGAGTTTGATAGCCCTGAACCAGAGCATGGGTGACTGACCAAAGCCCCACTCCCAATCTAGAAAAGGGCTTTGCTGAGAAGACATGCATGTAGGAAAATAACAAAGGAAGAAAAAGGAAAGTGTACATTAACTTTTTCAGGAAGACATCTGTTCCTTCTAACTGGAAAGAAGCTAAGGCTTACATGAAATCATAACATGCATAACACTATATATTACTAGGAAATATAGAGCTGCATCTTTTAGTATCGTAAGACATATACGCAAGTTAGTACATTAACAGTACACCTCAATTTGTACTAAATATTTGTTATAAGAAACTCATAGATTGCCTAGAACAAGGGAAAGTCTTGAGTGATAAGAAATGGGCTTTAGGGCAAGACTGCTTACCATCAGTCAGTACATGACCTTAAAATATTTAGCAAACAATGTTTGTCTCAGTGCACACTTTATGATCCCTGAAGGGGTTTTTTTTTATTCAATCTCTAGAGGCAGATACAGAGGATGTTAATAAATTCTGATATTCCATGAAAATGTATATACATGTAAGCCAAATGTAGAGCAAGTAGAAGTTTCTTATCCCCAATTCCTGCTATAAGAGGGTTAGATAAATGTAATTTCCCTTGTCTTATTTCATCTTTATATCAATTCTTTAATTCAAGTTTTACAAAAAGTGAATTTCATCCAGAGGCTGACTAATAAGCCCTTATTTGTTTTACTTTATAAAAATGATGTGATTATCTTTCCTGGTACAAGGCGATCTTCAATGGAATCCATCAGTCTTAGACACTTATTGCAGCAAAGAAAAATTAGAAAATAATTATAGTAAAATAAAAGTTGTATTTTAAAAATGATGTGCTAATGATGTGCATAATTGGAAAATAAACAGCAATCAGGCTGAACAAATTAAGAGTTCTAAATGGTTAGGAATTGTTTTTCAACCTTCTAACATTAGAAGGAGGGGGAGAAACTATTTCATCTTGTGCCTGAAATAATTCCAATGCAATAATTAGATGTTTTTATCCTTTGTGGAAGTAATCATGTTCTGTTTCAGCCACACTATTCAGGGCCAAAGTGCTGAACCTAATACTTTGTACCACACGCACAAATCTGTGCCCATAAAAAGATGCAAAGAAACTTGGAAGTAATTCAATACAGATTTTTAAGAACAATGCTCCATGTTCCTCACTGTATTTCAAGTGCAGGTTTGAGGCTGATGCTTGGTTGCATGTCAGTAAAGGTTGTCATGAGGATTTGATGATTGAAATACTGGCTAAAATTAATTTGTGGAGTGAAGAAGAAATCCTTAAACCAGTTTATCTTTTATGATACGTTTGATTTCTCATGAAGAAAAAATTGTGAGGACCTGATTCTACTTATTGTGGATTCTCTGCTCAGTTTTTAATAACTCTGGAGTTTCAAAGGGGAGAGTTGAAATACAGAATCTGATCATGGAAAGCCATAATGAGGACACCAATATATAATTAATTTATTATGAACTGAAAGTGATAACTTTCTAGAATCTTCTGTAATACAAGAAAATGGAGATGGGAAATACTGTTTGAGAATATACAATTTTAGGTGCCTGATTTGTAAGCATCTCAGGCATTTAAAACCAGCTTCATGTGGAATGACTTTAGCAGCTTAAGTAGATTCTTCAGTGAATGCTTATCCATCCAAAACAATAAGAACAGCATAGCAATTTGGACTGAATTGCTGGTCTTTAAGTTCCTCAACCCCCCTAGCTTAGATGCTTCTTATCCTTAAATGAACCTCAAAATGCTGTTCAATCTAATTTCTAACCTTCTTTTCATGTGTGTCAATGTATGCAGATTATTTGTGGTTCTGTCTTCTGTGCTTGATTTAAGACACATTTTTAAAATGTTCCCTTTGTAGAAACATTCTGTACTGAATTAACAATGAGAAAACATGGAGATTCCTTTTTATTTAATGTCTCTTTACCTTTCTTTTTTAATTAAAACCTTATACTTCTCAGATATTTGAGATTATTAGCTCATCTTTGCAATTTTGTAATTGTAACTTGACAAACTACAAATAAATAAATTTGCACCTTTTTAACTTTGAAAAGAAGATAAAAGTTGCAGTGGAACTCTGACAAACCTTTATATGTTAAATCTTTGGAATGCAAAAAGGAAAAAAAATTCAATGACAGATATTCCTTTACATTCTGTTTTTATTGTTTCTGATATTTTAAGTTGTTTGTACACATTAGCTTTTTCTACTGAAGCATGTATAACAACAACAACTTTTAAAGGCTCTCCACAAAATTAAAACTTCCTGGTTGCTGGCATGCAGTTATGTCTATTATTGAGCTTTTTATGTTGTTCGTTCATCCCTTTTTTAGCCACATGGGAAAGGATATATTTGAATCCTTTCAAAGATTTATAAAGAGAAACAGTAATTTGCATAAGAAAGTACTTAGGAATCTAAGTAGCATAAGAAGGAAAAACTGACTTATTTCCCCCACCAAAAATGCAACCCCATCATGCAGTGATTTTCTGAGTTATTTTGTCCAAAATATGTCATTTCGCCCTTAAACTTTAAGAATAATTGTATCATTTCCTCTTTTCTACAAATCAACAAAACACTCTTCCCCTTTTTCATAAGGGAATAAACAGAGCCACCAAAAGTCCATGTTTAGTCAAAATGAAAACATATTTTGGGATGTAACATCTTTGTTTGAATTCAGCTTCAATATATACTTACTAGAGTGTAAAATCCATTTAGATCCATGGGAATTTCTTTTAGCTAAACATAAATTGGCTTTGTACATACCATATGGTAGGAGCTTTGAGAACAAAATATGGTTGAAAAAATGCTATTAAATAAATGAGTCAGAGTTGCATGAAGCTTTCCACTCCTTTCTGTAGCTTTTGTTGGGCAGAAAATACATGGAAATATACTAAAAGCACTCAAATAGATTTAACCTAATTTTTAAAAAGGAATGTGTTCAAAATTTTATTCCTTCAAAAATGGCGGGGGGGGGGGGATGAAAACTGATTCAATCCACATGTGATGAATCATCATTGCTCCTTTCACAAAACCTTCAAGTCTTCTTCTCCTCCCCCACAATTAAAAGGAGACCTGGCTATTAACACTTCTGAGATGAATAAAGTAAAAGTCTTTACTTCAAAATCTGGCTAAAGAGAAATTATGATTTATCTATGTACAATGTTTTATTCATTGTGAAAAACTTAAGTCTGAGTAATAAACAATATTTCTTTAGGTTTAGGTTACATGACTACATGGAATAGTTGTTGGGAATGCCTGCATCAAGATAACTTGAAATGAAAATTTTTCTGTAGAAACAGAAAAATTGCCACCATGGACTCATTAAATGATGTCTCTCTCCTTGAAAATATTGGTGACAATGTTTGGACAGAGTTTGCATAAAGATTAAAAGATGGACTGAGGAAAACAATCACACTATATTTTAAATTTTCATTAAATAAAAGTAAATACATATGGTATTTTATCAAAGATTTTCATTCTCTATCTAAATGTTACAATAGAATGAAGATATAAAAACAACTAGCTGAATACAATGTTATTAATACAGAAAACTTTTCTGTTCCTTTATATATATTTTAAAGCTTCAGTGTGGCTTCAATCTGTAAGCTATCTGTGTTATTGCAGCATGAGGCATAAAAAGAGGATCTGAGACAGGATTTATGCTGCCACAGATTTGCTCAATGAAATAAATCTCTGATGCTTGCAATATCTATGGACCCACTTTTCTTAATAAGATAGAATTTATTACTGTGGTGTTGAACCTACATTTCTATGACCAGGTCTAAAGTAGAGAAACATATTGAATAGCTAAGAACCTTCCTTTTTCTCAGTTGTTGTCCTGCAAATTCCTTTTACTGGTATGAGAAAATGTGCTAGTCAAAATTGCCAAACAATTTTGACAAGTATATTATTTAAACAGCACATTCTTCCAAAATAGCAAATAACATAGTCATTTTCCAAAAATGGAATTCTGCCTCCATACAAATATTTATGCTAAGTTAATTATTTTTTGAAACATTTCATTTTCATGTTTATATTTTTCCCATGTTGGTTTTACTGGTTGTTTTAGATTTTTGCTGTATTATATAATTTGTAAGGGCTTTAAGCTTTGAAAATTGTAATAAGACTGTTATAAATTATAATTCCACCATGGACCAAATTAGATATGGCAGTACTATAATTAGTACACAAAGCACTTTCACTGTACCTTCCTCTCAGGATTGCACTGCAGTACTCCTGGGTTTAATTTCCATTACTCGGCCTTATGAAAGCAGTTGAGGGAAATCAGCAACTGCACACTGGTAGAGTTAAATGGCTGGATGAAGTCATTCTTGGGAAACAAATCCAGTTCTATTCAGCACTAAATTCCACTTCGTAACTGAAACACTACTTTCTACCCCCAGAAATCCATACAAACATGCCATTCTGGCTTTTTCCTGGAGCCTAGGGGGTGGGGGGGCGGGGAGAGGTTCTCTCACCTGATCAAATCTTAATCTTCTTTTCATTGGGGGGGGTGTTGATGTTTTAATGAGGGTTTTTTTAACTGATCGCTTTTTATTGTAAGCTGCCCATATTTGATTGGCTTTCTATGCTTTTTGATTAAATAAATAAAGATCCTGGCTGCAGTTTCTTTTAGCTGGCAGAGGTGAGGCATGTGACCTTTCTTGAAAACCTGATCAACTCAAACACATAAAGAGAGAGGTGGGGGGGGGATGTACTCTATGTACATAGTACCTGACTAATCTCCTAAGTGCCACTTTTCCAGGAACCTTTAAGTATCAAAACATTTATTAGTTGATATTCTTCATTGGAATTCTACTCAGTTTATATAGAAGGTCTTCTGCTTTTCAAACCAAGAATTGTTTATTGACTTCTATTAGTTTTAAGCCAATTGGTATGTTATGTTTACCCTATTCTATTCCACTGGAACATCTGGCAGAACATTTAGCTGGTAGAGTTTATATTTGTTGTAAGACATGCCATGTTTGTGACAAGCTGAATGGAAGAAGACAGAAAATGGTACACGGCAGTTTGAAGAAAGGAAAAAGGATCAATGTATTGCATTTATAAGAAAGAGATTTTTAAAAGGAGAAGGCATTTATCTATTTTTAAAAGGTTGAAGTGTTAAACTGAATCAAATTGAAAGTTCATCTCTTGTACACTAGAAAATACAATAATGTGGCTTAACCTACATTTTTGGTGTGGGATAGTTTACAGTGTAATTTTCAAACTTTCTTGCTGCTCACAACTAAAGAAGTTAGATTCTCACTGAGTCTCATAGTCAGATTAATTGAGAGGATGAAGTGATTGTACTGAAGAATCCTGGAAATTAGTTTAGCCCTCAGCTCCCAAAAAGTACATTAAGATGAGGCTTACTTGATTCCTTTGACCTTCTTTCTGACCACTCTTGACACAGGGGAGATATTACTTCCCATTTGCCAAGGAGAAAGGCATGTAATCTGTTCTGTTTCTCCTTTTTGCAAACATCCATTCTTTTTCTCATGTTCAGTTAATTCCAGTGGTAAGAGTCAGTTCACACCAGTTCATGCGAACCAGTAGCTAACTTTTTCTGAAGTTCAGTGAACCTGCTAATCCCACCATTGGCTGCCCCCATCCTACCCCTGCCCCTTTCCTCCCAGTCACTCCTCACCTGGCTTGCTTTTTGCCTAGGTTTGTCCAGCTGCCAGGGGAGAAATGGTGAGCATAGCGGTGTGATCCCTGAGGGCTGGAAGGTAAGGCTGACAGCAGGGGACAAAGATCTGTTCTGGGCTCTTTGTGCTCAGGTGGGCCGACCGGTGGGGGGAGCTGGATGGCAGAGGGGTGATGTGAGTGACACAGCCTTATGGTTCCTAGTTGCCTTCCAGCCCACGGGGCTCACACCGCTTTGCTCACCATGGCTGCCCATGAAGGTAAGGTTGATGGTGGGAGATCCATTGTGGGCCTACCATGCTGGGCTGGCAAGCTTGTAGAGGAGGGCTGGCTGGTAGAGGGACGATGCGGGCAGTGCAGTCCCTGGCTGCCTCTTGCCTGCTGGCAGCCATGGCAGGCAAGGTGCCTCATCCACAGGCCCCAATCTATTTTCCCCCCAACAGCCAGACAAACCTAGGCAAAAAGCCAGCCCTCTCTGCTGTTATCGCTTCCACGGGTTCATGTGGACAGTTGGGAGCTGGAGCAGGGAAAAACCAGAGTGCATGGAGATCCAAGCCCAGCTGCATTCCCCTAGCGGTGATCCCAGCCCTGGCTGCTGCCACCTCATGAGCCAGCCAGCCTAGTCTGAGCCCACCTGGGGGTCCTGGGAACCGCACATGAAGGGACGATCATTCCCAGCCCTGGAGAGACTAGTGGGCAAGGGAACTTGGCGAGGACTTTGCATCCAACAAAGGAGCTGGGGGGGGGGGCTTCCTCTTTTGGTCAGATTTACAAAGAAAGGGCTGGCAACTTCAAGCCAGGTGTGCCCTGCAACCCCTACCTCGCTTACCTCTGCTGGCAGTTCTGGGCAGGAGATCAACTTTCCCGGCTGGCCGAGAGCCCGATTTTCTTCCTATTTTCAACTTTCCTTCCTCCCGTGGCTGGTGGCAGAGAGGAAGGTGAGGAAGGGATGAGCTGCTGCCACTCAGCCCCCTCCCCAGTCTGCATCTTTCCCCCATGGTGCCAGCGGGCATGGGGCAGCAAGGGACTGCATCGCCTCTCCACCCACCAGCCCTTGCCCACCTGCCCAGTCCGGGTGGAGTGTGGTAGTGCCTGGCCTCCCAGCCACCGGCCAAGGTGGAAGAGCCTGAACAGTGCCAGGCGAGGAGTGGCTAGGGAAGTGGTGGGGAGGGGCAAGGCGAGGCATTCCTCAATGTAAGTAATGTTGAGTTGGCCATGCCCACCCAGTTACATGTCCCCCCAGCCATGCTTACTCAGCTGGTCATTAGAGCAGAGAACCAGTTGTTAAATTATTTGAATCCCACCAGTGATTAATTCCATTATAAAAATTGTTGTGAATCAATAAAAAGTAACTAAGCCCAAATGCAAAGCGGGTTTTGAAAACCTGCACACCTGATTGGTCCTTAAACAACGAACAAGGATTGGTCCATAACAAGTCCCTGATTGGCCAATATTAGGACACTTCTTATTGGATATTAGTTGAACTTGTTGCACATATTATTGGTTAATAGGGTAGCAGCCAACCCTATAAAAGGGTTACTGCTGCCCATAGCCTTGCTCTGTTCTGTTCTATCTACTGTTATTAAAGAGTTGAAGTCACTGGTCAGATGTCTGGTCTCCATTATTCTCCAAACTTAACAAAAATTATTAGAGGAAGGATGTGTGTGTGTGTGTGTGTGTGTGTGCGCGCACACACACACACAAAACACACACACACAACACAGCTGCAATATACAGTATAATTTACTTATCATTCATCATGATATAAAACACTATAGTCTGCTGAAAAGGATCATGCAAAGAATTGGCAACACAGGCACAAGAAGTCCATTATCATAAGTGAACACATTACTTTGTGTTAAACCAGTCTCATCCTTGGAAATGTTTGCAAGCCTGGTGGCACAATTGTCTGCACAATTAGATATACCAGAAACCAGCTTCAGATTTCAAAGATGCAATCAATATCATTGTGTAGAGATGCTTTGTAGTAGATAAGATCTTTCTAAGAGTGACACCCAGACAGAGAGAGCTTGCTATTCAAAGTTCCTTTAAAAACCTGGCCACATTTACCCAATGTTGCAAAATCCAATTTGAATATTTTAACAAACTATACATGTATAATCCATATTTATATACTTATTAAAATGCAGCTTGAAATTACATTAATATTAATAGTCTCAGATTAAACACTTAAAGCAACAACATTGGAAAAACATATTTTCAATTTCTGTCTGCTAGTCCTCTCCTAAAAGTCTTAGAATAAAAACAATAGACAAACAAGGATCTTCAACGCAATTTCAGGGAGATGAAGTGATAATGACTGAGAAAGAACATTTTCTCTCATGGTACTTCCATGGTGGAATGCTTTGCTATGCCTTCGCATTTTTGCTTTGTGCTGTCTTCTTGGCAAGAGGAGAAGAGTTTTTAATTATTTTCATGATGAATCATTAAATATATTTTATAACTTTTACCTCAAATGTTTGAAACTTTATAAGAATATTTTTTTAACCTGCAAATATTTGAGGAATCTGTGATGTAGAGAAAGAAAAAAAATACTTGAAACAAATACCTTAAATATAGCAGTTTAAACCTGTTTTGTTCCCCAGCTTTGGTGCCTAATTGATGAATCATGATTTTTCACCCACTCTTCATTTGTATTTGGTTATATCAGATATATTTTATTTTTCAATAAATTGTGGGTGTTATTGTTTAATTCAAGTTATCACTTAAGCAAAGCAAATCACTTTTTTGGATCAGGAAAAATAAGTAGGCATAACACAAATATTTTCATTAAATAAATAAATATATACAACGTGGCAGACCAACAGGTTTAAGGAAACCTACTCCATTCATTCTAGTTATGGCCACATCTGTCTACTCAAATATTACCATGGAGACACATAGTAAGCTCTTTCTTGTTTACATTTTTTCAAGCCAGGCAAACATTAACAAAAGTAACTGGAGTTAAAGTATAGTGTTATCATATTGGCACAACATGCAACATTCAAGGTATCAAAATCTATGCAAAAATCTGTAACTTTTCACTAAAGATAGAATTTAAAAAGCAGAGGGAAGTGGTGGGTGGAATTGTTCCCATAAGGACAATTCTGAACTCTGACCATATTTCTGGCTGAGCACTTAATCCATAGCAGTCAGTTATCAGTCACAAATGCACTATAATTGTTCAGATGGTATAAAAGGGATTTATATGTCAGTAGTATGGAAGTCTCAGTTGTACTGAGCTTCAAGTATTCATTATAAAACCATTTCATATTCCTGTCAATCTGTCATTTATTTGAAGTGTCTGCCATGCAGTGAGGTTAATCCAAATGAATATAAGGTCCATGTAAGACGATTTTGTTCATCTCTATAGTTCATCAGGTTGAGGAATTACTGCTTTACTAAAGCATTATAAATAAGGGGAAAAGATTCTAGATTCTTTTAAACTCAATAGTTACAGTCATTGTGTTTGTGTCTGTGTGTGTTACACCTCTTTTATACTATTTTTGCCTTTGCCACTAATACTTGTAAAATGTCAAATGCCATATTACAACCATGTAAGTGATTCTAGTCTACTCTATTCCCCAGAATTCTTACTTATGAAGTACATAGTGGTGAACAAAATAGTGAGGAAATTTTCATTTATTTATTTATTTAAGAAAACATTAAATAAAAACCTGAGACGAAAGACACCATTTAGGAGGTTTTCTGAAGCCTCTCCCTTTTACAGCTTCTCATTTCAGGAAACTACAACCGTAACTGTAAGAAATTATTCCAAAAACAACATTTCATCTATTATTTTCAAGTCCATATGCTATAGCAGAAACATAAGTAGACTGAGCTGCAAAATTCAATAAATCTATTGCTGGCTTCGATACAATTTCTTATTTATAGTTGGGGCGTTTCAGTCATGGAGAGTTTAAGCTGTTTCAGATTGCTAGAACAATGCAAGGAGAGGGACTCATTTTATAGGAAATAATGATTATATTTTGAATTCTAGCCTGTTCTTTTCCAGCTCAAATAATACTTCATTTTTTAAAAAAGGTTTTACTTTCATAATTTGAAACATAAGCAAATAAAAGATTGAGAAAATCTGTTGACCTCGCAGTCATACCTGGATTTTTTACTATGAACCTGTATATAATTTTAATGCATATGAGTTGCACAATATTTGCACATAGAAATGCAAAAACAATTTTATGTGAAAACATTGTACATCTCATATGTGTTATGTTTTTACCCTTGATTACCACTTGGATTTATTCTCAACATACAGATTTCAACCAACAAATCAATCAACCGGTTCAGTGCAAAAAGAAAAGGAAATTGATAAAGCAGCATTGCTAATTTTCATAAAATCCAACACATAATTACCGTATTTGCCGGCGTATAAGACGACTTTTTTGCCCTGAAAAACATGCCTCCAATTGGGGGGGGTCGTCTTATATGCCGGGTCGTCTTATACGCCGGCAAATAGTAATTGGGAAGCACTGTGGCTGCCAGCGGCTGAGGCACTTTGGCACCGTGGAAGCGATCCGTGAAGCCGAAAGGAGCAGCCAGCCTTCTCCCAGCTCCCAAGGAAGCGAGGCTCGCACCGCCCGAGCTCCGCTGAGGTATCCGGCTGGGGCTGTCAGGAGTTGTTACCGCTGGCACGGCTCCGCACGGCTCCAGTCCCGCGTTGCCTCGGGAAGGGAAAGGCAAAACCAGGAGCCGCTGCTGCCATTGCAAAGCGCTGCCGCGGCTCTTCCTTTTGCCTTTCCCTTCCTGAGGCAACGCGGACTGGAGCCGCGCGTGAGCTGCGCCAGCGGTAACAACTCCTGACAGCCCCAGCCGGATACCTCAGCGAGCCCGGCGGTGCGAGCCTCGTTCACTTGGGAGCTGGGAGAAGGCTGGCTGCTCCTTTCGGCTTCACGGGATTCGTTCCACGGTAGACAAAAGTGCCTCAAAAAAAAAAGTGCAAAAGTGGAAGGCGTGCGGAAGAGGGGCGAGTATATAACAAACTATATTTTGAGTGGAAATGTTGGGGGGTCGTCTTATACGCCGGGTCGTCTTATACGCCGGCATATACGGTAAAAGCTTAACTGAACAGAAAGAAAAAAATGAATGAAACAGATCTCACAAATAGCTACTTTTTTATCTTAGGAATTCTTGAAAATACTGAAGGACATCACACACTTTGAATTCCTGTTAAGATGACAGATAACTACAACTATGATACATTAGGGCATATTATTGAGTTACGTAGGAATACCAAAGACCAAATAAGAGGTAATAGTGAATATCATCAACATACAATGGATATTAAGGATTAGTATTTTTAAAATCCTTTGAGAATTTACTGGATCCATCTGTTTTACATTACAGTAACCTCCACCTTCTTTAATTGCATACTGTAAATGTTTCCCTTTTTTATATTTATTAATTTTTTGTGCTGAAAGAAAACTTAATTACTTAATTTACTGAAAATTTAACAACTGAATATTAATTAAAAGGAAAAATATGCTTTTTTAATAGTAACAATAGAAGCCTTACTAGCTTTGATTTTTCTATAATGTTTTGAGTTGAAAATTTGTAAGATCCAAAGTGCCATTGTTAAATTTAAAGAAAATGTGAAATATTAGTTTATTTAAGAGTACTCTGGAGAGAGGATAATTTTTAAAGAAAATGTGAAATATTATTTTACTTAAGGCAACACTGGAGACTGGATGATTTTTTTAAAATTTTTACCTTGCTTTGTTCTTGGTATTGATTTTAAATTGGTACAGCACTTCAGGACCAGAAGCAGAGGTGGTATTCTGCAGGTTCTGACCAGTTCTGGAGAACTGGTAGCGGAAATTTTGAGTAGTTCGGAGAACCGGCAAATGCCACCTCTGACTGGAAATTTTACAGTATCCTTCCCCTGCCTTGCCCACCAAGCCACGCCCGCAGAACCGGTAGTAAAAAAAATTGAATCCCACCACTGACCAGAAGAATTGCTACCAGAATCTACCCTAATATATAGTGATTTGCCCATATATATAGAATTTTCCTCTGTACCATTCTTCTTGATAGTATGGTAGCTTCTATGCTGAATTTTGCTGAATTTGTCACAGAACAAAAATATATCTGATACATGTCTTAATCAAGGCCTTTTTCTGTTCAATTATTTTTTAAAAAAATGAAGACATTTCACTCAATACCTAATTTTTAATTTTGCAGCATGAAATTTAAGATTCATTCCCAATCATGGAACAGTTGTTTAATAGGCATGTTTTTGATCCATTTTTGCATTGGGAATTTGAACAATATTACAGTTTTTAAATGAACATTTCCCTTGCTTTAATAGTTGCCTTGAAACTTGTTGTCAGTTATGGTGGTGATTTTATGAACCTACACATTAGTTCCACTTCTAAATAATTATTTTCAGGATTTCTGTTTTCTATACTGTCCTTAGCAGTACTTAGCATCTAATAGGACACCTTTTGTTGGTTAAATAAACACCTTTTGTGCTATTTAGCATCAGTCCCTATTATGTAATAGGATAGTGTGCTGATTCAGATTAAAAATCGAGGAGACACTAGAAGAAGATTCATTTACAAAGGGAATAACTTTTTCATTTTCAAACCCAAATTGCTGTACAGTTCCAGTATGGAATGACTTGTTACAGATTTGCAAAGGCTTGTTGTGGTTAGCCGGCAGCAGGTGCGGATGGTGGAGGAGAGCGAGGACTCAGATGAGGGACCAGGACCATTAGGGAGTGGACTGCTTCAGAGATTGTGGGGGCTGGCAGCAGTGATGAGGAGGTTCCCGAGGAGCCTGTGCCAAGTGTGCGTGCATGCAGGATTGATTGTAGGAAAGAGCAGTTACAGCAGCACAGGTGACTCGGGAGTAAGGCTGCAAGGTAATGGCCCCTCCCTCAAGAGGATAAAAGACAGGTTTGAAGAAGCGTTCTTTGCAGAAGGCATGGACATAATAGTATTTGAAAACTCTTGTAACTATTTTCTTATCTGTGGGTTTTTGGCAACCTTGAACAACAACTTGACAAGGCTCTTTGTTGTTGGAGCTAATTAGTTGGAAGTATCCTTTTATCTGTGAGGAAAAAGAATTTGTAGATTAAAGTTTAAAAGGTGGGGGCTGCTGCCTTTTTCTTGTGTTTGCTCTTTTGGAACCAGGTTGGGTCAGAACAAGGCTTAAAATATACTATGTGACTGCTTATATTATGTTATTTAGGGCAAGGGTCCTCAACCCTCAGTCCATGGACCGGTATCAGTCTGCAGCCTGTTAGGAACCTGGCTGCACAAGTGGCGGGCAAATGAGTGAAGCTTCATCTGTACATGTGTAGGATCTAGGTTGCATGCAAAATCATCTGCCTTCCCACCCACTCTGTGAAAGACAATTTTTGTTCTGAGACCAATCCCTGGTGCCAGTAAGTTTGGAGGCACTGATTTAGGGTATTCAGAAAATGTGCTTCCTCATCCTGACAGAAATGCCCTTATCCAATTTCTTCAAATGCAGTTGCCATTTTCCACAATTCCACAGCAGCCCAGCAATGAACAATAGCATGATTTATCTGAGAAGAACAATTTAATCTCAGCATACACCATCCAATTACTTTCTTAATACTGCCACAGTAATCCATAGTAATGGAGAATAATTATATGGCATTGTCAATTTCTCTTCCTCCATCCCTATCCTCTCAATACCTTAAGCAAATAAAGCTAAATTTTAGATTGTTAAGCAATCTTATATGACCTTGGCAAGGGGAAATTAAGGATTTCAGTGGGCAGTGATCATGCCAAATAGAAAGTTTTTATTTAACATGGAGTTCAAAGTGTTTTAAGTCAAGTTCTGTACATTTGCTATCTATCTTTCTATCTAACTGTCTATCATCTATCTATCTGTAATCCAACTATCTATCATTTATCTTATCTACCTATTATCTATATCTATCATCTATTTATACGCTGCCCATTTCACTATCTAAATGACTCTGAGCACTTTACAAGTTCTGACTGAAATAACTTTTTGTGAATAATGTTACTTCAGAAAACACTAATTTGTTTTGTTTTGCAATCTGTATTCAGAAACAGAATGTGACTCAAATCATATTTGTGCCCAGCTAAAATTATTTTACAGTGTACCAAAGTTTCATGAGGACATCATTTTGTATGCTCATATATATAAGTAAAGAAATTGTTACTAAAAATGCAAGCCCTAATTAAGTGTTTTGCATGAATCACGTTTAGAGAAAATGCTATCATTTTTCAAACCAGTTTGTATATAGTACTCTTTTTAATCATACCAAATTGGAAAGAATGGAATGATAATTTAATTAGAAAAATGTTTAAGATGGAACATCCTTACTTGATTAAAATATGGTTCATTAACTTCCAAAAATATCAAATTATGGAAAATGTCTAGGCAAAGTTTAAGGGAGTCATTTCAACACCAAAGAAAGAAAACCACCTTATTTTTGAAAAGAGGTCATGATTTCTTTTTTTTATTTTCAAACAGATTTACACGGTTGAAGAGCAGTGCTTTTGTAATGTTCCTGAGACACACTCCCAAGATCTTACTTTATGGACTATTTGGACTATTACATTTCAGCAAAAATCTGATTTGTAATTACTATGACATCTTTCCAAGAGTGGCATTCTAGCAGATGTGCCACTAGAATGACGAGTAGTGCCCGATTGTTCAATTTTCTCCCAGTAGGAGTACCCAAAAATATGAATAAGTTACCTGCACAGTAGCAGATAGAGAGAAAGGAAAGGGTTGACTAAAATATGAAGTTAGCATTGCTTCTTATCTGTCAAAGGCTACTTTAGTTTGAAAAATCTGACCTGAGAGGTCAGCAAAACAGGAAATGGAAAAGATTATACAAACCTTAAAAATATCCTGTTTAAGAATGAAGGACTCCTGGCATTTGTGCTGCTGAAGGAAGCATAGGGATATCAAGTCAGTGCCTGCTTTTTATCAACTACAGTTCATTTACTTGTTCAGAAAACAAATTCACTTATTGAAATGCACTGTGCATGGAATTGCCTTTTGAAACAGTTTGGAAACTTTACCTCATACAAAATATAGCTGCAGCTCAATTTTGCCAATGACAGCCAAGTGGTTATGGTGTAATATATACAAATATATTATTTTTTAACAATGACTATTAATATTCTGTCCTGTCTCATGCACAGAGGTGCATTTGTGGCTGTGCAGAGGCAGACAGATAATTCCACAAAACATCCATAACAAAGTACATTTATTGGTACATCAGGTATCTTCATAACTCACATTTGTGATGAAGCTCTTCTATAATGACCAATCTCTTGTATATCAGCATTGCAGGTAAAAGATGGTTATTTTCCTAACCCATCTCGTAGCGATAAGCTGTTTATCAGTTCATGAGTCCAAGAATGGAGGAAACCTCCCTCAACCCCTCGAGGGTCAATTTAGTGACCAATCAGGATTACAGATGTAGCCACGTGACATGAACTACATTTCCCAGGATACCTTTAACTACATTTACCATGATGCATTTCCTTAAGGGGACAGCTCATAATTCCTAAATAACTATCCAATTCCCATAGACTGGCTGGGACAGCACACTCTCCGCCTGGAATTGTAAATTCCACTATTAAAAGAAGAGAAGAAAAAAATTAACTATAAACTAAGATAAGCAGTAAACAGTAATGCTAACTGAATAGCATATAACTATATAACAAAGATAAACAGTTAGCTATATAACTAAGAAAAAAACAGTAAACATTGATAAAGCATCAAACAAAACAAAGCATGCAAAGCTTGAGGTTCAATCTTCAAGTTCGGCCTCTTGGTAAAAGTCTGCTGGTCACCTTTGGTGGCCTTTTAGGGTGTACAGGAATTCTTGGAGGTAAAGGTGAAAGTCTGGTGGTCGCTTCTGGTGGCCTTCCAGGGTTGGAGCAGTACTCTTGCTTCCACGGTGTCAAAGAGCATCGGGAAGCTGTTGGAAAGGGTGTTGCGTAGGCATATACCTGTGTAGAGCTTCTTAGTGGATGTCTGGTGGTTGTTGGCGGCCGTTTAGGGTGTTCTAGCGAATGTGTATTGATCGGTGGTGGCCTTTGAGGCTGGAACTTCATTCTTGTTTTCAGTGTGCTAAAGGGCGTCGGAAGGCGGGTGGAATGGATGGTGCTAAGGTATTTGCCAGGGTTGGAGACTGCATCTGGGCATCACTGACAGTTATTCGGGTTTTCTCCCGCGTAAGATTGGAAGTATCTAGGCAACGTTTCGATGAAGTCTCATTCATCATCTTCAGGCTTCTGTCTTCAGCTCTGTGCTTCTCAGAGTGATGTGAGCTTGCAGCTGCTTCTTCCTTTTAACTGCTAGTGGGGGTGTGACTTGATTGGGTGGGGGCTTGGCTGTGTTCTGATTGGGTGGGGGTGTGTTCTCATTGGTTGGGGGTTTGGCTGTGTTCTGATTGGTTGGGGGGTTGGCCATGTTCTGATTGGGTGGAGCCCCCACCTGAACAGAACACACCTCCAGCCAATCAGAACATGGCCAACCCCCCAATTAAGAATATATATATTCTTAAGTTTTCGCGGGTACTTACATGTATGGCCTTCAGCTTTGTTCGGGTATTTTCCCACGTCATAGTAGTGGTGCTTTTAAAGTTGTAGCAACGTTTCAGCAGAATCTCATCTGCCATCATCAGGCTTCTGTATTGTGTCCGTCTGTGAGTCAGACTTTTACAGTGGTTTCAGATTTAAATTTGGGGCAGCCTATTGCTGTGCCAGAATGGTTTTTTCTTCATCCTGATTGGTTGGGAGTCTTGGTCTGTGTTTATTGGTCTCGGAGTTTGCTGTGTTCTGCTTGATTGGTGTCTCTAATATCTTCTGTCTGTTTTTTGGCTCTTTTTGTATCTTGATTGGCTGGCAGCATTGTGTTGCTTTATTGGAGGCCTTTAGTGCAGCTTGGCTTCAGGTAAATGGACGGCTATCATTAGTTAGGAAGCTGGGTTTCATCTGGGTGCCTGGTTGGGATGTGTTTGAGCTGGAAGTATCAGGGGGGATCTGTTTGTGCCCAGGTGTTTGCCTGGCTTGTGGTGTGGAGATTTTTTTGTTTGTGAGTGCAGGCTTCCAAATAATTGGCAGCCTGGTGGAATCATCTCTTCTATTCATGCTTTCTGGTCTTTTTTCAATCTCTATGGCTTCTCTGATAATTCTGTGGTTAGGGTTTTCTATAGTGGCTAGGGTTTTGGTGCCATTGAAGTTGATGCTATGACCTGTAGCTTCCATGTGTTGGACTAGTGAGGAAGTGTGTTCCAGCTTTTTGACTGCATTTTTGTGTTCATCCAGGCGGGTGCTTATTCTTCTATTGGTCTGTCCAATGTATGTGGCTGGGCATGATGCACAGGGGACTTCGTATATGCCTTGGTTTTCCAGGTCAATTTTGTCTTTGGGGTTTCTGAGGATGGCTGCTATTTTTCTGTCTGTTTTGAAGGCAGTCTTGATGTGGTGTCTGTATAGTATCTTACTAATTTTGTCTGTACTGCCTCTTATGTAGGGCAGGACAGCTGTTCCATAGGTCTGTTCATCTTCTGGGTCTCTATTATGTCTCAGTGTGTTTTTGTGGATCAAGTTGGTGATTTTGCTTTTGTGGAAGCCGTTGGCTGTCAATATTTTAGTCAGGGTGCATAGTTCAGTCTTAATGTGTGTCTTGTCTGCCAGGCGTTTGGTTCTGGTAATTAGTGTTTTAGCCACGGAGTTTATCTGTGCTGGGTGGTGGTGGGATTGGGCGTTGAGGTAGCGGTTGGTGTGTGTTTTCTTCTGGTATATGGTGTGTCCTAGTGTGCCATCTTTTTTTTTTTTTTTTTTTTGTAGATTAGTACATCTAGGAATGGTAGTTGTTTGTTTGTTTCTGTTTCCATGGTGAACTTGATTTTGGGGTGTGTGCTGTTTAGGTGTGTTAGGAAATTGTTTAGGTTTTCTTGTCCATGGGGCCAAATCACGAATGTGTCATCGATGTATCTTAACCATAGTTTGGGTTTGAGGATGGCATTGGCCAGGGCTCTGGATTCGAATTCTTCCATGAACAGGTTTGCAATGACAGGTGACAGTGGTGATCCCATGGGAGCTCCTTCTATTTGTTTGTATCTTTGTCCTTTGTATATGAAATATGTGTTGGTTAAGCAGTGTTCTGTTAGTTCCATGAGGTGTTTAGCTGGTTGGTATTTATTTTTGATGATTTCAAGGGTCTCTTTTATCGGGACTTGAGTGAATAGTGAAACCACGTCAAAACTTACAAGCAGATCTTCTTGCTCCACGTGTAGATCTTTGATCATTTCCAAGAAGTGGTATGAGTTTTTTACATGAGAAGCTGCTGTTTCAGCATGGGGCTGTAGCTCTTTTGCTAGGTGTTTAGCTAGGTTTTGTAGTGGTGCTCCTCTGGAGCTGACTATGGGTCTGAGAGGTATGCCTTCTTTGTGTATTTTTGGGAGGCCGTATAGTTTGGGGCATCTGGAAGATTTCTCTCTGGGTATGATCGTGTGTTGGATCTCTTTGCTTATGTGGCTGGTTATAATTTTTCTTCTTGGTTAATTTTTCCAGATATGTGGTTGGGTCTGTGTTTATGGGTTTGTATGTGGAGTCTTGGAGTAGGTCTGTCAATTTTGTTTCATAGTCTTTTCTGTCCATTACTACAGTGGCATTCCCTTTATCTGCTGGGAGGATGATTATGCTGCTGTCTCTTTTCAGGGTTTGTAGCGCTTTAATTTCATTTTGCTGCAAGTTGCTTTTGGGTGGTTTGCTTGTGCATAGGATGTTGGTAACTTGGTGTCTTATTTTATCAGCTTCATCTGTATTTAATTTAGTTAGGCTGGATTCTACTGCACATATGATGGATTCTGTGGGGATTTTTTGGGGTGCTATAGCATAGTTGAATCCTTTGGTTAGGACTTCTGTTTCTGTTTTGGTGAGTTCCCTGTTGGAAACATTGTACGCTAATTGTTTCAGGTGTTGTTGTGAGTTGTTGGGGGTTTTCTTGTCATGTTCTAATTTCTTTAATTTTTTCAAGAGTTTTTCCTGTTTGTAAGTGCTTGCAGATTCTGATCTCCAAGTTGTGAGTTGTTTTATCTTGTCCCAAAGTAGAGGGTGGATTTTGCTGCTCAATTCCAGGTGTAGTGCTAGCAAATCTTTGTTTAACTGATCTAATTGGAATCTCTTACTGTGGAGCTCGTTCCTTAGTAGAGCCATTTCAGTTCTTTTCAGGATACGTTTAGTGGCTGCTGTGCTTTGATGAAATGTTAATTTGAAGCAGGTTGGTGTAGTATTGTTGTCTCTGCAGCTGCGTAGGAATTGGAGGTCACATAATATTCCTGCTCTTTTAATTTCCAGTTTCTCGTAGGTTTTGATCTGGCTGTTTAATCCCTCCCCGTAGAGGTTTGATATTTGTTTTCTTAAGTTTTCGCGGGTACTTACCAAGACTCCCAACCAATCAGGATGAAGAAAAAACCATTCTGGCACAGCAATAGGCTGCCCCAAATTTAAATCTGAAACCACTGTAAACGTCTGACTCACAGACGGACACAATACAGAAGCCTGATGATGGCAGATGAGATTCTGCTGAAACGTTGCTACAACTTTAAAAGAACAACTACAATGACGTGGGAAAATATCTGAACAAAGACGAAGGCCATACATGTAAGTACCGAAAACTTAAGAATATATATATATATATATATATATATATATATATATATATATATATATATATATATATATATATATATATATATATATATATATATGGTATTCAGCTTTGTTCGGGTATTTTCCCATGTCATTATAGTTGTGCTTTTAAAGTTGTAGCAACGTTTTGGCAGAATCTCATCTGCCATCATCAGGCTTCTGTATTGTGTTCGTCTGTGAGTCAGACTTTTACAGTTGTTTCAGTTTTAAATTTGGGGCTAGCCTATTGCTGTGCCAGAATGGTTTTTTCTTCATCCTGATTGGTTGGGAGTCTTGGTCTGTGTTTATTGGTCTTGGAGTTTGCTGTGTTCTGCTTGATTGGTGTTTCTAATATCTTCTGTCTGTTTTGTGGCTTTTTTTGTCTTGATTGGCTGGCAACATTGTGTTCCTGTATTGGAGGCTTTTAGTGCAGCTTGGCTCCGAGTAAATGGACGGCTATCATTTATTAGGAAGCTAGGTTTCATCTGGGTGCCTGGTTGGGGTGTGTTTGAGCTGGAGGTATCAGGGGGGATCTGTTTGTGCCCAAGTGTTTGCCTGGCTTGTGGTGTGGAGATTTTTTAGTTTGTGAGTGCAGGCTTCCAAATAATTGACAGTCTGGTGGAATCATCTCTTCTATTCATGCTTTCATTTTTTTTTCAATGTCTGTGGCTTTTTTCAGGTCTTTTTTCAATCTGAAAAAATTGGTTAATGATTGGTTAATGGAGTTGATGTTGGTATAATGGGCTGTGTGATGGCCTTGTGAGTTTTGTTGTGGAGATACCCTGGAGATATCCAACAAAACTCACAAGGCCATCACATAGCCCATTATACCAACATCAACTCCGTTAACCAATCAAGAGGCAGCAGCGCAGCCAACCAGCCCAGCACACCAGCCCCCCCCACCAGTATTTATAGAGAGACGTCAGCTCCAACCAGACACTGCTTGCACTGGCATGAAGCCAAAAGCACCAGCCTGAGGATGGTGAGTGGGACCTCGCCGAAACGTCACCAAGATTCTCTTAATCTTACATGGGAAAAGACCCGAACACACCTAGACGTACATACCTGTACCCGTAAAAATCTACGAAAACATATATATGTGTGTTTGTGTGTGTATATATATATATATATATATATATATATATATATATATATATATATATATATATAGATTACACACACACACACACATGTGTGTGTGTGTGTGTGTGTGAAATTTTCACAGGTATTTATATGTATGGCATTCAGCTTTGTTCGTGTATTTCCCACGTCATTATAGTTGTGCTTTTAAAGTTGTAGCAACATTTCCTCCAGCCCAAATGCACCCCAACCAGCCACCCAGATGAAACCTAGCTTCCTAATAAATGATAGCTGGCCATTCACCCGAAACCAAGCCACACTATAAGCCCCCAATACACGAAACACAATGTTGCCAGCCAATCAAGACAAAGAAACACTACAAAACAGACAGAAGATATTAGAAACACCAATCAAGCAGAACACAGCAAACTCCAAGACCAATAAATACAGACCAAGACTCCCAACCAATCAGGATAAAGAAAAAAACCATTCTAACACAGCACGAGGCTAGCACCAAATTTAAAACAGAAACAGCTGTGAAAGCCTGACACACAGAGGAACCCAATACACAAGCCTGATGATGGCAGATGAGATTCTGCCGAAACGTTGCTACAACTTTAAAAGCACAACTATAATGACGTGGGAAAATACACGAACAAAGCTGAATACCATATCAGTAAACTGTTGTAAATCCTGATTCAATACTGGGTATATTTTTTTTCCTGTCAGTTTTTAAATAGTACACATATTAATTTGTGGGAGCCAGTTGAGTTGAATAGGTAGATCCTTCTTTACTGACAGCCATTCATTTAATTTTTACCATTCCCTCCTTATCTGAATCATAAGTTCCTTCTAAGCATTCCTAACAGAAACAACAGAACTGTCTTGCTGCAGGCTATCAGTTATAACTTGGTGTTCTGGATTAAATAGGGGTGCGGGGTGGAATCACATGAAAGAGTTGATTTTGCTGTAGTCAACACAGACCACATAAAAGGGAATGAGTTAGTTTTGGAACAAGCCTCAGAAGAATTCAAGCAGACTATGAAGTTGCCTAAAGGTACTCAACACCTGTGGAAAAATCTAAATAAATAACCTCAATTAATTACTGTAGTTCTTCTTTCAGCAGTGTCTCATTTATGGAACAACTGGTTATGTCTCTGTAACAGTCAAAGAGCTGTCAATTCTGATGAACAGCATTGCTGTAATTTGCATGGTTGACAGGCAGCTCTCTTTTATGTGCAGTAAAGCAACTGATACTCTGTGAGTAATATTGGTTCTAGCAGATATTAAGAGCAGTCTTCTTTCCCCTTCTTGGGTGGTTAATGTTGGGCAAGGATTGATGGTTATAATTACTTTATTAAATGCTGCAGACAAAGATACATTAAATGCCTCGGTAGCAGCTGGGTAAATGCTATCAAATTCTTTAAGACCACATATTTGGGATGAATCCAAGGCACTTGAAAAATGCTTATCAGTTTAAAGTGTTAAGGCTTCCTGAATGCAATGAGTTAACTATGACAACTTGATAGTCATACCACATCATAAAGTATTCTTCTGGTGCAATATTAAGCAGGAAACATTGCTAAGCTATTTCTTTGAGCCAGTTATGCCTTGATATAACAGAAAAGTTTAAAATCACAGAAACATTGCAGAGTCTGTTCTGGCCTGCAGAGCCAGTAAGCCTCACTTGTCATGTGTGCAGCTATGTCTGTATCGTGTGCCTTTCTTCTTTGCTTAATAAGCCATTTGAAAAATTACAAGACCTTTGCTTATTTTCAGAAGATGCCAAGTTTTAGCCAGCCACAAACCTTTTGATTTATGCAGATCAAGCCATCTAAAGAAATGAAAGCTTTCCCCCACCCCAATTGGTTGATAGTCTTGTTTTCCATATGTGCAATTAACAAAGGCTTGCACTCATAATGAAAACAATCTTAGTTAAAAGCAGAGCAGGGCACTTTGTGCTGTACATGAACCACACTTAACATTTTTTTAGAATAAAAATTGTAATCTACTGATGCTAAGTAGACATGGGTGTGTCTCAGATGTAGTGTCTGGTTATTGTGCTAATTTTTTGGAGGAAATTCTGAGACTACATTCCTTGGGACTCAGTATACTGGATATATCTCTTAATTGGTAGGGTGAGAGCAGTATGTTAGCTTCAATTAGTTTCTATTTTAGAGGTAATAGCTTGAGTAGAATATCATTGCTTCATACTGGGAACAAACGCACCACAGAATGAGGCGAGGCAGCTAAATTGGTTGCTCAGGCTTTATTGAATTCGTGCGCTAACAGCGAACAAACCACTCAGCCGTGAGGCAACAACTGTTGGCCTGTTTGACAGCTCCTTATATAGTCAGCTGTCAAACTACCGGCCAATGCGGTTGCAGCTGGGCGCCCCCTGCTGGAAGCCGGACCAGAGGGGGAACTTCAGAACATAGCAATCATGAACATAGATATGATGGCATGTAGTAAGGACATTGAGAGTTACGGGTATATGTTTCAGGAAAGCAAGAGGGAATTCAGTTCATATATTATGTGTGAGAGAAAAAGGATAAGTACAGCCTGTCCCTAATAATTCACCTAGTATACTGTAGATGCAGATAGTAGAGTGCTCAGTGTGGCATGATTTTGTCTATAAATGTGAAATAATAAAGTACTCCACTTGAAAGGATCACCACCAGGGGTGAAATTCAAAATTTTTCTCTATCCGCTCTGTGGGCGTGGCTGTGGGCGTGGCTTGGTATACTTGGTATAATAGTAATAGCAACCAGGGATGACTTTTTACCGATTCAAATTGTCCCTATCACCTCTCCCGAGGTGGGTCAAGGTGGTTGAATTTCACCCCGATCACCACCTGTCATTCTTGGTTTGGGATCTACAATACAAAACTGGATTTTGATTGCATTTGTGGGGTACTAGCAAAACTGTCCAAAACTAACCATAGCTTGGTTGCTAAATCTTGCTAAGTTTCCATGCTTTCATTTTTTTAAATCATAAGAGCAAAGATGTAATAGATCTGAATGATGGAGTAGTGTAAAAGAATATGTTTAATTGCCAGTAAAAGGATTTAAACTACACAACAGAAAATATGAATTGAAGACCTTTGGGTAGTTCTGAGTGTATATTTTTAGAATAGGTGAAGAAGGCTAAACAAGAAGCCTAGAAAGAATGAATGGTTAAACTTAAAATGAAGACTGATGGTAGGAGAATTTTGGGTACATACATACATACATACATACATACATACATACATACATACAAATATATACAAATTATTTTTGTGCAAATTATAATAATATGTACAAAACACTGTACTGTATGTTCATAACGGGAATGAATTATAGAAATAAATTATAGAAATAAAAGTTGTGTGACTTCTGTGAATAAAATCTCTATTGACCAAGCATAGGTAATATTTTCAGTAGATAAGATTATTTTTGTTATTTATTAGTATGAAAAAATCCTGGTAAATAAGCACATCAATGTCTCAGGATTTGGAAGAACAAATTACACTCAGAAGCTTATTATGCGATTGACTAAGACATAGGTGGGATTACCATGGAATAGTAGTATTCTTTATATTAAGCTCTCCCAGTCTACAACCACTGCCTAGCAACTGTGTATTCCATTGTGCAATTGATTTTTGCACAAAGCTTACGATGTTTTTACTGATTCCTGTTATTTCTATTATTTAAACCATCCAAACTCACTTGACAGCGAGAGTGGCAGCATATAAATTTAATAAATAAATATCATTAAATAAATAAGGACTTTATTATCTAATCATGTGGCAGGGATTCAAATGCCTTGTTATTATTCTATCTAGCTCTCTGGAAAAGGCTTTCATGTCTGAAAAAATGTGGAAGGAAATGGCAAGGTAGTTGAACTCAGTTGCGGTGGCATCTGTAGTTGGAAGATCTGAAGGACAGATTATCCTTGTCCCTGAAACAAATTTATTTGTCACTAAAAGTCAACAACAACTGATGCCATATAAACAAACCCAAAAATACAGAAATAATCCCAGCATGAATACAACAGTCCTTTGCCAGAAAGATTTTTAGGAAATTGCAGAACAATTTTCCGCAAAACATTAATTCCAAAATGAAAGTTGGAAAAGTAAAGAGTTTTTAATTTGGTAATGACCTGAAGTTCTAGCACAATGTTACATTTCACAGCACTCAATCAAGAGCTATCTCCTTTAAGTCTGTGCCATGCTTGACTCACTACCCAGCCCCACTTGCAACCAGACAACTGTAATGGGAAGGGGGATAAAAGGCATTGAAATATAAGGGAGGTTTGGGAGATAAATTTGTAATACAAGTATGCCAACTGGAAGCCTGAGACAGACCCAACACCTAAAGGTCACCAGCTGGAGAAGTCCAAGGCAAAATATTGAGAAGCCGCGGAAGGTGTAACTTTATTCAAAACTGCCTAAGTGTGATTTCAATAAAACCAGCCTAGATTACCTAAGGGTGCCAGATTTCAAAAGATGGCATAAAGATGGATATGAGAAAGGTCCGGGTGATTTTAGAGTGGGAGCCTCTGCAAATGAGGAGACAATTGCTAAGTTTTCTCAACGTTGTGAACTTCTATCACCAATTGATTTGTCAGATAGCCCAGGCAATCATGAATTCATTGAAGATAAAAGGGGAAGTCAAGCCCAAGCCCAGCCAAGCCCTGAACTGATCACTTGAGTGCCAAGCCACATTTGAGAACCTAAAGCATCTTTTCACTGCCAAACTTGTCCTAAAGCACCCCAACCCAGATATAACCCTTTGTGATATAAGCAGATGCCAGTGATGTGGCCATGAGGGCAGTGCTTCAACAGAAGAATGAAAAAGGGTAGTTGCAGCCATGTGCCTACATGTCCCATAAGCTTTCCAGACTGATGGGCTATCTGGGCAAAGGAAGCCTAAGTGATCCATTGTGCTGTCCTAACCTGGAGGCAATTCTTGGAAGACAGTAAGATTCCTTTCGAGGTGTGGACAGACTACAAGAATTTAGAAGCACTGAGAGCTTCTTGAAAACTGTCTCCCAAACAAGTCTGATGGCCCCAATTCTTCCGTCGCTTCAACTTCACTCTCCACTATCTACCGGGAGGTTAAATATCTTGGCAGACACTCTCTCATGAATGCCACTGTACAACAGGTCTCAAGAAGAGGTCATTAATTCCATCATTCCTTCCAAACAAGTAGTACCAGCTATCACAAGACATCAGGAAGCATTGTCATCACAGTTGACTGAGGACCTAATGTGACCCCTAAAAGAAGCCTTGGCTGGAGATAAGTAGTTCCAACAACACAAAGATGAGTTATCCTTAAGGGATGGACTAGCATGGATGGGGAGCAAACTCTATATCCCATTAAGACAGGGGAACTTACTATTGCAGTGGAGCCATGAGGCAAAGGCAGTGGAGCATTTTGAATTTGTGAAAACCCTTCACCTTTAAAGAGGCAATTTGGTGGCTCTGTATGAAGAAAAACATAGAAGCCTATGTAGCCAGTTGCCCTATGTGTGCCTTGGCAAAGAGGCTGCCTGGCAAGTCCCCAGGATTGTTATACACTGTGGCCAGCCCCACGGCTCCCTGAAGGGAAATATCTATGGACTGTATTGTGGAGCTGTTGGAAAATGCTGGGAATACAAATGATTGTGGACAATGGACAATGGGAGGTCCAGGGGGGAAAGTTCTCCAATGCTGTTTTCGCATGAAATCATTAGCACTGGCTTTTTAGCAATAAAGTAATAGCACTTAGACTTATATATCGCTTCATAGTGCTTTACAGCTCCCTCTAAGCAGCTTACAGAGTCAGTTTATTACCCCCAACAATCTGGGTTCTCAGATTGTTACTTCTGTAACCACATGGAATCTTTGCAAACGTTATACTCTTGGTTTAAAAAAAATGTCCCAGGAGTTTCTTTTGCTTTCTAACCTAGTGGGACAGTTAACAGTCTGCCTCCATAGATATTTTGGCTGCATAATAATTTTCCTCTCATTTGGCTCTGGCAATGTAGAGGCAGTATTATTAGTGCAGGAAGTTGTCTATGCTACTATTCTTATATTCAGAAGATCAAAGTGTTTTGCTGATCATTAGGTTTCCATTAATCTTCATAGCATTAACAGGATGTGGATTCTCTTTCCATCTTGGAATACTGTGGTTTTGATTTTGCTTTCCACCTTCCACCTATAAAGAATATTGGTCTGGAAAATACCATGTACAAAATATCAGAACCTGCCAACATTTAGAGGAAATGTTGAGAAATCAACTCTCTTCATTGGGACTATCAAACATGTTCTGATTTTAAAATGATGTTGAAGTGTATACCAAGGAACAGAACTCGGTCTGAAAGAACATTGTCCAAAGGAAACCTAAAATTCTTACTATATAAAATTGCAACATATATGATATATGAGACTTTCTTATTTCAGACAGGCTAATGTAAGGTCCTATATAAAAAAAGATATATGATCCCATTTAACTAGCAGAAACTCTTTTTGGATGAAGTCAGTTAATAAGTGCTTAACCCATGTTTTCTTTGTGTTAAGAACAATGGTTTTCTAATTCTATAGCGGCACTTACATGGGTGAAACATACACTGTTAAGACAAGTCAGAACCACTATGGAATAAAAAAATAAATGGTACACCAACACAAAAAGTATTAATTATCAGAGTTTTATCTCAAGCCATGCTTCTTTATGAAATCAACTGAATTCATAAGATGAATAATTTTTAACATGCATATTTACATTAAAGTATTTTTCTCTCTAAACTTGTGGCCATCTCAACTTTAGCCGTAATTCTTCTCATGTTTGTTTGTATGCTTCATATCCCTGGCATTTACTTTTTGTTATGTAATATGAATTGGATTGCTGATGTTTCAAAATAAATGATGGGTTTTTTGGTTATTTCCCAAATAATTAATCTTAATATTTGAGGGGGAGCAGTTTATTTGGTTAGCTGATAAGCCTCTTCAATTCAATAGATTTTTGTGTCTGTTTAGTCAGCCATTTTTTAAAGATGATAAACAGTCCTAGGAAATGATCTTATTCAGGGGTGGGATTCTACTAGTTTGCACCTATTCGCTAGAACCGGTTGTTAACATTCTAAGCAGTTCGGAGAACCGGTTGTTAGAATAAATTACTGGCCTAATCCTGTAAGGAAGGCAGAAAGGAAACATTCTGGTGTTGCTTACAGAAACTGCCTCTCTGTTAACCCTTATTACATTCTTGGCAGGACTAGACTTCCTGTCTCAGGAACGTCTCTGGAGTTTTTTTCCCCTCCTTTGCTGGTACTTTGCTTGTGTGGAGTGACCATTCAAAGTTACAATGGCACTGAAAAAAGTGATTTATGACCATTTTTCACACTTACAACTGTTGCATCATCCCCACAGTCTTGAGAGGCCAGGCGAGGAGATGCGTGCCTCGATGTGATATTGAGTTGGCCACACCCAGCCAATAACATGACCACCAAGCCATGTACACCCAGTCACATGGCCACCAAGCCACCCCTACCACCTGAGCCACGCCCACAGAACCAGTTGTTAAAAATTTTGAATCCCACCCCTGATCTTATTTATTTGCTAGAACGTATCTGGTAATTCCAGTGAAGACTTTACCACCAGCTCTAGTCATAGGGAAGATGGTACCAGTAGAAATACGTAGCTGCAGCAAGGCTCTCGGACATGAAGAAAAAAGAATGCTATGTGTATATATGTGCCTATGGGCTTCATGTTGCTTACAAAAAGTCATGGGATCTTTGTAAATTCAAGAAGATATGATCCTCACTTATCTAGAATTCATTAAATTGGATAAGGCTGTATTTTTCAGTTACTTTCCCACCTTACTCAACCTTCCATCAGTAGCATTCTTTAGAAAAGCTGTTCTCATGATGATCTATGCTGATGCATAGATTAACATGTGAACTAAAGATTGGCCCTATACTTGTGATTACACAGACTTGTAATATAGGTGGCCATTAGACATATACCTGCTGGCATTTGTTTCTGCAAGCATTAATTCTGACGTATATTCCCCTTTTTAGACATTGAATAACGAAAGCTGTTGTTTTCCATTGCTCCAGGTTCAGGTTTTGTGGCTCTACCAATTAAATGAAGAAATAGGTTAAGAATAGTTTTTCTCTATCTCAGAGTTGTATTAAGTAATAATATAGTATTGCATTTAGTACTACATTAAGAAAATAACAGATACCATGCATTTAAACTTTAGACAAAAAAATTGCTAGGGAACTCCAAAGTTCTGAAGAATGTACCTATTTGATTTTTTTAAAAAGTGATATATCTATCAACAACTTAGATAGATGATCAATTTAATAGCTACCTAAATATTTTAGGTATCTTGCGCTTATATATTTTTAGTATTAAATCACATGCATATTACTTCCAAAATAGCAATGCTAAAACCTACAGAAAAAAATAGATGTTATGCTTTTAATTAAAATGGCTACAATATTAACAGCAGAACCCACCAAAAAAATTTAAAAAACATTTTAAATATAGAAAACATACGGTATATTCTATGCATATCTATAAGGGACGTGGTGGCTCATTGGCTAAGACACTAAGCTTGTCGATCAGAAAGGTCGGCAGTTCAGTGGTTCAAATCCCTAGCACCGTGTAATGGAGTGAGCTCCTATTACTTGTCCCAGCTTCTGCCAACTTAGCAATTCGAAAGCATGTAAAAATGCAAGTAGAAAAATAAGGACCACTTTGGTGGGAAGGTAACAGTGTTCCGTGGGCCTTCAGCATTTAATCATGCCGGCCACATGACCACAGAGACTTCTTTGGACAGCGCAGGCTCTTCAGCTTTGTAACGGAGATGAACACTGCTGCCTAGAGCCGGAAATGACTAGCACGTATGTGCGAGGAGAACCTTTACCTTTACCTATGCATATCTATACACATTGACCCTTTTTAGAACAAGCAAAAATATGCAACTTCAGAAAGGGAGAAAGAAATATCCAACACAATTAAAAGCACAGAAGAGCAAACTAAATGTAAATAAATCTACCTTATACCAACATGCACTAATGCTATCCTTTCTGTCCTTGAAAAGCATCTTTATGATGCCCATCTTATGTTTCATTTTTGTCTTTTGTTTTATAAAGTATTTGCCTATTTTTTTATAATCTCATCAAACAGTAATTTATACAACTGCATCTTGCTCAGTCTTCCTCTTCCCCTTGACCAATTCATTATTTTTTAAATTTATTGGAATCTGATTCCCATTTTTTATTTTTACGTTATCAACTATTTCAATGCATTTTTTTTTAAACTGGTCACATCCATATTTATCTATCACTTATTCACCATAGACTCTGTTATGTTATTTCACTTTTCTTAAGGGTCTTACTCCATTGTGTGTGTGTGTGCGTGTGTTTTCAAGTCAATGTTGGTTCCCAGTGGCAACTTGAACTAGTCCCTAACATTTTCTTGAAAAGATTTTAAAATCTTGAATATTTTCAGATTTGTCATCTTGTTATTGCTTAGAAAAATGACTGGCCCAAGGTCAACCAGCTAGCTTTGTGGTCACAGTCTTCCAGTTTCTAGCCTGATGCCTTAACCACTACACCAAGCTGTACCTCATTCCATTGGTGGTTAATTATTTTTAAGTATTTTTTAATATAACCAATTCTCACCTTTATATAGCAAAGTTAGCCAAAACACTGTACTGTACATAAGAGTGACAGTATTATTTGACAGATGTATATTTCTTTTTCTTTTTTTTTTTGAAAACAGTTTTATTAATTTTAACAACAAACAAAAACACATAAAACATAAAAACATCATCTTTCCTTCATGAATTTACAGACAGTGTATCGGTTGGTTTACCACTTTTTTTTGTGCATCCATTTCATAGTCTCCATTGTAGTTATATTACATAATAGCTCATATTATCAATCAACAATTATATAGCCTGATATCATTATTAAACAATCATTTGACTATAATTTTATTAATTCATACTTTAACAAGATAACTATAATTTACTTAATTTATTTTATAGCAAATCATAAAGTCATACCAAGACTATCTTAATAAAATTTTATAAGGATAGTATCAAAGAAAAAAAAGAAATATGTATTCATTGTTTCCTAAAATTCTAAATATTCTATTATTATGTTTTATTATCTAGCCATTGATAAAAAAGGTCCCAAACTTCATAAAATTGTTTATCTTCTTGTTCTCTAATTTCAAATGTCAATCTACTCATTTCAGCACATTCCAATATTTTCTTAATAATTTCTTCCTGTGATGGTATTTTCTCACTCTTCCAATTTTTAGCAAATACAATCCTAGCCGTTGTCAATACATTTACAATCAAATATTTCAAATTTTTATTGTATGTATCAGGTAAGATTCCCAATAAAAAAATCTCTGGTTTTAAATCTATATGTTTCTTTGTCATTTTTTCCAACCATATGCGAATTTTAGTCCAATATTTTCTAGCGTCCTCACAAGTCCACCACATATGGTAATATGAGCCAGGTATCTGATGACATTTCCAGCATTTTTCAGATTTATTCTTGAACATTCTTGCTATTCTTGTCGGGGGGAAATGCCACCTATAAAACATCTTATACAGATTTTCTTTATATGCTGTTGACATTGTCATTTTATAATTTTGAGACCACAATTTTTGCCATTTCTCTAAATCAATCCCATATCCAAAATTCTTCCCCCAAACAATCATCATTTCTTTAACTTGTTCTTCCTCTAGTTTAATTTCCAGTAAATAACCATATAATTTTTAATCACTTTTTCATCAGTACCTGTCAAAATCTTATTTAAGTCAGTCAATAAAATCCCTCTGTTTTAGAATCTTTAACATACCTTGAATGTATTTGCGCATATGAAAACCAATTCATCTTTATACCTTGTTCTTCTAGATTTTGCATCGTTTTAAGTTCACCCTTTTCATCCAATATTTCCCCATATCTAACTGTTTGTTCCTTCTTGTATGTTATAGAATAAGAAAAAGCTTCAATAGTTGATAACCAAACTGGGATTTTCAAATAACATTGTCTCTTAATTTTCTCCCAGTTTAACCATAAAGACTCCCGTATAGAATGTCTTCTAAAATACCCCTGTGATTTAGTTCCTTTAAATCATAAAAAAGCATGCCACCCCAACAACAGATCATGTCCTTCTAATGCCAACAATCTAGTATTTCTTAATGTTATCCATTCTTTGGCCCACATCAAGTTTGCAGCTTGATAATACAGCTCCCAATTAGGAAGGCCAAATCCTCCTCTAGTTCTAGCATCTTGTAAAAGTTTTAATCATCCGACAGATGTATATTTCTTACAACAGACTGCATACTACCCAGTACCAGAATTTGTTCACTGTCCATTTCCCCATCATTAGTCAAAATCTTTCTAGAGTACATAAAATCACTTTCTTTAGTATATAAGTTACATTTTTATTCTATTATATCTGTGAAAAACAACTAACCTAGCCTTTGGTGCATTAATTTTCAGATCTATATTATTCAGCAACATGTATATAGAAAAGTACATATACTGTATACATATATTGAAATGGAAATGGACTCATCTGACAAGAAGAACTGATGGCAAGTGGACCAAGGCAATCAGAATGGATCCCACTTGATAAAAAGTATCCACGAAAAAGACCTAAAACAAGATGGATCAATGACATCTGCAAGTATTTCAGGCCCAATTGGCAAAAGAAAGCTCAGGATCATATTGTTTGGAAAAATGCAGAAGAGGCCTTCATCACGCAGTGGATAGACAATGGCTAAAATGATGATAATGCTGACATATACTGTACATGCATATCCTCAACTAAACCTCTAATATCATCAGCCAACATGGTGTTTATACATAAACACATTAAAACAAAATCAAAGGAAATTCATGTTGCCTCTCATCTTAGTCCCTGTTTGGTACTGAACCATATCCTAAGGACTTATGATTACACATTATTTTATTCCATCATATACCATTCATATTCAGCAACCATTCTCAACCAATTTCGCAAATTCAACTCTCAAGAAATTGGATTTTAAATATATTATGGCACAATTTTCAATGTGCCAGCTAAACAAGTACTTAGTTTACTTTGCTGGACTCCTAATAGATTTAAAGTTTGGTTGAATGATCGATACAAATATTCAACAAACTAAACATGAGAATAAAAATATTTTTAGGTTTTCATGATTTTGTCTGTGTATAACTCATAATGTATTATGGAACAAGTAAGAAAAAAATCAAAGGAGTTGTTATACAACTACCTATTTTTTGTAGCAATAATTTTATTTATAGAGAAAGCTTCACATAGTACATGACCTACATGTTCTGTGACAGTGTCCAAATGGACACTGGCCAAAATCTGTCATTTTTTAAAATGAAATATCAAATGCAGCTTAAAATCTCAGTACATTATTACTGATTAATCCTCTGAAAATTAATTTGATTGCTATTATCTCACAGTCCCATCTGGGTATTAGAGAAGGGGATACAATTTTCAAAATTAATCCTAAGTGAAATAAAAAATGACAGGAACTGAATCAAGCTAAATAATTTCAGTTCAGAAAAAATGAGGTATGTTCTCTTATACCCTGCACAAAAATTAGCCGTCATATTTTTTTCCTCTGCTAACTTGTTTGAATAGCATAAGGGTCTCTTACCATTTTTATTGAATTTTTTTACTAAAGTTTCTGTCCCATAACAGCTCTTCAGCTTTTTCCATATTTTCTAACAACATATAAATGTTCACCATTGTAAGTGAAGCCTAGATTATTTAGATTCTTCACATTCCATTCATACAAATTACCTATGAATCATCACACTTCACATCACAAACAGAAACTCTACCACAAAGACAAATGCTAAATCATTCAGAGTGTTACACAATAGGAGCTGCCTCTTTGTTTTGATATGTACCCAGTATACCATTTTTCTTCCAAATTTTCCTCCTAATTTCAATATTAATCAGATTGAAACTATGTAATTCTTATATTATCCTAATATTAATGTTATTGTGTACCCTGATTTGAAGAAGATACAGGAAACCTTGGCTGAATATATCCCTGCATAATATTAAAAACTTAAGGAAACATTTCATAATATTTTCCTCAAAAAACTTTTAGGTTTCCATTTTTCTTCACTGAGAGTTTTTATTCCTTCCAAATCTTGTATGTACTGAAATAGTAATTTACTGAGTACTAATTTAAATGCAAGATCTATAGCCTAGTTTTCTAACATAAGTACATTTATAAACTAGTCTAAGATCATGATATTTACATCATGTTTTTGGTACTCTGACTAAAATTTTAGTGAACAGCTTTGATCAACATACCCTTGAGGTTACTTTGTGTAATGAGAGAAATGAGAAAAAACACACATATTTTGGGCAGGGAACATTTTTTCAAAGAACCAAGTCTAGACAGTGTGTTTTAATTTTGTTGCCAAAAGTTGCAAATCATTACACTACATGTCAGCACTCTTTGTGGATTTATTTTGCTATATGTCTTATGATAAGCAAAACAGCCTTGATTTTAGAGTAGTAAAATAAGTTAAATTGCAACTAGATTCTTAATCATTCTATAGCTTGGAAATATTAGAGTTAATTTTTCAATGTGATGAAAAATTTTCTTTCCAACTGACTACAAGATAGAAAGCCTAAAGTTAATTTAAATCCCCTATTAATTGTTAGAAATGCTCCAGATGTATATAAAGGAAAGTGTGAATGGCCTTGAGGGAGAGGTGGAAGAACCATACCAAGACAATGGTAGATCATGTATAAACAGAAAAAGACTAATTATAGGAAGAAATTTGTAACAAAATTGATTACTTATTCAAATAGCAATTTATCTTTTGTTTTGATTTATTATGGACATTTTTAACGACATATGGTAAAAAACATGGCCCATTTGCAATTGCATTCAATGCCACTTCTCTCTACTGTCAGCTATTTGATTTTCTATCCATGGTTTGCTTTAAGGCTGTCACTTTGTATAAGAGTCCACGTGAAAGAAAACTGTTGAAGACTAAATGCAATGTAAAAACAAAGCATGAGTATAGCCCACAACCACAGCACTCCATGGGGTCATTTGTGGATAATCCCTATTTTTCATAACTGTGTCATGTAAAGGCACTTTTAACCATCAAAGTGGAATTAAATAAATGGGTGCATTACCCCTTCCACCCACTATTGTTTTCCAGGGATCTCAATTTACTTGATTAATTTATTTCTCCAATGTTTCAGCACTACATTGAGACCTTTAATGAAATTAAAATGGCAATTTCATCAGAGCACTTTGCTATCTAAAACTTTGAAATGAGATCACATGACTATTTTATCAGAAGGTTATTTTTCACATAGAATAATTTCTTATTAATACAACATGAGATTTAACCATCTTAAAGAGGAAAGTCTCCAGTCAATATGGATACATATCTGAAATATTCATTAGTACTAACAATTCAACTACATGTAAGTGATTTAAACTAGAGATTTTCCTATTCTTGAAACACAATGCAAATTGAGAAGGTTTGAGTGTCATAGAAGGAACAGGAATAGTGGAGAAAATGTCAAAAGAAAAAAAATCTGTCATGTGATACACAAAAAAATGACAAGTTAGGTATGAAGAATTTTGGGTTAGGGCTTTTAGACAACAAAATGATAAGGTATAAGCATTTTTTATTCCCTTAAACAATCTTGGTGTTATGTATTTTTTTAACCTGCTTATATGTTCTGTGCAACAAAAATATTCTTTGAAGTATAACATTCTGGAAAAGGCACAAAAACAAATAACTTTCAAATTCCCATGATTTCAGCTGTTGTGAAGGTTGGAGCCAATGAGTGGGAGCAACTGCATGACAGATACCAGAGTTGTTTGTTACAGCTGTTGCCTAGAACTCTGAAAACTACTTTGAGGGACCCAGATAGAAAGAGTACTGCCACTTTTGAACATTAGTATTACTGGAGACTCCTAAGAATAATATAGACAGCCAAAAAAACAAAGAAATTATTAATTGAATGGATCATTGAACAGTCAACCCAGAATTCTCATTTGAGACACAAATGGCCAGCTCCAATTACCCTACTTTTGAATATTTGTGCAAGACCTAGGTCTTAGAATACAGGACCATCTTGTAGATGCTACATAAAGAGAGCCAAAGGTCTGATTTCTTCTCTCCCATGCATATAAATATATAACAGTATCACTAATATTTCAGCTCCTTTGAAGACCACTATATATTTACCTCAGATAATGGAAAGATATCTTTAAATGTAAATCACTACATACTGATTTAATTGAGGAGGTGGTTCCATCCGAAGAAAATCAGGAAAATTGAACTTAGGAACACTAAGACAAAAAGTAAAAGTGGAAGCTTCTGAATGTGTGGAGATACCGTGTAATTGCAGTCACTACTCAGCATTTTTTACCTCCCCACTTCCAGTGCATTTGGAGTGAAAGCTCTCAAACTTAGAGACGGAAAGCTAAAAACTTTCCCTTTTCTCCTTTTTTTACTCCCTTTTTTCTGTATAGATTTGCTCAATTTTTTTCTTTTCTTTTTCCCCCACCATCCGGCGCTATGATGAACTATCTCTCCTTCTTTATTCTCTCTTTATAATGCAGCAGATAGATAGATTAAGTAATTAGATACTGGTCAATCCTAATATAGAGATTCTATCACTGAATGTTAATTTGGGATAATATAATTAATATAGTACAACAACAGAAACAAATCTTAAAAGAAATGATTTCCACAACAACTACAGCTCTGAAAACTGGAAGAAAGGTCACCCCGACGTTAACAACTACGTCAGCAACAGCTTCGCCCATGGCACAAAAAAACCATAGAAGAAACATTACCAGTGGAGAAACAAGCTAACATCTCGAATGCCAACATCCAATCAATTTTGCTGACTTTACAGGAATCGATGACGAAGCTGCAAGCAACAATGATGAAAAACCATAACGAGACGAGAGCAGATATCAATGAACTAAAAGAGGAGATGGGGAAATTAAAAGCAGAAATGAAAGCGGATATTTCCAAAGTAGAGGACAAAGTTGGATTATTACAGCAGGCCTTGGAGAAAAATGAAACAACAATAAAAGAGGTAGAGAAAAGGACTGAACGAAATGAAAGGAAATTAGAAAGGGTAGATGAAGAATTAAAGAATGTGAGTAAAGAAATGGAGGACTCACTGGTCTACCTAGAGATGGACAAAGCTGCTACATACTTGAGATTCCAAAATGTAGTGGAATCCAAAGAAGAAGACCTGGAACAACTAATGGTGGGAATATTGGCTGGACTATTGGATAAAGGATAAAGATGGATAAAGATGACATCCTGAGGGAGTTTGATGAAGTTTACAGGATTAGCACTAATTATGCGAGATGCCACAAATGCCCAAGAGAAGTCCATATACGATTTGCGAGAAGGAGTGTCCGGGATATCATATATAGGATGTCAAGAGATGAAACAATCACGTATAAAGGCAAAGAAGAGTAAGAGAACAAAGACGAGACAACAAGTTCTTAGCAGCTTACCTAAATCAGAAAAGAATCGTATTTAAATGGCTAATCCCAGAGGGGATGTTAGTTTTTTGGAACGAAAGGAAAATTAAAATAGACTCCATGGAAAAGGCCCAGGAATTTTATGAGCGATTGGTAGGTCTGGAAGACCAGAGTAGTAAGGATGAACTGGAAACAAACTCCCAGGAAGATCAAGGCTATCATAAGAACAGAGATGGAACTTTAGGAAATCAAGGAAATACTCATCTACAACAGGAGAGAGAAGAAAGTAGGACACATCTTCAGGCACAAGGAGAGACCAGAGCCATTACAAGACAAAGAGCGAAACAGAATTAATTAAATGGAAGAAGAATAGAAACTACAATCAATTAATATAAATGGTTTAAACTCGACGATAAAAAGGAAAAGGATAATAGCTAAACTAATCAAACAAAATGCTGATATAGTATGCCTATAAGAAACTCATATAAAGAAAACAGATGAAAAATACCTAGAATGTCCGAAATTAGGGAAGCTATTTACCGCACCAGCAGACATGGGGAAAAAGAAAGGGATTGCAGTATATGTTAAAGAGGATTTGAAAGCAGATTTAATATGGTCAGATTCTGAGGGAAGAACTCTGGTTTTGCAGATCTGGATTAATGCCATCCCAATTCTCTTAGTGGTAATCTACAACCTGAATGGAGATCAAAAAGAATTTTTTAAGCATCTTTATGGAAAAATAGTAGGATTGGAAAAAAGAAATATTTGTATCATAGGAGACTTTAATTCTATTGCTGATCATCAAAAAGACCACAGTAATGAGGGAAAGAACAAAGGGGAGAAAAGAGAGCTTCCCAAGATATGTATGGAAATGATGAAGGAGTTAAATTTGATTGATATATGGAGAAGATTACATCCCGAGAAAAAACAATTTACATTCTATTCAAATCCTCATCAAATATGGACATGAATTGATATGGCATGAATGAAAGGGGAAATAGCAAATGAGATAAAAGGGATTGAAATTTTACCTAATGAATGGGCAGATCACAATCCAATTCAGATAATATGGAAGGGTAGGGAAAAACCCAAGAAAAGATGGACGTTAAATACTCAGTTAATAAGAGAAAAAGAATATACCAACAAACTCAAGGAGGAATTAAATTATTTCTTAAAGGAAAATGATAATGGAGCAACTATGAAACAAAACATTTGGGATACAATGAAGGCAGTAATAAGAGGTATAACAATCTCTTATAACACCAAGAGGAATAAGGAAAAATACGCCCAGCAAAACAAATTACAACAAAAAATTAAGGAATTAGAAACTCAATTACAGAGTACCCCAAAGGATTCAAAATTGCAAAATCAGATAACAATAACTAAACATAAATTGAATTTAATTGAACAATAGAGAATGATTATAAATTTGAATATAACTAGACAAACTTATTTTGAGCATGCTAATAAGCCAGGGAGATGGCTATCATATAGACTTAAAAAAGGAAATAAAAGAGATTGATATACCAGTTAATAGATGGAAAGGACGATATACATCAGGAGATAGAACAGAAAAAAGAAATTGCCCATAAGTATTTTGAAGAGTTATATAAAAAGGAAGAAGTTAATGAAGATAGAATAAGAAACTATTTAGATGAAGTGAAGGATAAAGCAATTGGGGAAGAAATGGAATAATTATTAAACAAAGATATTACTTGGTTTGAATTGAAATCAGCAATAGAGAACCAGAAAAACAATAAATCCCCGGGACCAGATGGGATTCCAGGGGAGCTGTACAAGGCAATAGCAGAACAAATAGGACCTCTTATGGTGGAAGTTTTTAATGACGTCTTATTGGCAGCCAGGATGCCGGACTCATGGAGCATTGATTTAGCTGATCCCAAAGGAGGATTCGGATCCCCGATATATACAAAATTATAGGCCAATTTCATTGTTAAATACTGATTACAAAATATTTACTTCTATTATAGCAAGTAGACTAAAAAGAATGTTAAATGAGCATATACATGAAGATCAAAATGGATTTCTCCTGACCAGACAAATCAGGAACAACTTAAGAATAGTACTAGATGTCTTAGAATTTTATGAAGCCCACACCGAAAAACAAATTGCACTTATGTTTTTAGATGCAGAGAAGGCCTTTGGTAATTTAAATTGGCAATTTTTAATCCAAAAAATTTATAATATGAATTTAGGCACCAAATTTGAAAATATTATAACAACCATTTATGATACACAACAGGCTAATATTATAATAAACGGGGAATATAACCGCCCAATAAAAATAGAAAAAGGAGTCAGACAGGGCTGCCCATTCTCACCCCTGCTCTTCATATTATCATTAGAAGCATTACTAATGCGAATTAGACAGAACCCAGACATAAAAGGATTAAAGGTTAAGAAAGAAGAATATAAGTTGCAAGCGTTTGCTTATGATATGATTTTTTTCATTGAAGAACCAATAGAAAGAGGACAAAAATTGATGAATGAATTAGAACAATTTGGAGCAGTAGCAGGACTTAAAATTAATAGGAAGAAAACAAGATTAATGACTAAAAGTTTAACAGAAAAACAGAAAATAGAACTAGAAGAAGTTATGGGAATACAAATGATAAACAAAGTTAAATACTTAGGAATATGGTTGACAGCACATTGTAAGACACTTAAGGAAAATGATTATGATAAATTGATGCAACAGGTAAAGAAGGATTTAGAAACATGGGGTAAGCTGCAACTTTCATTATTAGGCAGGATTGCTGCTATTAAAATGAATATTCTTCCAAAATGCCTATATATATTTCAGACGATCCCAATCAAAGTACAGAATTTTTTTTTTAAGAACTTAATAAAATAACTGTAAAATTTATCTGGCAAGGGAAAAGAGCTAGAATAAATTTAAAGGCAATACAGGATATGAAGAGCAGGGGAGGGCTGGCACTTCCAAATTGGGAGTTGTATTATAGTGCAGCCTCTTTAGTATGGTTGAAGGAATGGGTGAATTTAACCAATAAGAGAATATTATTCTTAGAAGGCCATGACTTGCAGAGGGGGTGGCATGCTTTTTTATGGGATGTAGGGATAACTAGCCAGAAATATTTTCACAGACACCTAATCAGAGACTCATTATTAACTAATTGGAAGAAAATATGGAAAAAACACTATTTAAAAATACCAATTTGGATTTCAACAATGGAGGCGATGACTCACCCAAATAATCTGGATATCACTAAAATGATTAAATATAAAGACCTATTGGATAGACAAGAAAATTTGAAATCGCGGCAAGAACTTCAAGAGTGGGGACTAAAAATTGATCAGTGGGCATATCTTCAAATTCAAAGTAGATATAAACAGGACAAGAAAGAATTTGGAATTAACAACAAACTCCAGCAATTAGATAAAATTTTATTAGGATCAGGCAAAAAAAAAATAACAAAATTTTATAATTATTTATTAGAAGTAGAATTAGAAGAAGAAATTGTAAAAAGAAACATGATAGCCTGGAGTAGGAATATAGGACGTAGCATCACCATAACAGAATGGGAAAAGGTCTGGGGTAGAAATAATAAAATTACAAAATTGGTAGCATACAAAGAAAATGCCTATAAAATGTTTTATAGATGGCACCTTCCTCCTTCAAGGTTAGCGAAGATGCACCCCAATATGAGTCCGAATTGCTGGAAATGCAAAAAAAAAGAGGGAACTTTTTTCCATATGTGGTGGTCCTGTACAGAAGCTCAAAAATTTTGGCAGAAAATTAGAAATTGGCTGGAAGAAATGACAAGAGAACAGATCGAATTCAAACCAGAGTAGGGATCTTTGATAAACAAATATCAAAAAAAGTGAAATATATAATAATACACATTTTGACAGCGGCCAGATTGGCTTTTGCACAATGTTGGAAGCAGCTTCATGTTCCATCAGAGGAGATGATTATTCAAAAAATTTCAAGTTGTGCAGAAATGGACAAATTAACTTTGGCATTAAAAAATAGACACTTCAATATACTACAACAGCTAGAACTGCTGGTACAAAAGGATAGACCAAAGAAAGACTTCACACTAAAAGGCAAAAGAGGATAGAATAGATCCATAGTAGTGATACACAGATATATGTAAGGATTAGGTGTGTGTATATGGCATAAAATAAGGATAAAAAAGAGGTCTTACAAACTGTTGAAGATGAGAATGTTTTTAATTGTTTTCTATTTTTTTCTTTCTATTTTCTTCTTCCTTTCTTCTTTTTCTCTCTTTCATTTATGTATGTGTTGTTGGTTTGTTTTAATTGTAAAATCAATAAAATTTATTTAAAAAAATAAACAAATCACTACATAGTTTCTCTGTTATATTGCTCTTTTGTAACTTTAATTTGAATGTACTTTTCAATTAGAACATTTGAATTTGCTGTGAATCTTTAATTTTCCCTCTTAGAAATTTCTTTTCTTTTCTCTACTGAAATCTGATCTACTAACACCTTATCTGGCAGGCATTCAATTCCAAACAGATGAAGAGTAATGCATGGCCCCTCATTATTCTCCTTGTTAGATTAACTAAACAAATACAAGAGTTTTAAATGCCATTTGCTTCCAAAATATCTTATCTGATATTCAGAAATGTTTTAGCTTTCATGTTCTTAGCAGAGAAAGAGGTCAGATTGAGATGTATATGATATGTAGAGGAAGCAGAGAAAAACCGACTGACATAGTAAGCTAGGACACATTCACTTTTTCAGATGAAAGCTTTCCCTCCTTCAAAAAAGCAAATGGTCCAGGAAAACATGCACAATATGTTTCTTGGGTTTTTAAAAATTTATTCATTCTTTTTTATTTGTCAATTGCTTACAAGATAATAGGTATAAGTAAAAACATAGTTATGAATACATGGATACATATAAGAAAAATAAAAAAACAATAGGACAGGTGGAGGGCGGAGCTGGCATCGTGACGATACGGTATGCGATCTTGGAGGTCTGAGATCACTGCTGATATCTTTGCTCCTGGACGGTCCAATTGGATCTAAACCATCCCGAAGAGATGGTGAATGTAAAGAGCACATCCTGTCAATCCCAGGGATACCGCAAAGTCCCTGGTAGATCCAGGAGAAGCTCTTTTTGCCAGCGGCAAAGAGGCAGCCATTAAAGCTGCTGAAGTTGGGACAGCTCCGAAACGAAAGAGAACGGAAAGAGAGAGTGTGCCAGTTTGGTGAGAACTTTTTTTTTATTCTAAGATTTGAAAGGACACCCTAAGGAAAAGAAAGAATCTGTAAAAGTTTTGACAGAAGTGACTAAGCAGTGATTTTAAATAGGAATGTCAAAGTAAATTTTTTTCCTCATTGCTGGATTTTCTACACACAATCTTATATTTTGAAACTGGACTGGTTTTTTCTATTCTTTTATCTATTCTTTTTCTCCTTTTTGATTTTATAATATTCTAGGCTAGAGACTTCCTTTTAGTTATTTTTTAAAAAAATATCTTTTTCTTTTTTTTAATTAATTCTTATTATATTTTGCTTGGAAAAGGAGGGGGAAAGTGAAAGCAAAAGAAACTTCGTAACACTGCCAACTAGATGCTTGGAAATATTCTATTTCTCTTTTGACCAGACAAAGCTGAGAAAGAACCGAGACTTCTTTTCAAGGACATTGCTATTTGATAAGATAGAGGGAAGAGCATGGGAGAGTATTATTGCAGGTGTTCTTCTGGATTTCTATCAACAGCTGGAGTCTGGTGTTGAAGCTTATAGGAAAAGAAAAGGTGATAAGTCTCTGGAGAAGAGAGTTATAAAAAGAGCCTTGGATAATTAAACAAAGTGCAGTGTGCTCTTTTTATTTTTTCTAAGCTGCACTACCCCTCCTCATCAGTTTACTTTTTGTAATAGCTATTTGGATTTTTGGCCCTTTGGAACTTGTCTTTGCTTTTTTTTCCCTTGTCTTTGGAAGTTAAATTTCTATGCTTGCTCTTTATTTTAAAGGAAAAGCTTTAGTATTAATGATTTTCTTCCTTTGCTTTTTAAGGGAGTAATCTTTTTTTCTTTTTTTCCCTCCCCCTCCCTGGTATTTTTGTCTTTCCATCTACCTTCCATGTTGGCTTTTTTTCTTTCTTTTTATTTATTTTTCTGGCCTTCTTTTTCTTTCTCATGCATCCTTTTATATTTGAGACCTGTTAATTGGATTAAGGTGTTGAAGGACCTGAAGAATTTTCCCTTTCTCTTTTTTAGCTTTTTATTTTTCACTTTTCTGCCTTTTTTAGGATTTTACAACTTTTTCTTTTGTGTGTGTGTTTATGGTCTTTTCCTTCATTTTTGAATTTTTACTACTATCCAACCAATCGATTGGATTAAGGTATACAAGAACCTGAAGAATTTTTTTCTCTTTTTTATTATTATTACTATTTGGCTACTTTTTTCCTACTATGTTTATTTGGAATTGCAATTGGTTATTTCGCAATTGGATTAAGGTCTAGAAGAACCTGAAGATTTTGAATTGCTCAAAATGAGTAGAAAATTAACAGTCCCTGGTTCCTCAACTTCTACTTCTTCCTCTCCACCATCTGGAGGACAACGTTCAATACAGACAATGTTACAGCAAGAAAAAGTGACCCTGCAGATGATTATGCAAGGAATTCAAAATATTCAAACAAGAACAGAGAATATTGAAAAGAGAACAGAGAACATCGAAAAAAGAACAGGAAAAACCGATGAAAAGGTGGAGAACATCCAACAAATGATGATGAAGTATGATGAGAGACTCCAAAAAATGGAAGAAGAAGATAAACAAAGAGACAAGAAGATTGGAGATATTGATAACAGATTAACTGTGGTTGAACAAGATAAAAGTGGTATGCTGAGATGGGAGATGGACAGATCAGAATTTTATCTTAGATTCCAAAACGTAGAGGAAGAAAAGGGACAAAACCTAGCTGAGATAATGATAGAAATATTGGCTGAAGCTTTGGAAAAAACTGAAGAGAAGATGATGGATGGAATAGATGGGGTCTATCGAGTCTTCACAAGATATGCAATGAGAAATAGCTTACCAAGAGAAGTTCACATCAGATTTACAATTAAAGCGCAAATATTGCAAGTTCACATTAAAGCGCAAATATTGCAAGTGGCAAGAGAGAAAACACTGAAATACAAAGACAAGGAGACTGTGGTCTTGAAACAAGTACCCAGAAGAGTGAAAAAGATGAGAAGAGAATACCGATTCCTGACCAAAATCCTACTTAAAAAAGAGGTGAATTATAGATGGCTGATTCCAGAAGGTTTAATGTTCACATGGCAAGAACAGAGATATAGAATTGACTCAATTGAGAAAGCTGAATCATTTTACACAGAATTTTTTAGAGGGAAAGAGGAAGAGGCAGAAAAAGAAATTTCACTAATTGAATTCCAAGAGGATTGCCAAATGACAACTGAAAAAGAAGAAGGTGCAGTATGTGGAAAGGAGGAAGCCAAAGAACAACGTGAACCAAGATCTACGAGAGCTGTTAAACCTAACTACAAAATATAACCATGGAAGAGAAAAAAATGATTACAATTAATATAAATGGACTTAACTCAGCTGTTAAAAGAAGGAAACCTTCCATAAATTAGAGAAATTAAAATTTGATATAATCTGCCTACAAGAAGTACATATTAAAAAGCAATATGAACAATTGTTGATACAGCCAAAATTAGGGAAAATATTTACTTCCTTGACACAATGCAAGAAAAGAGGAGTGGTTTTACACATTAAAGATATTATCCCAGCGAAATTGATTTATCCTGATGACGACGGAAGAATACTAATGATGGAAATAATGGACAATAATACGAAAACACTCCTGATTGCAATCTATGCCCCGAATGACAATCAAGAAGAATTTTATAAAAAATTACATATGAAAATAATTGAACTGGACTATGCTAATATAGTTATGATGGGAGATTTTAATGGAATTGTAGACAATAAACTGGACTATACAGCACAGAAAACAATAAAGCCAAACAGAAAGACCCTCCCTAAATCTTTTTTTAAAATGGTAGATGAAATATATTTAAAAGATACATGGAGCGAAAGTAATGCTAAAACCAAACAATACACCTTCTACTCAAATGGACATTTATCATGGTCCAGAATAGATACGATATGGATGTCAACAGAATTGTTAACTAATATTCAAGAAATAAATATTGAAACAAGTACTTGGGCAGATCACAATCCAATGACAATTAAATGGAAAGGAAAAAGAAGAAGATCTAGATGGACGTTAAATAATACTATTTTAAAGGAAAAAGACTTCACACAGTGGATGGAGAAAGAATTGGCTTTTTTCTTTAGAGAAAACAAAAAAGAAGATAAATCAATCCAGAACGTATGGGATACAAAGAAGGCATATGCCAGAGGCTTGATAATAGACTATACAAGGAAAAGAAATACCATGAAAAGATTAGCCTCTAAGGCATTAGAGGATGAGTATAAAGGACTTGAAAAAGAGCTACAGAAAATGCCACAGAAAAAGGACATTAAGTTAAAAATTGATATAACCAAACATAAAATGGGTCTAATAGAAAAAGAAGAACTAGCACAAAAAATTAGAGGTGCTAAACAGAACTACTTTGAAGATGCAAATAAACCAGGTAGATGGTTAGCATATAAATTGAGAAAGGAGAAAGAATCAAGGAAAATATTACAATTAATAGATGACCAAGGCCAAGTTTGCTATGGTAGTAAAGAGAAGAAGGAAATCACACGAGAATATTATGGGAAATTATACACACAAGAGAATATTGATGAGGAAAGAGTTAAACAGTATTTACAGAATGCTAATCTACCCAAATTAGCCTCTGATTTGAAAAATGGGAAAACCTACAATTGTCATTGATAGGTAGAATTTCAACAATTAAGATGAATATTTTACCTAGAATTTTGTATTTGTTTCAAACAATACCAATTAGGTTAGGTAAGGATTACTTTGAAGAACTGAATAAAATTGTGTTGAAGTATATATGGCAAGGTAAGAAAGCGACAATAAAATTAAAACTTTTACAGGATGCTAGAATTAGAGGAGGATTTGGCCTCCCTAATTGGGAGTTGTATTATCAAGCTGCAAACTTAATGTGGGCTAAAGAATGGATAACGTTAAGAAAGACTAGATTGTTGGCATTAGAAGGACCTGATTTATTATTGGGTTGGCATGCTTTTTTATGATATAAGGGAACTAAATCACAGGGTTACTTTAGAAGGCATTATATACGGGAATCGCTATGGTTGAATTGGGAGAAAACTAAGAAACAATGTTATTTGAAAATCCCAGTTTGGTTATCAACTATTGAAGCTTTTTCTTATCCTATAATCTATAAGAAGGAACAAACAGTTAGATATGGGGAATTATTAGATGAAAAGGGTGAACTTAAAACGATGCAAAATTTAGAAGAACAAGGCATAAAGATGAATTGGTTTTCATATGCGCAAATACATTCAAGGTATCTTAAAGATTCTAAAATGGAAGGATTCTATGATAAATTGACTGATTTAGATAGGATTTTGACAGGTACTGATGAAAAAGTGATCAAAAAATTATATAATTATTTGTTGGAAATTAAATTAGAGGAAGGACAGGTTAAAGAAACAATGATTGCTTGGGGGAAGAATTTTGGATATGGGATTGATTTAGAGAAATGGCAAAAATTGTGGTCTCAAAATTATAAAATGACAATGTCAACAGCATATAAAGAAAATTTGTATAAGATGTTTTACAGGTGGCATTTTCCCCCGACAAGAATAGCAAGAATGTTCAAGAATAAATCTGAAAAGTGCTGGAAATGTCATCAGATACCTGGCTCATATTACCATATGTGGTGGACTTGTGAGGACGCTAGAAAATATTGGACTAGAATTCGCATATGGTTGGAAAAATGACAAAGAAACATATAGATTTGAAACCAGAGATTTTTTTATTGGGAATCTTACCTGATACATATAATAAAAATTTAAAGTATTTGATTGTAAATGTATTAACAGTGGCTAGGATTGTATTTGCTAAAAATTGGAAGAATGAGAAAATACCATTAGAAGAAGAAGTTATTAAGAAAATATTGGAATGTGCTGAAATGAGTAGATTGACATTTGAAATTAGAGAACAAGAAGATAAACAATTTTATGAAGTTTGGGATCTTTTTTATCAATGGTTAGATAATACAATATAATAATAAAATATTTAGAAACCTAGGAAATAATGAATATACATTTGTTGGGGGGGTTGATAATATTTTTATAATATTTTATTAAGATAGACTTGACATGATTTTATGATTTGTTAGAAAATAAATTAACTAAACTATAGTTATCTCGCTTAAGTATGAATTAGTAAAATTATAGTCAAGTGATTGTTTAATAATGATATTAGGATATATAATTGTTGATTGATAATATGACTTATTATGTAATATAACTACTATGATGACTATGAAATGGATGCACAAAAAGGAGTGGTAAACCAACCGATACACTGTCTATAAATTTATGAAGGATGATGATGTTTTTATGTTATGTTTTATGTTTTATGTGTTTTTTGTTTGTTGTTAAAATCAATAAAACTTTTACTTAAAAAAAAAAAAAAAGATTAGCCTCTAAGGCATTAGAGGATGAGTATAAAGGACTTGAAAAAGAGCTACAGAAAATGCCACAGAAAAAGGACATTAAGTTAAAAATTGATATAACCAAACATAAAATGGGTCTAATAGAAAAAGAAGAACTAGCACAAAAAATTAGAGGTGCTAAACAGAACTACTTTGAAGATGCAAATAAACCAGGTAGATGGTTAGCATATAAATTGAGAAAGGAGAAAGAATCAAGGAAAATATTACAATTAATAGATGACCAAGGCCAAGTTTGCTATGGTAGTAAAGAGAAGAAGGAAATCACACGAGAATATTATGGGAAATTATACACACAAGAGAATATTGATGAGGAAAGAGTTAAACAGTATTTACAGAATGCTAATCTACCCCAGATACCTAAAGAGATTGAAATAATGTTAGAAAGCAAAATAACGATGATGGAGTTAACTGAAGCACTCAAGAAGCAAAATAATGGAAAGGCACCAGGCCCAGATGGACTTCCGGCAGAATTTTATAAAACATTACAAGAATCGTTGAACATTCCATTGCTAGAAGTTATGAATGAAGTTATGTTAAAGAAGCGGACACCTAAATCATGGTCAGAAGCTTATATTATACTTATTCTAAAAGAGGAGGCCGATCCATTACAAATCAAGAACTATAGACCTATTTCCTTACTAAACGCAGATTATAAAATGTTTGCTTCAATATTGGCAGAAAGACTTAAAAAATATTTAAACAATTTTATCCATCCTGATCAAAATGGATTTCTGCCAAAGAGGCAAATTAAAGACAATATGAGAGTCATCTTGGACACTTTGGAATACTACGAGGCACATCCTGAAAAACAAATGGCTTTGATATTTTTAGATGCACAGAAGGCATTTGATAATGTGAATTGGCGATTCATGTTATTACTGCTGGAACAGATGGGCTTTGCTAAAAAATTTATTCAAGCAATAGAGGCTATATATCATAAGCAAACGGCAAAGGTAATGATAGAGGGAGAACTGACAGACTCTATCGATATAAGAAAAGGAACAAGACAAGGTTGCCCACTATCACCTCTGTTGTTTGTGTTAATCTTGGAAGTGCTAAATAGAAATATTAGAGATGAAAAGAATATAAAAGGAATGAAAATTAAAAAGGAAGAATTTAAATTGTAAGCATTTGCAGATGATCTGGTTTTCATTTTAGAAGATCCACTAGAAACAGCATCAAAATTGATAGAAAAGATAGAGGCATATGGAAAGGTGGCTGGTTTGAAAATAAACCAAGATTAGACAAAGATCCTGACAAAGAATATGTTATCAAGACAAAAGGAAGAACTGGCAGATCTATTGAAAATCCAGGTCACAAATAAGATCAAGTACTTGGGGATGTATTTGACAGCAAGATGCAATACACTAAAAGAGCATAATTATATCAAACATAAGCAGCAGATAGCGCTAGATTTGGCGAAATGGAAAAATTTACAAAAAAAATTTAATAGGGAGAATATCAACAATCAAGATGAATATATTACCCAGAAATTTATATTTGTTCCAAACAATTCCAATTAGGCTTGGAAAAGATTACTTTGAAGATTTAAATAAAATTGTGTTGAAATATATATGGCAAGGTAAGAAAGCGAGAATAAAGTTAAAACTTTTGCAAGATGCTAGAATAAGAGGAGGATTTGGTTTGCCTAATTGGGAGTTGTATTACCAAGCTACAAATTTGATGTGGGTTCAGGAATGGATAAGATTAAGAAATACTAGATTGTTAACATTAGAAGGACATGATCTGTTGTTGGGGTGGCATGCTTTTCTATGGTATAAAGGAACTAAAACACAGGGGTATTTTAGAAGACATTATATACGGGAGTCTCTGTGGTTAAACTGGGAGAAGATTAAAAGACAATGTTATTTGAAAATTCTAGTCTGGCTATCGACTATTGAAGCATTTTCTTATCCTATAATATACAAAAAAGAACAAACAGTTAGATATGGTGAAATATTAAATGAAAAGGGTGAACTTAAATCTATGCAAAAACTAGAGGAACAAGGTATAAAGATGAATTGGTTTTCATATGCGCAAATACATTCAAGGTATGATAAAGATTCTAAAACAGAAGGTTTCTATGATAAACTGACTGACGTAGATAAGATTTTGACAGGTACTGATGAAAAGGTAATTAAAAAATTGTATGGATATTTATTAGAAATTAAACTAGAAGAAGAACAAGTTAAAGAAACTATGATTGCTTGGGGAAAGAATTTTGGATATGGGATTGATCTAGAGCAGGGGTGGGCAAACTTTTTGGCTCGGGGGCCGCATTGACTTTTAAAATTTGACAGACGGGCCGGGTCAGCACAAGATTTTTTGGGAATCGCCATCCCCTTCCCCCCCTCTTCTCCTCCTTCCCCTCCCCTCGGAGGCTCCCCTCCCCTCAGAGGCCCTCTGAGTCAGGAGTTGCTACCGCCGGCGCGGCTCCGCGCGGCTCCAGTCCCGCGTTGCCTCGGGAAGGGAAAGGCAAAAAGGAAGAGCCGTGGCGGTGCTTTGCAACGGGAGCAGCGGCACCGGAGGCTCAGGCTCAGCGGCTCCTGGTTTTGCCTTTTCCTTCCCAAGGCAACGCGGGACTGGAGCTGCACGGAGCTGCGCCGGCGGTAGCAACTCCTGACAGCCCCAGCCGGACACCTGAGCGGAGCCCGGGCGAAACTGCCTCTTGCTGCTGCCGGAGCACCGCCGGGTCGCCTCCTCCAAGCAGCCTGCCCGCCCACCGGGCTTCCCCTCTGCTGCGCGGCTCGGGGCCAGGTGCAAGCGCCTGCAAGTTAAAAGGAAGCCGAAAGTTGCTGGGAAGTTGCTCGGGTGCTGGGAGCAGGCTTTTAAAGTGCCGCCCGAGCAAAGTTTAAGCAGCCCGCCCACCCGCCGGGCAGAACCCTTCCTGCTCCTCGGCGGGAAGACGCTCCAGCCTGCAAACTTTGCCTTTGCAAAGTTTAAGCCTGGAAGCCCCGGAAACCCAAGCAACTTCCCAGCAACTTTCGGCTTCCTTTTAACTCGCAGGCGCTCGTGCCTGGCGGAGGGGAAGCCCGGAGCCTCCTCCAAGCAGCCTGCCCGCCCGCCCGCTGGGCTTCCCTTCCGCCGCGCGGCTCGGGGCCAGGCGCGAGCGCCCGCGAGTTAAAAGGAAGCCGAAAGTTGCTGGGAAGTTGCTCGATTTTCCAGAGCTTTGCAAAGGCAAAGTTTGCAGGCTGGAGCGTCTTCCCGCCGAGGAGCGGGAAGGGTTCTGCCCGGCGGGTGGGGCGGGCTGCTTAAACTTTGCTCGGGCGGCACTTTAAAAGCCTGCTCCCAGCACCCGAGCAACTTCCCAGCAACTTTCGGCTTTGTTTTAACTCGCGGGCGCTTGCACCTCGCCCGAGCCGCACGGCAGCCCGCTCCAAGCAGCCCGCCCCGCCCACTGGGCGGAACCCTTCCCGCTCCTCAGCGGGAAGACGCTCCAGCCTGCAAACTTTGCCTTTGCAAAGCCCTGGAAAACGGAGCAACTTCCCAGCAACTTTCGGCCGTTTTAACTCGCGGGCGCTTGCGCCTGGTGGAGGGGAAGCCCGGAGCCTCCTCCAAGCAGCCTGCCTGCCCGCCCGCCGGGCTTCCCTTCCGCTGCAGGGCTCGGGGCCAGGCGCGAGCGCCCGCGAGTTAAAACGAAGCCGAAAGTTGCTGGGAAGTTGCTCGGGTGCTGGGAGCAGGCTTTTAAAGTGCCGCCCGAGCAGGACCGCCGAGCCGGGAAACGGGGCACCAAGGCAGGGCAAAGCTCCACCAGCAGCGGCCTAGCTTTAGGTGGCTCCAAGCAGCCCGCCCCCACACGCCGGGTGGAACCCTTCCCGCTCCTCGGCGGGAAGACGCTCCAGCCTGCAAGCTTTGCCTTTGCAAAGTTTAAGCCTGGAAGCCCCGGAAAAAAAGGGGATCGGCGGGGACTCACCTTCGGAGAGGTCGTACTCGAAGGTGATTTGAACTTCCAGCCGAGGCCTTTGCAAATTTCTTTTCTTTCCTACCCTAGATCGCTCCGCACTGTTTTGCAGCTTTGGGGGCCACGCGGCACAGGGCAATTACGCCACGCCCAGCGATTTTTTTCAGGGGCGGGCCGGATTGGACAGACCAATGGCAGCGATTTTTTTTCAGGGGCGGGCCGCATTGGACAGACCAACGGGCCGGATGTGGCCCGCGGGCCGTAGTTTGCCCACCCCTGATCTAGAGCAATGGCAAAAACTGTGGTCTCAAAATTATAAAATGACAATGTCAACAGCATATAAAGAAAATCTGTATAAGATGTTTTACAGGTGGCATTTTTCCCCCGACAAGAATAGCAAGAATGTTCAAGAATAAATCCGAAAAATGTTGGAAATGTCATCAGACACCTGGCTCTTATTACCATATGTGGTGGACATGTGCGGATGCTAAAAAATATTGGACTAAAACCCACATGTGGTTGGAAAAAATGACAAAAAAGCATATAGATTTCAAACCAGAGATATTTTTATTGGGAATTTTACCTGAAATATATAATAAAGACTTGAAATACCTGATTGTAAATGTATTAACAGCGGCTAGGATTGTATTTGCTAAAAACTGGAAAAATGAGAAAACACCATCACAGGAGGAATTCATTAAGAAAATATTGGAATGTGCTGAAATGAGTAGATTGACATTTGAAATTAGAGAACAAGATGATAAACAATTTTATAAAATTTGGGATCTATTCTATCAATGGTTAGACAATAAAATATAGTAATGAAATATGTAGATTCTTAGAAAATAATAAATATATAAGGATATATTCTTTTCTTATTATATCTACAAAAAGATTTTAGGATAGATTTGGGATGATAATATGAACTGTCATAAAACAAATTAAGTAAAATATGATTATTTCGTAAAACATGAATGAATAAAAGTATAGTCAAATGATTGATTAATAATGATATAAATGTATTTAATATTTGATTGAAAATACGAGTATATACAATGTAATTGTAATTGAAGACTACGAAATGGAAGCACAAAACAATTTGTAAACCAACCGGCACACTGTATGTATATATATGGAAGATGGCTTGATGTTTTTATGTTTTGTTTGTTTATGTTTGTTTTAAAAACCAATAAAAATAAAAAAACAATAAATTAAAAAAATAAGAAACAATAGGACAGGGACGGTAGGCACATGGGTGCGCTTATGCACGCCCCCTACAGACCTCTTAGGAAAGGGTTGAGGTCAATAGTAGACAGTCTAAGGTTAAAGTTTTTGGGGTTTGGGGAAGAAACCACAGAGTCAGGTAGAGTATTCCAGACATTAACCACTCTGTTGCTGAAGTCGTATTTCCTGCAATCAAGTTTGGTGCAATTAATCTTGAGTTTGTATCTATTGTTTGCTCTTGTATTGTTATGGTTGAAGCTGAAGTATTCATTGACAAGTAGGACATTGCAATGTATGATTTTATATTCTATACTTGGATCGGACCGAAGGCGGCGTAGTTCTAGGTTTTCTAGGTCTAGAATTTCGAGTCTGGTGGCATAAGGTATTCTGCAATGAGTAGAGGAATGGGGAACTCTTCTTGTGAAATATTTCTGGACTTTCTCAACTGTGTTAATATCAGATACGTAATGTGGGTTCCAGACTGATGAGCTGTATTCGAGTATTGGTCTAGCAAATATTTCGTATGCTCTTGTTATTAGTGTAATGTTACCAGAGAAAAAGCTATGTAAGCTTAGGTTAACAACTCTTAATGTCTTTTTTCGCTATGTAGTTACAGTGGGTTCTAGCACTTAGGTCATTAGAAATGAGTACTCCAAGATCCTTGACAGAGTTTGAATCATCAACAAGGTCTTGAATATTCAGCCTGTATTTTATTTTCTGATATTTTTTTTGCCAACATGTAGGACAGAGCATTTATTTGTTGAGATTTGAAATTGCCATTTGTTTGATCATTCTGATATATAGTCGAGGTCTGTTTGAAGGGTAGCAGTATTGTCTGTGGTGTTGAATAGCTTTACATCATCAGCGAAGAGAACGCAGTTGCTTTTGATATGATCACAGAGGTCATTTATGTAGAGTATGAAGAGAATTGGTCCTAGAACACTGCCTTGGGGGACACCACTGTTGACAGGTACAGAATTTGATAAGACACTCCCAATTTTGACCATTTGTTGTCTGTTTGACAGGAATGCTTCTATCCAGTTATGCAGTTGTCCAGAGATACCATAAGATTTTATTTTTAGGAGTAGTTTGTCGTGTACCACTGAATCAAAGACTTTACAGAAGTCTATGTAGATTGCATCTATTGCTTTGCCCTGATCGAGTTGTGTAGTCCATATGTTTTTGCAGTGTAAGAGTTGCAGATTACAGGATAGTTTTTTTCTGAAACCAAATTGTTTATTAGAGAGTAGGTTGTTTGTCTCTAAGTGGAGGATAATGGATTGGTTAATAATTGATTCCATGACTTTACAGGTGATGCAACATAAAGAGATTGGTCTGTAATTTTCAACTAGGCTGGGGTCTCCCTTTTTGAAGATGGGGATGACCATGGCTTGTGACCATAGTTTTGGCAAGGATCTGGTCCTGAAAGATTTTTCAAAGATTATGCTTCGAGGTTCGGCTATGGCAGTGGGTAGCTTTTTTAAGAAGTAGGCACATATTCCGTCCGGTCCAATAGATAGAGATGGTTTCAGATTGCGTAGTGCTTTTTCAACATTGTCTTCTGTAAAATCGATATGTATTAGATCATTGTAGTTGTCTGTGGTTCGACTAGGAAATACTGGACATGATCCATTGCTGTTTACAAATACTCAGCCAAAGAATGTGTTAAAGAGGTTGGCTTTAATAGTGTCGTCGTTGTCCCATTGGTTTTTGGCATACCAAAAAAATCTTGGATGGCACTTAGAAAATATATACATTGATAAATTTTCCGTCTGTCAATTACAAAAAGTTACACTGCTTGGATCTGCACATATTATAGTTCAATGCATCACAACACCCTAGATTCTTGGGAAGAACTCAATGTAAAGAAGTTAGAGCACTCATGGGTGATCTTCAATTCTCTCTTTTTCTGGAGAGATTCAAAAGACCAATCTATTCACCAGACTTTTGTTCTTTGTAGTGGTTATCTTCCTTTCACAGTCACAGAGATGTCTTCAGTCAACCTTGATTCATGCTAGAAACCTTAGATTTTTCAGTGTCTAGCTTTGCATAAGGGCTTGAATTTCCCTAAGGACTGCAAGACTCTCCGTTTCTGTATATTCCAGCTGAAAAATAAATACACTTTGCTAAAAGCTTTAATTCTTAATAATGTGCTGCAGATTTGTAACTTGGCATCAGGTCTACTAATACCATGTGCTCTATCTGCTTTTTTAGTTCTTGTTTATTACCAGGGGTTGAATTGCACGATACATTGAACATACAGCTTAATAAAAAAAACTGCAGTATGATTTTTTAAATTATCAGCATTAGCATGACCAAGTATACTGAACAAATGAGCAAATGAATTGTGTGAAGCAAGTAGAATCTGGAATGAAAAGTGAAAAATAATACCATAACTTGGTATAAATGAAGTCTTTGAAGTTTTCCCCACAGTTGTAGTCCTTTATTATTGGATCTTTCCATATTCTAAGTACCAAAATTGTAATGCAAGAAGAAAGTATTCTAAAAATACACAGAGATTAAATATAAAAAGATACATTTCTGGAGTTTCAAAGAGTGAATAAAACCCCCCAGCATTTTTAGTTACTATATATTAATTAAATCTACATTTCAAGAGTTTTATTTCCTCACTTACATGATTTTTAGTTCATGTTAGAGCTCATTCACCATCACAAGCTGTAGGGTTCTGGCATTCACCTGATGAATTTTGTTTTTTGTTGACACAGCTGGATATATTCTAAAATATTCATATTCAGTAAGTTTATGTGGACTCTAAAATGAGTAAGTGGAGCAAATTTGTGTGGCTCATTATTATGGTACCAGTTCTGCTTGAGGACTTAGTTGGAAAACAAACCATGTTATTCATGTGACTCTTCCCATAGGAAGTTCTGAGTAGTTTTATTTAGCTTACCATGTCACTGTTGCTTACAGAGGACAAAGTCTCCATGCTGTTAGAACTTTATGAAGCAATCTTATGAAGAGATATCTGTGTCCAGTTCATGCAGCTAATTCAGCCTATTATGGAAATTCTGATACATATAGACTGGGTGAAACCAGGCTCAATAGCAGTAACTGTGAGAGGGATCTTGGAGTCTTAGTGGACAACCAGCTAAATTTGAGCCAGCAGTGTGCAGCAGCCACCAAAAAAGCTAATGCAATCCTAAGTTGTATTAACAGAGAGGTACAGTCAAGATCAAGGGAAGTACTAATACTACTCTATAAAGCCTTAGAAAGACCACACCTAGAGTACTGCATCCAGTTTTGGTCACCACATTATAAAAAAAATGTTGAGACTCTAGAAAAAGTACAGAGAAGAGCAACCAGGATGATTATGGGACTGGAGGCTAAAACATACAACGAACGGTTGCAGGAACTGGGCTTGGCTAGTCTAGTAAAGAGAAGGACCAGGAGAGACATGATAGCGGTCTTCCAATATTTGAGGGGCTGCCACAGAGAGGAAGGGGTCAAGCTATTTTCTAAAGCTCCTGTAGGCTAGACAAGGAATAATGGATGGAAGGCTAGACAAGGAATAATGGAACAAGGAGAGATTTAACCTGGAAATAAGGAGAAACTTTCTGACAGTGAGAACAATCAACCAATGGAACAGCTCTCCCTTGGAAGTTGTGGGAGCACCATCAGTTGAGACTTTCAAGAAGAGATTGGACTGCCATTTGTCAGAAATGGTGTAGGGTCTCCCGCTTGGTCGGGGGGTTGGACTAGATGACCTACAAGGTCCCTTCCAACTCTGATTATCTGTATCTGATACTTTTTTTCTGTCTTGGGTTGTCTTTGTGAACTGAGGCTAAGGCAGTAGAATAGAGAAGTGCAATATGTAGCTTTCAACTGGCAGAGGAAGGAAATAAGGTGACAAGACATGACCATGTTTCATAAGTTGAGTTGGACCTGATTTTAAAATTTTATAGTGGTCATTAAGTGAATCACTTAATTAAGCAAATCAAATGGTTGTTAAGTGAATCAAGCTTTCCCAATAGATGTTTCTTGCCATTTTTCCAATGGCAAGAAATTATCACATGATAGCATGATGCTGCAGTCAATCATAAATACAAGCTGGTTTCCAAGCATCTAAATGCTAATCATGCAACCTCAAGAGTGTTGTGATTATCATAACTACAAGTAGGAATTGTAAGTCACTTTCTTGAGTCTGTTGTAATGTCGTAAGTTGAGGACTATTTGTACACATCTATCTAATTTAAAAATCTCTGCTAGTCATTAAAGTACTAGCAAAGTTGTAAAACTAAATACTAAATAAAACAGCAGCTGCTTTAAAGAGTCTTCTTGAAGATAACTCTTTAAAAAGCTATGTATTGCTTCAGGCTTAACTGCAGCCTAAGTAAAGAACAGTTGCTTTAATGAATACTATACTTATGTTCCCATGCCAAAGTCTCAACCAGGAAAGATGCAAATCCTCCTCAATCGATAAACCATTGATTATTACTCCAATCTAACCTCCTGCCACCTGATGGAGAAGCCTTAATCAATATGAGGTCAGGGATCCAATTGGAAATGCAGAACTGATTTTATCTACTTGTTTAAGAATTATAAACTCAAAATGATCCCAGATCACTTCACAGGCAAGGCTCCAGTCAATTCCAATAGAACTGTCCAACTGAAGTTTTTTTCTCTGGCAATGCCATGAAAAGCCTTTCATATAGTTTTAGCAAGCATCCTTCTGAAAAGAGTGAAGGCACCTTAAAAAAGGTCTGCAGGGAAGCATTCAGCAGACTAAGTGTGACAAAATACCGCTTGCCACTCAAAATGCCAATGTCTAGGCTCAAATCTGAGCTTTCAGTGTTCAGCCAGGCTTAATCTTTCTCCAGTAGCACTCTAAGCATCTCCACTATTGCTTCATCTGTCTGAGATAATCAATGAACCAGAGAGCTGCAGAGCATCTGCTGAACTGGATGAACCTTATTCCAGTGGATGATCTGAACCCTAGCCAGTCTCAGAATTCCTCAGAAAACTTCCGAACAATTCTTTGAAAACTCAAGATGTGTGTGTGTGTGTGTGTGTGTGTGACACTGCAAAACTCTGCAGTAACCAGACAATATTCTGTCATGACAAGGGGCAAAAGTCAATGTACTCTGCTCTCTGATCACACCAAGACAAAACCAGATCTAGCCTGTGATTTCTTCTGTGTGTCAAGGACTCAGTACAGGTAGTCCTTGACTTATAACAGTTCATTTAGTGACTGTTCAAAGTTACAATGACACAGAAAACAGTGACTTATGGCCATTTTCCACAGTCACGACCGTTGCAGCATCCCCACAGTCACAAGATCAAAATTCATATGCTTGGTAACTGGCATATTTTTATGACAGTTACACGTCCTGGGGATATATGATCACCTTTTGCAACTTTCTGACAATCAAAGTCAATGGGGAAGCCAAGTTCACTTAACAACCATGTTACTAACTTAACAAATGCAGTGATTCACTTAACAACTATGGCAAGAAAGATCGTAAAATGGGGCAAAACTCACTATCTCGTTTAGCGTCATAAATTTTGGGTTCAATTGTGGTCATATGTTGAGAAATGCCTGTAAAATGGGACAGATCCATGTTTGTCAGGGTAATCATGAACACCCTTGCCATTCCATATCTCTCATAGAAGGAAGGCAGGTTAAAATTCCCCAACATTTTACTAGCTGTGATCTTCTTCTCATCAGTTGCTAATTTATTTTTGAATGCAATTCAGAATATCATTACCATCATAAAAACCCTGAATTCCTTGAGATTTTACTATTTGAAAGTTTATATCTTTTTATGTATATTGTCCCTTATGCTCAACAATATGCCATTGCTACGCCCATAATATATGATGTTGATATGTTAAAGAAGTTTTCTCCCTCTCTGAAGAGTTTATGTCACCCTTCTTTTTATCTGTGTTTCACCCTCAAAAGAAGTTATTTCTCATTTATTCATTGCATGCTATACAGGAATTTGCTCAGGGTGGGAGTTTCACTTGATATAAAGGTACATTGTTGATTGCCTAGATTTTATAAATAGTTTTTAATGCTTTCTTTTGCAGAATAGGAATGATGCAAATGGTCCAAATGAAGATAGTCAAAAGCCCATTATTTGAAGCAAGTAAAAATGTCCTTAAAGCAATAATAACTAATGATTTTCATGGTATCTCCATCACCAAAACCAATCAGGAGATAGCTGATCCAAGTCCTACATTCCTATTAATTCTGGCTATATCACTGACAGATTATCTGAATAATTTTCTTTACAGTCCACTGGATCCTATACAGGACAAAGTTCAATTTCAAAAAGCATGGTTTATATGAGTATGCCTTCCTATTCTTTAAAATTATTAAGTGCCACCTGTATCTATGAGCTAAAATAAGATCAAATACTAATTTAGCCTATATTCCACAGGATTCTGGTAGCAAAGAAACCGTGATATGTATGCAAAGACCATTGTTTGAACTTTTGTATTATTTGATTTGTCAAACTAAATTAACAATGACATCTTAGCATATTTTTCCCATGAGGTTGTGATTTACTGTTTAGTGCCAAATGGGTGTTTAATTATCCTGTAACTTATCCTGTAATTTATTTCTTTATGAAGTTTAATTTTTTAATTAGAACTCATACACATAGTATGTGTGTTTAGGTATGTATGTATGTAAACTCATATGCATAAACAAAACAAATATGGCAATGTGGTTGTGAAATTCTGTATCTATCAAATTGCCTGTCAGATTAAGCTATTATAGAAAATAATTGTTCACAAAGAATGCTTACAATATTTACCTACCAAAAACATATCAAAAACAGATAAAAAAATAAAGAAAAGTTGCAAATAACCAGGTAGGGTTTTTTTTTATAATGCCATGCCGGGGTGGGATTTTACCAGTTCAGACTGGTTCTATAGAACTGGTTGTTATGATTCTGCGCAGTTCAGAGAACCGGCAAATTGTGCCCCTGGCTGGCCCCGCCACTCTCCACCTGTCCCTCCCTTCCCAGTCAGTCTTTATCGTGCATGTGCAACATTGCGCGCATGCCCAATATCACTGACTGCATTCTTCCCCGACTAGTCACTCCTTAAGGTTTTTCTCCCTCCCAGTGATCAGCTGTTCCTACAATCAGCTGTGCCAGGATTCCCCTCACTTACTTACTGCTTCACCCAGGAGGCTTCCCTGAGGCCCAGGAAGGCAAAAATATGGAGGGGCGCACAGCCCCACCACCCTCCCTCCATTTTTTGCCTTCCTGGGCCCCAGAGAAGCTTTCTGGGAGCAAAAATGCCACCCAGGAAGCTTCCTTGAGGCCCAGAAGGCCCCCCAAAATGGGGGATGCTGCCAAAAAAAGAAGCCATGCCTATGGCCAGGCCCACCTGGCCACACTCACCTGGCCACGCCCACAGAACCGGTTGTTACAAAATTTTAATCCCACTCCTGATGTCATGTACTTGTTCCAAGGATAGAAATTTGTTTTTAAATTGAAACATTGAGAAAGTTCCCAAGGAAAGCAAATTCAGTGGGATCACCTCTTCTGCCTTTTTTGAAGATCAGGAAGGTACATTTTCTGTTTCTCAGTTTCCTGGATGATTCCAGCATAAATTTTATTCCAAATCTGTTTTTTTTTCTTTGCAGGAAAACAAAATGCAAGTTATTCATGTGAAACATATTCCCATCTTCCTGCATCTCGCCAATAAAAAGTACAAAATGATCAAATACACATTTGTGGTTCCTGTGGGACAAACATTCAGCAAAGATTAAAAGTAATGTCAGCTCTGTGTTACAGAATATTAACCAGACAGAGCTGAAATAGCTTTTCTAGATCTCTGCCTATTCATTCACATTTATTTATCTCAAAAAATTAATCCTACAATATAGACCATGTAACACAAGCACTGCATGTAACTGTATAATATTTTCCAATTTATCAATGACAATATCTAGAATAGCTCTCATACTTCTATGTAAAACTGGCCATTTTGCATACATTTGCATAAGTCATTCTAATGTCAGCTTAACAGATGTTAGGTTCTGGCCTAAAATAGATTAACAAACTACGTCACTAACATTGGGCACTGTTGGGTAATTGCTGTGGATTACCATATTTATTTATATCAATTTATAACACACCTTTTTTCCAAAAAGCTATACAGAAATACAGAGACAGTAAGAACCACAAATGATTTCTAAAGCAGTGGTCTCCAACCAGTGGACTGTGGCCCACTAGTGGTCCATGAGAAAATTTTGGTGGTCCACAGACAAATGTCACCTCCAGAGCACCCCCCCCCCAAAGCAATTAATGCAGTCTGTGCAGGAACACAAGGCTGTGCCACCCACATGGCCCACGGGAACCCTCCCCACCCACTCCTCACCTGGCAAAGTTGCCTGCCAAGTTGCTATTTTTCCTTTCCCCTCCCCCCCCGACCATCAGCTGTTCTGCTGTGCCGGGAGATTTAGATTAGCTAGAGAGCAGGAAATCGTTGGATTTCTTGCTTTCAGATTTAACAGATAATCAGAGTTGGAAGGGACCTTGTAGGTCATCTATTCCAACCCCCTGCCCAAGCGAGAGACCCTACACCATTTCTGACAAATAGCAGTCCAATCTCTTCTTGAAGGTCTCAAGTGATGGCGCTCCCACAACTTCCGAGGGCAAGCTGTCCCATTGGTTGATTGTTCTCACTGTCAGAAAGTTTCTCCTTATTTTCAAACTTAAACAGCAGATAGAGCTAGATCTGGCGAAATGGAAAAATTTACAACTGTCACTAATAGGGAGAATTTCAATAATCAAGATGAATATATTACCCAGAATTTTATATTTGTTTCAAACAATTCCAATTAGGCTTGGAAAAGATTACTTTGAAGATCTAAATAAAATTGTGTTGAAATATATATGGCAAGGTAAGAAAGCGAGAATAAAGTTAAAACTTTTGCAAGATGCTAGAATTAGAGGAGGATTTGGTTTGCCTAATTGGGAGTTGTATTACCAAGCTACAAATTTGATGTGGCTTAAGGAATGGATAACATTAAGAAATACTAGGTTGTTAACATTAGAAGGACATGATCTGTTGTTGAGGTGGCATGCTTTTTTATGGTATAAAGGAACTAAAACACAGGGGTATTTTAGAAGACATTATATACGGGAGTCTCTGTGGTTAAACTGGGAGAAGATTAAAAGACAATGTTATTTGAAGATTCCAGTCTGGTTATCGACTATTGAAGCATTTTCGTATCCTATAATATACAAAAAGGAACAAACAGTTAGATATGGTGAAATATTGAATGAAAAGGGTGAACTCAAATCTATACAAAAACTAGAGGAACAAGGTATAAAGATGAATTGGTTTTCATATGTGCAAATACATTCAAGGTATGATAAAGATTCTAAAATGGAAGGTTTCTATGATAAATTGACTGATTTAGATAAGATTTTGACAGGTACTGATGAAAAGGTGATTTAAAAACTGTATGGATATTTATTAGAAATTAAATTAGAAGAAGAACAAGTTAAAGAAACTATGATTGCTTGGGGAAAGAATTTTGGATATGGGATCGATTTAGAGAATGGCAAAAATTGTGGTCTCAAAATCATAAAATGACAATGTCAACAGCATATAAAGAAAATTTGTATAAGATGTTTTACAGGTGGCATTTCCCCCCGAAAAGAATAGCAAGAATGTTCAAGAATAAATCTGAAAAATGTTGGAAATGTCATCAGACACCTGGCTCATATTACCATATGTGGTGGACATGTGCGGATGCTAAAAAATACTGGACTAAAATCCATATGTGGTTGGAAAAAAAATGACAAAAAAACATATAGATTTGAAACCAGAGATATTTTTATTGGGAATTTTACCTGAAATATATAGTAAAGACTTGAAATACCTGATTGTAAGCGTGTTAACAGCGGCTAGGATTGTATTTGCTAAAAGTTGCAAAAAATGAGAAAATACCATCACAGGAGTAAATCATTAAGAAAATATTGGAATGTGCTGAAATGAGTAGATTAACATTTGAAATCAGAGAACAAGTGGATAAACAATTTTATAAAATTTCTATCTTTTCTATCAATGGTTGGATAATAAAATATTTCATTATTTTCTTGGGTGTTAGCTATTCCTGCCAGCTTAGTATCATCTGCAGATTTGGTAAGTTCCCCTTCTATTCCCTCATCTAAGTCATTAATGAAGATATTGAAGAGTACTGGGCCTAAGACGGAACCTTGTGGCACCCCACTGCTTACTTCCCTCCATGTAGGCTTAAATCCATTAAGGACTACTCGTTGAGTACGGTTTGCCAGCCAGTTGCGAGTCCATCTAGTGGTGGTGCTATCTATTCCACTTTTTTTCTAGCTTACTAAGAAGTAGGTTGTGGTCTACTTTGTCAAATGCCTTGCTGAAATCTAAATATATTATGTCCACAATATTTTGTTGGTCTACTAATTTAGTCACTGTGTTGAAGAATGAAATAAGATTGGTTTGACATGATCTGTTTTTAACAAACCCGTGCTGATTGCTAGTTATTACTTTACTTGTTTCTAGATGTTGACAGATCTGTTTTTTTATTATCTTTTCCAGCATCTTCCCGGGTATTGATGTTAGGCTGATTGGTCTATAGTTTCCTGGGTCTGTTTTTTTTTCCTTTTTTGAAGATGGGAACCACATCAGCTCTTTTCCAGTCCTCTGGTAGTTCCCCGGTGCTCCAGGATTTTTGAAAGAGATGGTGCAGTGGTTCTGAGATGACCTCTGCCAGCTCCTTTAAAACTCTGGGATGTAATTCATCAGGCCCTGGTGATTTGTTTTCATCAAGATCAGACAGGTGTTCTCTTATTATTTTTCTAGCTAATCTTTAGCTCTTCGGCTCTGCTTTTAAGCAGAGCCGAACCTTGCTTAGGACTGAAGGTTCTATTATTCAGTGCAGACTCAGATAGCCAATGGCAGAAACACAGATCTCTAAGTGAATTCTGTGAGCAATTCAATCTGCCTGCCTGCTTTACCTGATTTTGGGTAAAAGTTGCTTTTTTAAAAATAAAAAATTCAATATTTACATACATGGTGTGTTGTGAGTTAATTTTGTGAGTTTGCTTGCTAGCAAATTTTATGTGACAGAGTCAGGTAGCCGATGGCAGAAACACAGATCTCTAAGTGAATCTGTGATTCTCTGAGCAACTCAATCTGCCTGCCTGCTTTGCATGATTTTGGGTAAAAGTTGCTCTTTTTATATAAAAAAATTCAATATTTACTTAAATATTTATAATATTTACATACAAGTCATGCCCAGCCAGTCACATGACCAAGCCACACCCACAAATTAAGCCACGCCCAAGAACCAGTTGTTAAGAAATTTGAATCCCATCCCTGCGTCTGTGTGTTTGTGTATGAGAGAGAGGGAGAGAGAGGTTAGATCAGATCTCTCTCTCTCCCACCAATGTGAGCAAGCCACCGTCCGTCAAAATTCATATTAGTGGCCCCCGGGATTTAAAATTATGAGTTTGGTGGTCCCTGAAGTCCAAAAGTTTGGTGACCCCTGTTTTAAAGTGTTTGCCAAATGTTTAAAAAGTTATATTACCATGAGTAATAATACATTTACTGTTGCAGAGATATCTAAATAACCTTAATCTGATTACTCAACAAGGAAGTTATCTCTTAAGTTTTTATTTATTTATATGACTTTGAAACGCAATTAAGAATGCAGGTGTTCATACAATTGCTAAAATAAACTCTGTGAAATCTCCAGCTGTGCTTCCAAGAAGTCAGGAGGGTTTTAGAGTTGACATAAGGTGATAAACAAGTTAGAACCAAGCCTTGGTACTGGCACATAACCAGAATTTTCACTTTGTTTTATGCATATAACCTAGATCCGAGATAAATACTAACATTAATTTACACATATGTGATTATAGATGCAGCTAACTCTGTTTTATGATAGCCTGCTAAATCATTTTCAGGACACATTGATGTATTCGCTGAGTCGCTTATACACATTCCAAGGAACGTTCAAGAATGTGCCCTTGGCATACAATACAATTTGAGAAATCTTTATTAAGTATTACTCTTACCATTTATGAACACTGGAACCCATGAAACTTCTTTATCACTATCAATATGAAAGTTCAGTGAGGCAGGCAAGATGCCTTTTAGGCAAATCTGTAGACCATTTATGTTTTTTTTTACTCAAAAAAAATCATTAATAAGCTACTGTGGAAACCTAAGAACAGAGTACTGGAAGTCTGCTCAACAGGCAAGTGTGTAAAAATTACTATAAATTATCTAGACTGTATAAGGGATTATATTTATTTGAACAGTTTTTCTAAAGAGTCACATTTATTGTATGAACTCATCACAATATTCCATTAAAGAAACAAAACTAAAACTGTCCAAGTTGCCTTGAATACCATGAGAAAAACTTTAATGAGTGTTTTGGTTTTTCCCCACATCAGCACCAAATACAATTCTTAGGCACAATAGATGTTCAAAGTACAAAGAGAATCCAAGGGTGTGAAGCTTTTTCTTATAAGACTTGTACAGTTTGTACAAGTATAGTATGTTTACAAACAAGTAATTTGCTGAGACCTGTAGGTTATATCCAAGAAACAGCAATGCTAAATTCCAGCGAATAGGGAGATATATGCAGGCTAAAACTATAACCAAGTCCTGAATTCTTTCACCACAAACAGCTGACTCTTGATGAATCTATCTTTTCTTTTATGTACACTGAAAGCATTTGCACCAAGACAAATTCCTTGTGTGTCCAATCACACTTGGCCAATAAAGAATTCAATTCAATTCAATTCTATAGGGGATAGCTATTTGCCTCTTTTTATAACTTGTATTTAGCCAATGAAAGGGAATTAATTACCCCACCTCTACATTGATCCACCATTGGATTTGGATGGAAAGCACTTATGTACAATATTACACAAATGTGCAATGGAAGCTTCTTATGTTTTCCCCAAATAATACTGAACTATAGAAACAAATAGTGCCAATTTCGGGGGTTCAGGTTAAAAAATTCCTGATTCATTAGTTTAAGCTCCCATATGTAGTCCTACTGCCATTTTTCAGTAAATTATATAGAAACCCAAGAAGAAAGCCATAAATTCTCCTCTTTTCTTCTGATTCATGTACCTGACTGAGGTTTGGCATGCACAGCTATTGTTCCTGATAAGTTTTGGAGTGGACCGGAACCACTAGCTAGATTTATGTATCATCCATGTTTTGCAAACTTGGCAACTTTAAGAATGTGTGGACTTCCAAGTCCCAGAATTTGCCAGTCAGCAAGTTGCCAAGTAGGAAAAACATTGATGTATTATTGTATGTATGTATTTGATTCGGGCTAAGTGTTTCCTATGAAATGTATTGATTATGGTTTGAAAACCCTGACTAAATGTCAGCAAATCTATCATGGACTAAATCACTTTGTGTAAAAGACAATTATTATACAAAGCAATCCCAACAAAGATGATAATTATGAGTCTATATAACTATATGATCGTTTATTAATTCAACTTATGTACAAAATCTAAATATGAAGATCAACCAACCAGAGTATTTACAATTTATTTTACAAAATGTTTTACAAGAAACATTGGCCAAAATAACATGACACAGAATTAATTATTTTGTATTACATAAATAAATACTGACTTTTAAATGACTGTTATAAAAATGTAATTTTTCAGTCAGCTGAATTAGCAAACATGTGGCTGTGTTTTCTTTATGCTACAATATAATTACATAAAAGGGAGGAGTATTTTTACATATAATCTATTAATTATTTTTTAAACAGTACCTTACCACTATATTCAGTAGAGGTAAACAGTCATACAATTCATGTCTCTAACTGAATTATGATTTTTTGGCATGCAAAACCTATAGATCCAACAACACCTGGAAGCATTAATTTCCTTTAAAAAAAAACATTTGAAGTCTTAAAAAATAATGCAACCATTAAAAGCGTGTATCTGGAGTACAATGTACAACTTATATGACATTTATATGTCCACAGGTATTAATCAGAGATTTAAAAATACTTAACAAATTCAAGACAAATAACATAAAAGTAATGCGATCTAAAATAAATAAGTTATCACAACTTTTATATGCCCTTTTTAAAAATAAGAGGAAATAAAATGGAAGTTACTAACTTCCATTCTTACATTTTTTGAAGATTTATTTGTAATTAAATCCTGTTCTTGCATAAAAGAGAACTAATATAGTTTGATAAATCTTAGTGTTTTCAATACAATTGTTTTTGAAATCTGATTAACAGAAACAGATTAACAGCTTTTTTCAATATATTTCCCACACACATATATAACAATTGTTTTCAACTGAATGAAGAAACAGATTGCACCGAACACTATTGTGTTGGCAGCATTTGGCAATTTCTGCTTTTTAAGCAATCAAGTCATTGAAAACACTGAACTAATTTATAAAGCATACCGTGAACACCTAAAGTCAAACTGGCTTTATTTGGATCAAATTTTTGTTTGAATAAAATTGTTGTGGTTTTTTTTTTTTGAAATTAGACAAATAAAAACATTGAAAGTGAATACACAGACTACCTCTTGATAACTTGAACCTTTTTTAAAATGTCTTTTCATTGTTGGTTTCCATTATCTGAATGAAAACCAGTCCATACTGTATACTCTTAAGCATATTTTATGCATGCAAGTCTTTACAGATGTAGCAAGTAAAGAATATGTGCAAATCTTCTCTTAATTGTATCTGCATATACAAGCTTGTCGAACATACAGTATGCTCACAAGAACCATAAATTTTCTGAAATAATTCAAAGACATTGTTGTCTGTTTTCCTATATGCTCTTCAAAAACATTTGGCCTTTTTTTTCCCTTTAAAAAGAGGGATATTCTTAATCTTATTTATGACAATTATGTATTGTTATAGATTAAACATTTATGCAAAAAAGTATCTCTACCCTTTAATTTTCTACTGCAGTGGTTATGGACAGCATTGTTTTTCCTTTCACTTGATATAAATCAAAGCATGTAATGGAGAGATATGTCCCTCTAAGAATAGAGGATGCTAATTTTTTTCTAATGAACAAGACAAAAGAAAATTAAATCTGAAGTGTGATCTAAAACTGTATTGTTTAAAACATGTGGTTACAGTTTAGTTAATAAAGTGTGTCCATGAAGTTTCCTATACTTCATTATGTCATTCAATAAAGTTTTGTTTAAAGTAAAGACGCAGGAAATTTTCAGATTTAGCTTAATTCAATTGATGCTGTCAATATTTTATTATTTAATAAAATAACTCTGATATCATGAACTTGGTCAACACGTGCCCTGCAATCTTCTCCCTGTATGAGGATTCAGTTTACCTGAATAATCAGATAAAGATCCTTCTATTTGCACAAAGATATTCCTGTAGTGAAATGAAAAACAAGCTCCTTCTGGGAGGGATATACAGTGTATATATTGTTGGATAGACAAACGTATCTTTATTGGTGGCCAAGTACTGAAAGGGTAACTATAAAATGTCTAGTTTCTCTTCCTTTCTCACATAACTTTGCAGTATCAATTGCTTTTTCTATAGAACTTAACTTCTGCCAGTTGGAGTTTTTTTGTGGGAATGTACAAAAATCTCACCTGCTATTCTTCCATCATTCTGCCCTTACCAGCATTCATTTCCACTACCACCCCAGCCTTATAATAGGCCATTATTTGCATAAACCAAGAAAGCTACTTCTTAATGTTACTATGATATACCAAGATGGTGGCAACAGATGAGAAGGGAGACTCCCAAGAACTAGCATGAGGCAATTCCTGGTAATGAGAGTGGAAAGTGATAATGGAAAAGAAGTAGTCCAGAAGAAATGCTGGAAAACTGTGTTAGCTTCCTATATTTCAAAATGTCATGGAACATCTTGCAGCTCCTAGGTGTAAAAAGGCCCTACATCTCACATGACAAACTTCTTCTAAAGTAAAAGTCTAGTTCAAAGAACTTAACCTCAACCCTCACTTAAATTCATTAATTTTGTGAAGTATTTAATGATACTAGTAGCTATAAGACAGACTTATTTACATTTCAATTAGTGTTGTAGTGTTGCTTTAAGTACTCCATTTGGTTTCAGTTCCCAGTATGAAAAACAACAACAGTTTGATCATTTTTCTTCATAATTTAGGAAAAATAATCCCCCCTTAATGAAACCCTCAAAAGTTAATGTGTCTACTTCATGGAAACAAGATAATGTTTCTTCATCAAATGGACATGAATCTTTCTCCATTTAATGGGATTTCTGAAAGCAAATTAGGTAAAATATTGAAATTCTACTCAATTACTAAATAGATATTATTAGGCCATGTATATCATATATCATGAAATGGACAGGGATTGTTGTTATGTTTTTCCTGTATCAGCCACAGATAACTCAGGTTTAAATGGATGGTTTAAATCTATTTAAAAAGCTATGTAAAGATATTAATGGGAAGTGATAAAGCAGGATGTCATGTAGCATATGCTACAGTAACAGGTAATTGCTATAATGATATATATGAAAATATTTACATTTTCATAGATGATGAATGCTCTGATAATACGAATACAGCTGATCTTTGCATTATATTCTGTACTATATCCCAAAATTAGTTCAAACATGCTTTTTTCAATCCATTTCATACAGATTTATACACAATTCATATTTGATAAACATTTATTAAAACAATAGCTCATTCCATAACCCAATAAAGATGCATTTTTCTGGTCGTCTTTCAAGAACTTCTTTGCATCGTTTTCCAGCTGGTTAATAATTTATGGCAATTTAGTATTTTTCAGGGGGTGATTTGTAGTGTCGTGGATGGTGATGCTTCATATGAGGTCCTAGAAAGAAAAAGAATACTATAACCCTAGTTCATAATTATCAGTTGTTGGTAATCTTTAAATCCCTACAGGTTTGTCCTATGACAGTATAACATTGTTATTTTTCTGGCCAAAACAATATTATTCTGTAGTCCTGTGACTTCTATTAGCTTCAGAAGTAAATCAATTAAATATTTTGTTCAACTCCATCACCCCCGCAAAACTCCAAACTGTGAGTTATTTGATATTCCTTACCTATTCCCCATAAATCTGATTCTTCAAGAGTCACTCTTGGTATTTATTTATATTATTTTAAATACATACATACATACAATTTATGGGCTGCCTGTCTCCAAAAAAAACAGATGGCTTAAAGTTAAAAATACGAAAAGGTATAAAGATCAAAAGGGATCATGAGTATCCCTAAGACAACATATGACAAGAAAAAAGCTCACTCACAAGTGAAGGTATGTAGACTCTATGTCTTCATCCCATAAAACACTATAGAAACTAGTCATAAAGAAAGAATGAGAACTGCTGCAAAATGATGCCTCCACATCCAAATCTTGTAGCTGGCCCAGAGAATTACTGGGATCAATGGCATTGAAAGTGGCTTAGAGATACCAAGGAAGGAGATACCCAGTTCTGCCATGAGACCAACAACAGGTCATCTTCTGGTTAGCCTTGACCAATTGTGTTGGACAAGGATCAAATAGATGTCTTGAAGAACCAAGAAGATGTTTTTGTTTGATTTAGATAATTCTTGAGAAAGCACATAATTCTGAGTTTATTAGACTTAGCCTAGTCTATGAAGCTTATAGGATTGAATAACCATGAATAATTGCTTTTTTTCTCGCTACCCTTTTCTAAATATGCAGAAGATTTGACAGCAATTGCTACATCCCAAATAATTGTGATCATCAGTGAAGTGAAATCCTGTTTTTAGTATTACCATCCTTTCTTTCTTCCCCTCACATGGCCATCCATATGCAATAGAAATTCTTATTTTCTTATTATGAACATATTTTCCAATACTGCTTACCATTGCCTGGGTGAAAGCAACTAGAACCAGCTGTGAATAGCCTCAGGATGTAACTTTACTCTTTATCATCTATGCCCCAAGAAGTTTTAGAAATAAAGGTCACAAACAAGGTTAAGTATTTAGGGATGAATATCACACCAAGATGTAGTACACTGAAGGAGGATAATTATCTTAAACTCAAACAGCAGATTGCGACAGATTTGACAAAATGGAGAAACTTACAATCATCATTGATTGGGAGAATATCTACAATTAAGAAGAATGTATTGCCTAGAATTTTATATTTATTCCAGACAATTCCAATCTGACTAGGGAAAGAGTTTTTTGAAGATTTAAATCGAATTGTGCTGAAATATATTTGGCAGGGCAAAAAAGCAAGAATAAAAACTTACAAGATGCAAGAATAAGAGGAGGGTTTGCTTTGCCTAACTGGGAGTTGTATTACCAGGCGACAAATTTGATGGGGGTAAAGGAATGGATAACATTAAGGAACAACAGACTATTGACCTTAGAAGGGCATGACTTGCTGTTGGGATGGCATGCCTTCCTTTGGTATAAGGGAACTAAAACACAAGGGTATTTTAGAAGACATTACATTCGAGAGGCATTGTTTTTGAATTGGGAGAAGATAAAAAGACAATATTATTTAAAAATTCCATTATGGATATCTACCATTGAAGCTTTTTCTTATCCAATAATATATAAAAAGGGACAAACAGTTAGATATGGTGAGATATTGAATGAAACGGGTGAACTTAAATCTGTTCAAGCATTGGAAGAACAAGGTGTAAAAATGAACTGGTTTTCATATTTGCAAATATAATCTAGATTTGACAAAGATGTTAAAGCAGAAGGTATTTATAAGTTGACTGATTTAGATAAAAATTTGATGGGTACTGATGAAAAGGTAATTAAAAAACTTTATGGACACTTATTAGAATTTAAATTGGAGGAGGGACAAGTTAACGAAACGATGATTGCTTGGGGGAAAATTTTTGGATATGGGATTGATTTAGAAAAATGGCAAAAATTGTGGTCTCAAAATTATAAAAATGAAAATGTCAACTGCATATAAAGAAAATTTTTATAATATGTTTTACAAGTGGCATCTACCCCCAATGAGACTTGTGAGAATGTTTAAGAATAAATCGGATAAATGTTGGAAATGTCATCAGATATCTGGTTCATATTACCATATATGGTGGACATGCTCGGACGCAAAGAAATATTGGACTAAAATCCACACATGGTTGGAAAAAATGATAAAATAACATGTAGACTTTAAACCAGAGATCTTTTTATTGGGAATTATACTGGAAATATACAACAAAGAGTTGAAATATTTGATTGTAAATGTATTAACAGCGGCTAGGATTTTATTTGCTAAGAATTGGAAAAACGATAAAATATGCAGGAGGAAGTTATTAAGAAAATTATGGACTGTGCTGAAATGAGTAAATCGACATTTGAAATTAGACAACAAGAAGATAAACAATTTTATATGATATGGGATTTGTTTTATCAATCGTTGGACAAAAAGACATGGTAATGTAATAGACTAGATAATTCTGTGATAGAAATTTAGTAGATTGATATAAAACATAATATAGACATATATAACCATTGGTTGAAAGTATAACATAAATTTTAAGATAAAATCTGGAATATCTTGTATAAAATGATGGAATAAATAGTTTAGTAATGGATGATTAATAACTGATAAATATATAAGCATATGTTAGTTTGACAATGTGAAAATTGATATAAACTGAGAGTAAATGACTATAAAAGGATAGCACAAAAGATTTGCAACCAACTGACACACTGTATGTATATAAAATGGAAGATGGTTTTATGTTTTTATGTTTTGTATGTGTATGTTTGTGTTTTAAAAAATAAAAACTCTTTTTTTTTTAAAAAAAAGTTGCTGCTTCCTTTGTCCAAAACTTACTTGAAGATGGCAGACAGCTTGAAAATAGGCCCATACCATCACGTAGAAAAATCCTAAAACTAATGTTTTGCAGCATACAAAATTTTAGAAACATTCCAAGATGGAAGTTTTTGAGATTCTTGAGTGCAAAGGATAAACATTAAATATAACATCCAGAGAACTATAAGAAAGCCAGATATGACAGAAAGTAAAGATTTGGAATGCACCTGTTGATTAAATTCTGGATTCTGTTCTAGATAGATTTACCAACTTTCCTTTGTTGAAAATATTATAATTTAAGATTTAATCCATTAATGAGAAAGACTGTAAACAAGGTAAATCAAAGCTGAGCTAAGCAGCCATTTCAGACCAATCTCACTGCTAATTTCAGATGAATTAATAAGCATCTTTTATCCTAAATAAATCAAAGACTATGTTCAGGCTGTTAGGTCAGATGGAGAAGAGTATGTCTAAAAATACTCATAATGTATTATGTTCCATATAAGAAAGAGAGAGATGCATGCAGAATAAGTTATTGTAGCATGTCAACACTCACTCTGTGGTGATATCACTAAATTGGGTGTTTGAAATGATTTTATTGCAGCTGGTCCCTCACCACTTGTGGTTAACACTTGAACTTCTAAACGGTAAAGAGTTGATGGTCTTAGGTTGGGTACTGTCAACATATGGTGATCCTAAAAGGAAATGTAAACAGTTATTTGAAGTAAAAGAAATATATTTGAGGCATTCAGTGTCATCAATCAACTCAACTTCTTCCTTGCTTCTTCCCTCCTATATATCCCCCTCCCCCACTGAAGAGGTACTTACTACTGGCAATATTTGTGATTGGGAGATAATGCTGTTTGGTAAGCTGTTTTGCCTGCTTTCTGTAGTGACTTCTGCCCAGGTGACTTGAAATCCTGTCATTGGGTGGTGAAGATTTGTTTTTGATATTTTCCAGGAAAAGTGGCCTGTAATATTAATGTCCTGAACAATGAAAGAAGCAGAAAGATTCTCTGGTTTTGCCAATATTTTTGAGATAACAGGATCTGTAAAATAATACCAACACAAAGAGAGAAGTTATCATCTCTGTTAATCTTAAGTACAATTTTTAAAAGATATACAGTAAGGGAGTCTACAACAATGTGTCATATAAACTTTGCTCTTATATGATGAAGATGGAATGTTTACTTTCAAATGAATTGCTCACCATTATATCTCTTATTTTATTTATCATGAATATAGTTTCATTTTATACAATACACTTCAATTAGTAAACATTACCACAAATTCTAATTTCATGATTTGATGTTGTTCATAAGTGATGTAGATGCATTTATATTATTATATTACATACAATTCTGTAAATCAACTTTATCTATATGTTTTATATATGACTAAAATGTCTTTTTTAAAAAAAAAAAAAAAAAAACTACTGTATTATTTATTGAAAATATCATGTTTATATAAATATCTTTACATAAATGTGAGTCAATTAATATTTGAAGATATTAAATTCATTGTATGGAGGATCAGAATATCAAATGTTAAGGCAATTTGTGGTACCAGAACTGAAACTATTACTTACAATAGTATATTTTTCTATCTAAAGAAATTGCCTAAAGAGATGTGATCTATCAAAGAAAATATAAAATGTTTAGAGATAGCCAGACCAGCGGTGAAAGGCATCACATCTTATCAGGTTAAAAAAAGCATATAAATGTATAACGTTTTGTTGTATCTCATACCTAAATTGTATTCTTCTGTTACATATCAAATTTGTAAAATAATTTTATTTAATGTAGCATAAAAATGAGATAGTAATGAAGGTCATATTGAAAACTTCTAACTTACTGACTGTAAAATCAGATTACAAAAAAAATTAAATTTGTGGTTGTTTTTGTATTTTGTATTCTTATTAATTAATCTGCTTTTGCAATACTAATACTTATAAGTGGTTACATTAAGAATTTTAAAGCTCTTCATATAATGATGGAAGCAATCCATTTTAAAAACTAGTGTTTGAATGTTTAAGTATTTTATTTCACTGTAATGGTTTTGAATCTTACCTCCTTTAGCTACGCAGCTTACATACTTGTGTTTTTTCCCTTTTAGATCAGAACAAGGTGGAGTCGTAAAAAAAATGCTTTCAGATTTCAGCTGACCATTGGATCTTACTGGGTGAACTGTAACCTTATACTTGCATGAAAAGGACAGGTTCTGAAGAATTATATAATTTTCCTATGAGAGACATAAGCCATTTTATTATCCTCCTCTTGGGTTTAAATTTAATATTTTCCAAGCAATCAATGCAAAAATGCATTTTTAGAAAACAAGACAGTTTACAAAATGTATAAATATTCTTGGATATCATTTATTTATTATAGTGAGATGAAATAGGTGATGAAATAGGTAAGGCTGAAGGCAGCATATTCAGCCCAAATCTCTAGATGACTTCATATAGAAGAAATTTTATAATATGGCACAAGTTGAAAAGGAAAAAAAATGTGGCACATATTTAAATGGAATCACAAATGGTAGTGTTCTTCAATATGAATTCCTCTACCACATAGGTGGAAAGTAATTCTCTATTCAAAAGCTTGCACAAACATGTGTCTATGTGATAAAAAGGAATAAAAAAAACTATAGTGGATAATTTAATCCAATGAAGTGCGTGAAGGCAATAGTTGATTTTTACAAAGCGTACTTGAGAATTAAACATAACATTTTATTTTATGTAAAATTATACTGTATGTAATATTATACTGCACATTGCACTGCACACTGCACTGCACATACAGGAAATGTTTCTGATTGCCATTAATAAGTATTTTCTAACTTAAATGAATTTAAACAAATTGTAAAAGTTGATATAAGAAAATATACAAAAATCTGCATCAGTTATATGGAAAGAATATAACTTGTTCTATCTAATCTTACAAAATCAGTGTGTACCACAAACAAAAGATGGAACAATTCTCTTCCAGTCTCAGCTTCTTGAAATAACCATAATTGGTAAGAACAACAATGAATCAATACTTCTTTTATGAGGCCTTATATAAAGTATATAATTGATGTATATGACTTCAAGTGCTAGCATAAGTTGGATAAGTAGACAAGTTCTTGAACTTATTATTAATTTTCTCAAGGCATACTACTATATTTCTTCAAGAAACTTCAGAAAAATGGGAACATAATTCATGCCAGTTTTAGTAGGCGCTTTTAAAAGGGGGGGGGGGGAGATTCAATTTTCCCTAACAAATTAACCCCATAAACCCTGGTGCTGTCTTCATCTACAGTACAACTGCCATGCCAGCTGCAGCTACTAACCATCCAAAAGAATTAATTAAAAATCTGGTTTTCCATCATAAGAAATACACTAGATTAACCAGCCTTCCTCAACATAGACCACTTCAAAGGATTCAAGTCACACATAATGCACATTCATTAGAGCTAATGGCCAATTGGCCATATTCAATCTATAGGAACTCAAGCCAAATACATGTGGAGGACTCCAAGGAACTGAAATTACAATAGCTTTTCATTACAAAGGACAAAATGGATGCTTTGAAGCATAGAACAAATTTGTATTTGAAATATAAAGGGAACATATTGCGATCTTTAAAGGTCATATATACTCTTCTCACAAAATATAAGATCATATATTTACAGTTTTTTATGCTTAAAACTTAACTTACATACGTTACATCATTGAATTTTTCAGGCTCTTCGGTATTGTTGTAAGAACATAATTCTGGGAACCACTGAACATTATATTCTTCCCTGCTGGTAACATCTATCAGTGAAATATCATAACAAGGGAAAATTAATAGAAGCTTACACTTAAAAGTCTTTGATTTTTTTGAATATGAAATGAAAATGCATATGCCTTTTAGAATATTGGAAGTTAGTCTGAGCAAATTCCAAATATCTCAGGTTGACCTGGTGAAACAGTTTATACACTGCTGTGTTGCACCATTAAAATATCATGCAGGAGAATGGAACTTGCAGTTTTAAAAGCCCACAGAAAAGTAGAAGTAGGAAGTGCAGAAAAATGGACACAATAATATACTAAAGAATTATTACAAATCTATGACAAAATGCTACCCATTTATAAATATATCAATATTATAAATATATAAGAACACTCTGGTTCTCAGAAAATAAGGAGTCTTATTTTTTTTTAGACTTGAAAATAAGCACTTCTGCTTATTTTCGAGGTGGTCTTACTTTTTTTGAGGTGCAACAGGCCAAACTTGGTGAGCTGGACACACTGTGGATGTACTGTCACCTCCATTCTGAAACTTCAGCATTCAGAATGGAGGCTTTTTGGCGAACGAAAGAAAAATGGGAAGGGGGAATTTTTCTGCTTGCCATCCTTCCCTCAGTCTGTGCTGAGCTTGAGGAATAGATGACAGGCAGGAAAATCCCCTCTCCCCATTTTTCTCCCATTCACCAAAAAGCCTCCCACGAGCCTCTCAAAAAGAGGGAGAAAACAAAGTAGCTGGCCATAGAGCTACCGGCTTCAGGGAAGCGGCCCAACAAGCAGAAGTGGTGTACCCAGAAAGGGCAAAAGTGGTATTTGCGCTGCTACAAGGGGCCAGAGGGCTGCAGCTGCAGCCATACAATTGCCCCCCCCCCTGCACCCATGCCACTTGTGCTGGTCACACCCATCCCCCTGGACTTATTTTTGGGTTAGTGGTAATATTAGGCCCACCTCCCCAAAATTAGGGTTGAGCTTATTATTGGGGTGTGCTTTTGAAGAAACACAGTAAGAGATAACAAAAAAAGATAAATGAATCATTTTATTAATATTCATCTAATTCTGCAAGTGATTTTCCTAAGTTGCTTTAAAAAAATCATGAAAGTTCTCTTTCAATTTTCCTCATTTCTAATTTTTCCCATAGATAGCTGTGGGAAACACAATCAATGCAGATTAATCTGCATTTAATTGCCAGGTTGATGTCTTTACTATCCACACTCAATGTATGTTCAAGTTTCAAAGCACCTGGGGTCAGTAGCAAGCAAGATTTGGAGCAAGTAAGTCTGGCCTGCTTATGTGAATTAAGAAGGCATGGCAGTCATGATAGAGAATTGTTAATAAAATTTACTTCATGAAATTACACTGCATTTAGAATGCAGTCATAATTAGTCATATGAAAACTAAACAGTGATGTTTAAACTATAGTATATGCATATGCAACACTTATTTGCAACTAACCACTTTGGCTCTGCTCAAACATGTACAGTGAGTAACCTGAAAGCCGTGTAAGCTAGCAGTATCACATATTTTTTTCTTACACAGAAAGAAACCTTCAGTTGAACTTTTGTTTGCTTTTCCATAATATTTGTTTTATTCTGTCTTATTTTTACCAAGCAGTCCAGTTTAACAATCTCACATATTTCAACTTCCCTTTTCTTATCTTACCTAAATGTATTATTTGCTTTATACTAGGCAAATATTAAAATAAGTTATTCAGATGCCAGATTCATTGATAGTTGTTTAAGAGTAGGCAGTCTGAGACCAAACCAACCACAATTTCCACTGATTAAAGGCTAGTGCAACACAAAAGCAATAAACCCCCTTTTAACAGAAAATTGACATTATTATGTCAAGATGCTACATTATTCTTGGGGGGGGGGAGTTTTAAGCCATGCTTAACTGAAATGTAAGTTTAGAATGCAGATTTAAGTACATACCACTAATGCAAATCTTTGCCTATACAAATGGTTCTGGGGCTGTTCCAGTGTGTTATTGCTAATAGCCTCTGCATCTGAGATGACCTATGACTCAGTCTTGCTATTCAATAATCTGTATGCATATAAAGAAAGATTCAGACCATGATCAAGCTAAAAATTTGTGGGTGAGTTTGGAGATTGTAACTATGCTCTACAGGTTCTTTTTTTCAGATGATTTGTCCAGTACCTAAATGCTGCAATAGGAAACTGATGTTCACATCCACTCTGAGATCCTACATGGGAGCACTTTTTTCATCTTGACCATCAAAGGCCATGGCTAGGCCATTTCTTGAGTCATTTGTACAGCAATATTAGTCTCCCATAGGGAATCTTCTACAGATCACTTAACTACCACTTCCCTTTTAATATAGTTAATGGTTTCCTAGACCCATTAAGATTGTGACTGATCTGTCAAGAGAAGCCTTGTACCTGAAACAAAGAACAAAAGGCCTCTATAATTGATTAACAAAGATAACCTGATTTTTGTTTTATCCATAGTTCTATATGTGTATCTACGTTGATAACAAGAATTGGAATGCTGCAATTCACATAAATGAGTGCTCCTAATCAAACATTTAGAATCAGTATTGACACAAACCCTGCTTTAGTCAGTACATGAGAATTCAAATGGAATTTTCTCTTCACTTACATCTATTAACTCAGGCACGGGAAGGATACGGGTGGATACAGAAGAGGGCATAACCAGAAAGTCTTATACAGACAATGGTATCAATCTAATAAGGAAAATGGTTGGTTCCATTTCTACAGGAGGCTTCATTACATGCCTTCCTGCCTTCTCAATGAGCCAGAAACATCCTTGCATGGGTGGAAATGGTGGTGGTGAGGAAACACAATTTTTTCCTCCCTTTTTGCTCTATAGCTTTTGACTCTAGTTAATTTGCCCACCAACACCATCTCCACTGTTGCAAGAGAGCTGCTGCCTCCATAGATATAATAATAAGGAGGCTGGTTATGCCAACAGTTTTTTTGGGGGGAAATACCACTGAACAATCATAGTTCAATCAATTTTAGGTTTACTTTGCTTAGTTTGGAGATCCTTAATCTACTACATATTTTCTCCCTTTGTATTGTAGTAATAAGAACCCCTGAGGAAGCTTAAAAAACTGGAAACATAAAACTGCTATTATTAGGGTTGAATAGATGGGGGAAAAATCTTTTAACTATGATATCTAAGTCAAATCGACACTATGGAAAAGGGGGCTGTAACTGTTTGGTCATATTGATGAGTAATACTTTATATGCATGGGTACATATGGAAATTACTAGTAAACAGAATGCATATCTGCAAGCAAGATGCTTCTCCTCCACTCTCCTCCAAATATATGCATAGGAGAAAGTTGGAAACCTTTGCTTCTATATCAACTTAAATAATAAATAATAGCTCATATTAATTATAATATGTTTAAAAATGCCAACAGTATATCACAAAGCAGTCAGACTTTCTATATTTGTATATCTAAAATTACCACAAAGCTATCTGAATCAGTGTTTTTTAATAACTAACAAATTATTTAGGCACCTTCTGTTTTCTTCCAGTAGACTTTCACTTGAAGTTGGTCATCTTCGAAAAAAGGGACTCCAATTTCAAGAAGACGATTAAGTCTACTTCCTTTGAAGAATGAAACATCAGCTGCTTTACCAATGGTAGATGTCCATTCTTCTGTAAAAGAAAATATTTCTGAAAATTTTCCAGTTGCAAAGATGCTGTATAATCAAAATGTTTCAAATGATACTTGAAATGCATCTAATAAGAGATCACTGAATTACAAATAAAAAGAATAAAAATACAATAAAAGAAATAATTAACATTTATTTATAAAACATGAGTAAACATAAATAACTTTGCCAGTTGTTGGCAGCTAATTCTAAAAGAAAGTTATTGGTTCCAGAATATTTAGACATTTTCAAATTTTCTTGTTTGCTAAAATATAATATGATCAATCCTAGCTGGTAACATAGCTATTCTATTTTCAAAGATCCCATACATATGGCGTTGTATTCAGGTAAAGAGAAGGTTATTACAGTGTTTATAACATTTTATTAATTTATTACATTTATAAGTAATAATACAATAACAAAATGATAAAGAATTCCAGTACTTCTGAATTCATCATAATAACACAACATTTTTAAAAAGCAAAAACAATTTAATAGTGTAGCTGTTACTGACAAGGCATCCAGAGCCAACCATATCAAAAGAGTAATAAAGCGGTAAGTATTACTAATAATAGTCAGCACAAATATGAAAATTGACTAATGTGAAGTAGAAAACACTAAAAATGAAGATGAAGTTATATTGCAGCTGTTTTTGGAGAAATAGAAAAGAATATTACAGTTCTAAAACAATATTTTTATACTAGGTTTATTGAGAATAAACTATTATTAAATAATGAAATACATCTGCATTGAAATGTTAATGTTATAACATTGAATTAATGAAATTAATATTAATCCATAACAATTTATTCCTAATTTACAAAACATAGTTCAGATAATGTGTATATCAATTTTTCATAAGCTAATAAAGCAAAGCACAAAAGAGAAACACTGCTTTAAAACTGTCAAGCACTATTAAATATGTCCATGAGTTGAAATAGCTTCCATACTAGAATCAGGACAAATACTGGATTTCACAGCAAATCATATTTTCTCTGATGCTGCTTTTACTCAGCTATAAAACTAAAATATGAAAATCCACTAACAAGAAAGAAAAGAAGATGACAAATTCAACAGAGTTCACAAAAATATAAACTCTTGTAGGTAAAAATGAAGAACAATAAAGAAGTGAAAATAATTATGTATTTTCGAAAGCAGGTTAAAGAATAAATCAAAGTTAATTGTGAAATAAGAAAGAAAGGGTGCCTTCCAATTGAATGTAATTTGATGAAACTTTCATACATGTGGAAATCAGGGTAACCAGACCTTGATTAGCAAAGGTTTTATCTCAATGTAAATTTAATACGATCTGCAACAGGGGACAGAAACTGGTAACTATAAAAAAGGAATTTGTTTCAGTTACCCTGATGTAAAATGGATATAGAGATTAGACGTGAAGTTTCAGTGCACATAGCAAGCACTAAAGGGAACAAAATATGATGTATCTGTAAATCTGTCTTGTGTTCCTCTAGCAAATCCTTGTGTCAACCCTGAAGTGAACCTGGCTGAGGCCAACTTGGAGGCTTCAGGGTTGCCACACAACAGAGGAAGGGGGAAATAGTTAGATGGAGTTTTGTAGCTAAAACAATAAAGCTTTCATGTGGGAACCAAGGACATTCTCAAGGTGGCTGGCCAGAGGAGGAATGAAGTAACCAAGCAACCGGCCAGCAACTGGATGGGACAGCGTGACCAGTGACTTGGGGGAAAGGGGAAACTTTCCTGTTTAATTAGGTGAAAGCCGCGGGAACTTTTAGAGTCGGCTTTCACCAGTTGTGCCAATATGATATATCCAATAAACTGTTCTTTGAGGAATTTGCCTGCCTCGGAGTTCGGCTTCTATGGGTGCATTACTTGGAATGTGGACACATTGGAAATAATATTTAATTTATTAACTAGCACTAATCCTAACACTCTACAGTAGAATATTCCCAGTGTACTTAAATAGTGAAGAATGAAACATATGCAGAAGACATGCGTTAATTTTGCTTAATGTCACAAAAGCCAAAATATCTAGCACTTTTTAATATCTCCCAAATAGATGACAAACAGACTCATAGTTTCCCTATTTGTATGCTGTTTATATTTCTTAAGGATTAGATTTATATTCTACTTTTCATTCATGACCTCTCCACCCACTCTCCCTCCCACATCCAGTCTGTGAGAAAGTTTGGACTAAGAGAGTGAGATTGGATAAAAATCATTCAATGAGCTTCCAGGGTTGTGGATCAATAAAGCTTTAGGTCTTTCCAGTCATTGTTCTTAACTACTAAATCACATAATTATGATTTATTTTTATATTTGGAAAAGCTCCAAATATGTATATATTATAAGAACTGATTATCAGTATTGATTTTCTATATGTGTCCAGACAAAATAGGATTATTAGATTCACAGTATCCCCATCTGTGAAGTAGTTCTAACCAAACTGGAATATTCTGGTCCAAGGAGAACATACCCAGTAAACTACTTAGGAATGGAATGAAGATAGAGAGTTAGAGACAGAAACTTTACTATTCTTTTATGGAAACACCACTTACTGTTGCTGATAGTTGTCTGAGTAGAACTAAAGTAGAGAGACACTTTTGCACTTTTCAGTCGTATTTGACCCCAGTATGTAACTGCCTGCAGTTCCACCATGTAATTACTACTGGGTTGAAGGTGTTCAAGGATCACATAATTTTGAGACTATAATGGAAAAAAGTTAAGTTGCATAAATCAAATATGATTTTGCTAACTGTTTATTCACGTCAGAAGCAAAAAATAGACATATAACATTCAACAGTGAGCAAATAAAATAGGCATAAAATAGGTCAGAAATGTAGCACGTTTAAAAGTATGTAAAATAAATAGGATTAAAACTAAATGAGATTTGGCCAATATCGGGCCACGTCAATAGCATTTTCTCTTTACCAACATTTTCCACATTAACACAGAGTTAATGCTAACATTGAAACAATTTAACTGCTACATATTGTATCAAATGAATAGGGTATTGTTAATCTCTACTATTCCAATTACTGAGTTTCAAGAAAGATTCATTTTATTGAATATATATATATATATATATATATATATATATATATATATATACATACATACATACATACATACATACATACATACATACATACACACATACACACATATTAGTAGTAGTAGTATTTTTGTTAGTATTCTGAATTTTACCACTTCTACACAATGAAAACGTATAAGCAATATGTACAATATGATATTACAAAGCCTAGGACTCTAAATAAAGAGTAAAATAATCTTTCTCAAAATATAAAAAACAGCAAGAAAAATCAGCAGCAGTCCATTAAACGTTGAATGCCTGTCTGAATAAAACCGCTTTAGCAATTTAGCAAGGAAGTAATTTAAATAATATAATGTAATTCATTTAATGTTTGTCCTTCTGCCATGAATTCCTAAAATATTTTAAGTGCCCGTTTTCCCTGTCCTCTTTTACAAGGTGTTCCTCAAGATGCTGCTTTGAGACTGGAAGCCTCTAGCCTAAAGAAAATTGAACATACTAGACAGAAGCAATTGAGACAATTTATTTTTAGTATCTCATTCTATTCCCTTTTTTACTTACTCCATCTGTAGTCTTCCTTCTCTTCTTTTTTGCTGGGACAAGAGCCTTGCTGCTGACAGTCCAGCTCCAAAAGATTTTGTAATGATGGACTGGAATATCAGGTTCCTCTGGGACATCCCAAATAATCCTTATGTTTATGCTTCCATCACTGTTTACTGTAGAGTTGGCAATCCTGAGATTAGATGGAGCAGGTGGAGCTGATGGCTCTGATGGGAGGAAAGAGCTTTATTGGGATGAATAATTTCTTTAAAATCAATATCAACGTTCCAAAAGTTTTGGACAGGAACTCCTTTGCCATTTTTGACAAGTGTTTCAAATAAATGCTTGTTTGGGGTTTAGTGAAAGCAAGTGCATGGGATGGATAAATTGCACAGGGATAAAATTATTCTTTAAAAAAATTCCACGTTCTTCACTAATTGTGCCGCTTACTTTAACAAAAGATTACGCAAAATCATGGCATGTAAGGCTGCCAAGAGTTTTCAGTCAAGATAACAATACATCTTTAAATACCAGGTCCTGTAGCACATACATGGATAGAAAGACTACACTCATGCTTCGCTTCCCGTTGGCCAGAAACCATGCCCTAACAATAGAAAATTATAGTCTAATATAGCACAGCTCTTAGATTCTTTAGTCAATAATCAAAAGGATATCAGAAGACAAGAATTTAAAATTTCATAACAGAAAACATTGAACATGGATTTTCTAAATTCCTAGACATACTTTTACATAAAATACATTTTTATATACATTATTAAACCATCTTTTAAAAATATGATTCATATCTTAAAGAAATTATAGAAAGGTTATACTGGGTATACATATTTTTCCTACCCAAGTTTCTACATTTTAGAAGACATGTATGAAATATAAAATGAGAGAGAAAAGTAGCTTCATTTACATTGGCAATGCAATAAAACTATTATTAGTTTAAATATATTGCTATACAGCTGCCAAATAAACTGTTTGATTGCTCTTTAGAACTGTGTATATAGTTACAATGTTTAGATTCCTTGCAATATAGCACCTAATCATGCTTTACTTGGGGAATAATGAATAACTGCATACATAACTTTTCATATGCCATTAATTAAACTAGTTTTGACACTTTCCTTAAAAAAAGATCTTACAGATCTCTATAAACTTTATTAGCAAGGATTCCTGATCCTATAATGCAATCTTTGATTCAGATTGACTGGCAGCTATTTTCTAGCAAGTCTAGCTTTAGAACCACAAGAATAAGCTATAAAGGATCCAATCTGAGTTGGTCATTGGGACCACAAATTTAATCTTGGAAGATTGCTGGAACTCAGGGAACTTCACTTTCACCAGATCTATTAAAGTAAGATTTACATTACACATCTTCAGCACATTTTTCTCAGTCAAAACCTTCATCAAGCATAACATAAACTATGTTTGATAAGTAACTATACAACTCATGCTGATGGATTCCTTTAACATGAGAAACCACTGGATGAAATTGGTACACCAGAGGAAAGATTGTTTTGTCATTTATTTCACTGCAAACAAGTAATGAAAAGATCATAAAGGCATAATGTTTCAGAAACCTTGCTATATGAACTGTATATACACTGTAAATGTATTACCAATTTAATAAAGTTACCAGTGCTTAAAATACCAAGATTATAATTTTCAAATGTTAATTTAACATTTAGCTTAAATGGTAATCATGGATTTAGAATTTTTAGAAAGATTTGTAGAAAATATGCTAGAAATAAAAAGCTTAAGATTTAAATAGATAAAAATCTACATAATAGTTTTTATATATATATATTTATTTAGGAAAAGCAGCTGAATGGTGATGACTCTTAGAAATTAAGTACTTGTGAGGATGTAGATTTCCTATAAAAATAATATTTTGTGTTGTTTCATATCTGTAAAACAACATAAACTGCTTAGGGTACATACTCAAAAGAAAGGTCAATCTCTCATAATCCTTTAAGTACTCAACCCAGCAGGCTTTTATAAAAGAAACAATTGTTTATTGTTGTCAATTTTATTGTTTCAGACTTTTAAGTTCCTAAAGAGAGAAAAAGAAATAATCATGTAATAATATTTCTATTATTATTCAATAATCATTGTCAGAAATATGCAAGTACCGTTACACAAGCAAAGGGGACTGCAACACTTTTTAAACTCTGAAAAGCAAAATAATATTTGGAAGAGTCTCGGGCAAATGAGTCTCTATTTCACTCAGTCCAAAGAAGGAGAAGTAAAGCACATTCAGACTTGAAGGATTCTGTTATTATAGCCAACTTATTAAAAAATAGTTCCAGTTGATTTTCTGGTTTGGTTTACCTAATGAGCTTGACCGTTCTACCCTCCAGAAAGTTTTCCAACTCTGACCAATATTTGAAATGAAATATATTGTAGGGAAAGTACAGTTATACACATTCTAATCTGGTAGATCAAATAATGTTCACTATGTAGAATGACAGTATTAGATACAAATTACATTATTTAAAAACATAATTAAAAAGTAACTTTTTTCATTCTTTAGAACAAAAAGAATATTTATGTAAACAAAACAGTAAGCATACATACATACAGCTTCCTGCTCATTTTCTGACTTAAATTTTGTCTCAGAGTTCTAGAAATGTTATGGTTAACATGCCACCATCCTTTTCCAATCCTCTCAAATCAAAACTTATGGTACGTGATTTGCAAAATTAAAGTTGAACTGTCAGTGCCTATGCCAAAAAGAGCTTTCCCAGAAGCTAAAGCAAATAAATTATCAACTGGGGAAAAAACTAGTACATAATTGCTGTGGATATGTATCATACAGAAAAATCTTGTCTAATGCAGTTGTGTGATCCAAATTTCTATTGTTATGTTCAGAACACAATTTTAAAGATGGATATTTGAGTCCTAGCACCTACTCCAATAAGTCTAATTTGAAGCAAAGATTATTATTTCTTTCAGCACATTTGGCTAATCTAAAACACATTAATCTAAAGTTGTCCTTCATCCACTGATTCAGCTGATTAAGATTTACGCACAGCAAGTACAGCTGAGTGAATATAGGAAATGCAACAATGACTCAACTCTGATTCCTTTTTTGTTCCATTTTGGTGCTAAAATATTAGGCATATTATATAACAAGTGGCAGATATCTAGAAGCTTCCTTAATTGAACTTGAACCTAAACACAGGTGATAGGGAAGAAATTAAGGAGGATTATGTAGATCAGGGCTGTCAAATTTGTGGCCTGTGGGCTAGATGCGTCACATGCTGGCCACACCCACACCCAGTTTAGCGAAGGGGAAAAGTCATGAAATGTCATGTAATGATGCTGTGATGACATGAGTATGACACCATTAATGTAGATACATCAAAACTCTTCACAGTTAACCCAGCTGTAAGGGTATTTACATGAATCAACCTGTGAAGAAGCAGGACTGATGGAAAGCAGAGGTGTGTGTCCATCCTATTAGCTCAGACAACCTTGATCTTTCTAAGCACTATCACCATCACAACCCTTAAAAAGTAAAATATATCACATCTGGAGGAATGTTAATGGTCTGTGCTAAAGTGGTGAAAGGGAACAAAAGAATAAATAAATTCACTCTGCAATCTAGGTGATTCAGGGGAAAGATGGAAAAATCATTTATAATTATATATGTAACATCTGTTTAGCTATAAGTAAAATATTTTTAACACTTTAAATTAAAATGTTTCTCTTCTAATTACAGTGAGATCACTAATTGTACTTTTTAAAAAGCTGCAAATCTAAACTGCAGAATTTATACCATCGATAAACATTCTAAGATTTTATAGCATAAGCAAAGTGATAGTGTTTGTCTGTCAGAATTGGCACCAAAAATGTACAACAATATAAAAATAACTAACAGGGAAAAAGATGTGAGTGTTAGAAATGGGTATCTATTTATGCATAAGCATGAAATTACATTTAGCATTGACACATATAGTATGAAATCATTGTTGTTAGTTTCATTTAATGTGCTTTATGGAAGGTTCTTTAAAAAAAATTAATACTACAATCCAGCATTTAAAAAATTCAGGAAGCATAGCTCCAAAATGTATACAGCAATTGTCATGTAAGCATGTGCCATGCACATAATTTGTATTATTGCAAATATAATCCCATTTGGTTGTAAACAATATTACAGAATTATGTTTGTATTGTCTCATGATGCTATACTATTAAATAATTCATTCATATTCATTCTGTAAATGAATAGAGAACTGAGTTCCCTTTTATCAATAGTCACCGATTCACATCAGGTTATCTAGTAAAAGAAAGATAAAATTTGCCATACAGTACTGTACATTAGTCCTAGTCTATAGAACATCCCTAAGATTAAACTAAATGTAATACTTCCCTTCTTATGGAACTGTAACTGTAAAACTTACCACCCACAAACAAGGAAAAAACATCAGCAGATTTAAAGATAATTCTAAATATGGCAGTAACACAATCAACCCACAGATAGGCAGAACCCATTCTGAAGGTAACAGCCACAAATGAGTTCAGTAGCATGCAATGATAGGAGATTAGGAAAGATGGAATGAATCGGCACTGGAATGGTAAGGGTGGGAGTGAGGACTTAGACAAAAAGAAAAAGAAAATAGGGACTAAGCCTTTTTAGGATTCAAATTGAGACTTTAAAATGCCACAGACACTGAAGTGAGAATTGGCCACAGAAATCGATTAAGAAATCCAAAATGTAATTAGCATTGAACATCACTGTGCCCTTCCAAGAAAGAGCAATGGGAAGCAACTGCTCACCGTGCACAGAATATTATAAATGAACAACATGGATAAAACCAGAGAAAGGGAAAAATACATTTTGCATCGGAAATTGTTCAACTGCTTGCAGCTGTAATTGTAATTGCAGTAATTGCAACAATTAATCTACAAGAAAATAATTTGTTACAAAAAATGTGCCTATAAAGAAAATTCTTTTCAAATATCTTCACTTTTTAAATATGTAACTTAGGTAGAGAATTTAACATGTCAGAGTTTTTCTTTAGATTGCTCATAATCTTTAAGCAAAATTATTTAGAAAATATTTATTTTCTTATTTTCTCTCTCTCTTTCTGATTTATCTTATATGCTGCTCTGATGTTACAAAAATTGGGATAAAGATTAAAAAAAAAATTAAGGATCTACTACTGTTATATACCATCTTACTTCACCCTTTACTTCAAGTGAGACAAATAAAAGGAACTCATGAACAGAATCACAAATAGCCCCAAACATTCTGCGTAACACAAATGTTATATTCCTAAAGGTGCTCAAAACTCTCCCAGGACACAGTATAAATAGAATGCATTTTACCTTCAAATATCTTAACCTATGCATTCCTACACTGTTAACTTTGAGCACAGCAAAGTTCTCCCTGCTTTCTAAGATTCTTGAAATAATGAACTAAATATTATTTAGGGATTGAAAAGATACTTGAATCCCATTAAACTTTAGCCAATTGGACATAAATATGCAGATATGAGCTTAAGCAACTATAAATACAATGATTTAAGGCATACTTAATTTATTGGATTTCAGTGCACACCAGGCGTGGGGTTCAAATTTCTTAACAACTGGTTCTGTGGGTGTGGCCTAATTTGTGGATGTGGCTTGGTGGTCATGTGACTGGGTAGGTGTGGTTGGTTAGGTGGTCATGTGATTAGCTGGGTATGTCTTGTTGGTCATGTGACTAGCAAACCAAATATAAGTGGTCCTTGCTTAATGTCCAGTTGCTTAGCAAGTGTTCTAATATACGACTGACCTCCCCAGAGCTACTTGTTTTGACAGCCATGCACACACACACACACACACACACACACTTATGACCAGTTACAACATCCCCACACAGTCTTATGACTGAGGTTTTCTATGTTTTTTGCCAGTTTCCAACAATTCCTTCTGATTTCCGGTTAAAAATGCCCTTTAGGGAAAATTGACTTGTTTAACAACCACAGTGTTTGCTTAATAACCACAAGGTTCATTTAATGACCATGGTGTTTGCCTAACCCTTGATCTGCAACTTTAAAAACTCAAAGAGCCATTTTTCTATTTTCTTTTAAACAGGTATCTCTCTCTCTCTCTCTCTCTTTCTTTCTCCCTTTTTCATCTCTTTTTTCTTTCTCCCTTTCTTTCTTTCTCTCTCATCTCTCTGTCTCTTGTCTCTCTCTCTTTCCTTCCCTCCATCTCTTTCTATCTGTTTATGTCTCTTGTCTCTCTCTTCCCCCCCCCTTTCTCTGTCTCTTGTTTCTCTCCCTCCCTCCCTCCCTCTCTCTCTCTCTCTCTCTCTCTCTCTCTCCCTCCCTCCCTCCCTCTGTCACTCTCTGTCCGTCCCTTGGCAGGGGAGAGAATATAAGTCACTTTTTTCCAGTGCTGTTGTAACTTTAAATGGAGGCTAAACAAATAGTTGTAAGTCAAAGACTATCTGTATCTAAGGCTTTAACCTTCCAATTAGCATCTAACTAAATTTCAGCTGCATCTCTGCACCAAGCACATAGGATAATTTCCTTATTCCCAAAATGCAGGAAAATAACCCAGGCGTACAAGAAGTTGTACTTCTGATGTTTTTCAAGGTTAGCAACTTTAAGACATGTGGACTTCAATTCCCAGAATTCCCCAGGCAGCATGAGACCTGATCATTTGATTACTCCCAAGTCACTAACATGAAAGAATTACCAACTTTAAAGATACTGATCATTGTATCGCTGTATGAATTGGTTTAGTAAGATTCCATACTTACCACACTCCTGTCTCTGCTTGGACAGAACCATCAAGGCACTTCTACTGGATTGCCCCTTGTACCAAGGCTCTGATTTAATATTGCCTCCTCCTCCTCCTCCTCCTCCCTAAATGCATGGATTGGCCTCAAATGGATGTTACCTATTTTCTACTGGTGGATTAATTAATCTGTAAAATGTAATATAAACTGCCCCTTCATCACAAGGACACAGCTTTAAAGATATTAAAGTCCCCCCTCCCCCTCCAGGGATATTTGCTCCAGGCTACTTTAAAATGCTTCAAATCCTGGTTCAGCTCCATCAATGCTTCCTGGATCTTCTCCTTGTAGCATTGAGTTCCTTGGCTTTTATTTTGAAATCCAGAACTCTTGGGCTTCAGCGCTGTATTTTAAAAGGCAAGCCAGCTACTCAGTGCTACAAGAAATGCCAGGAAGCCAATGAATTAGTCAATTAAATAATACTTTTAAATTACTTTCTCTTCCAGCAATCTGGGCTGAAGCAGAATTAAACAATATCTGCTCCTTTGTTTTCTGAATGGATTTTATAGGAAGGAGGCTTAAATTCACACACACACACCAGCCACTTCCCACTCGATCTACCTCATTGAGGAAGCATGGAGGACATTGTCAGCAATAGCAAAACTCAATATCTTCCAAATGGGATGGGGTGGGGGGATTCTTGCTACAGGCTTAAAACCTGGCAGCTCCAGCAACATATCATCAGCCTCATCATAGGCAAGTGGCCGGGAGGGGAGGAGGCAGGGCCAGCCAGGGGCATGATTTGCCGGTTCTCCGAACTAAGCAGAATCATAACATCCAGTTCTATAGAACCGGAGGGAACCGGTCAGGGGTGGAATTCAGTTTTTTGAACAACCGGTTCTGTGGGCATGGCTTAGTTGGTGGGTGTGGCTTGGTGGTCATGTGACTGGGTGGGCGTGGCCAACTCGACATCACTCATGTCAAGGGGCGCTTCTCCTCACCTGGCCTCTCATGACAGTGGGGATGCTGCAACGGTCATAAGTGTGAAAAATGGTCATAAGTCACTTTTTTCAGTGCCATTGTAACTTTGAATGGTCACTAAATGAACTGTTGTAAGTCAATGATTACCTGTACAAAAATACAAAAAGCTTCTTTGTTTGCAAAAAGCTACCTTAAATACCAATCATTAGATTAAAAATACCTGCAAGCTGGAGTTACAAATCAGGCAGGGTGCCAGAGGAATGAAAATAGTTAAAAGTAGTGATAACTATCAAAGAGCCAACTCTTGTTCATAAAGTGAAACCCTTTCGCAGAGAGGTCATTTAAGCTCTCCAGAAAAAGCAGACCCAGGAAAAGCAATCCTTAGATCCATTTGCACCACTTAAAAATACCAACTGATACCTCACAAGATATTCTAAGGAAATCACCCAGATTTAAGTAAAGGTCACATGCCCCCCCAGAAAGGCAGTAAAAAAAATCAGTGCCAAGCTTGCATCCTGCCTCTTGGAAGTATACCCACACGCTGTCCAGGAGGCGCAAGATCTGGGAACCATACCTGATATCCTTTCCCCCTGCCGTAATAAGGCCCCTTTCCTTATACAGTGCACCGTGAACTTGTACAGTGAAGAAGGCATATTTAGAGTCTGTATATATATTTACACATTTACCTTTAGCAAGTTCCAAGGCTCTGGTCAACGTGTGTAGTTCGGCCAGCTGGGCACTTGTGCCAAGAGGGAGGGGCTCCACTTCCCAGACATCATTCAAAGTGTATACCCTTGCTTGCCTGATTCCATCTTGAACATAACTGGTGCCGTCTGTGTATAGATTGAAATTTGGGGCAGGAAGAGGTACATCAGTCATGTCAGAGCGGCTGGCATATGTTTCCTTAATGGTCTGAATACAATCATGTGTGGTTTCCAAGTCTGGTTCAGGTAGCAATGTAGCTACCTGAATGTAGATTTAATGAATTAGATTGTACGATGTTTATCATCGGGTTATGAGTTATCAAACCTTGGTATTTCAGCATTCGTGGGTTGGTGAGCCACAAATGGCCCTTTGTTTCCAAGACTGCTCTAAGGGCATGGGGAGTATAAATGTCTAGTTCCTGACCAAAAGTTAATTTGCTTGCTTCCTGTGTTAAAAGCGCAGTCCCAGCAACAGCCTTGAGACAGGCAGACCATCCTTTTGCTACATTGTCAAGCTGCTTAGAGAGATAAGCCACCGGGCGATGTCATTTGCCCATTTTCTGAGTGAGAACTCCCACAGCGACATTCTGTTTTGTATCCACAAACAACTGAAACGGATTTTCTGAATCGGGGAGACCCAAGCTGGGGGCTTGTAGCAGGGCTTCTTTGAGTGCATTAAAGCTCTTGACTTCCTGTGTATCCCACCTCAGTGGTTCTTTATCATGTCCTCTGGTGGCTTCATACAGGAGCTTGGCTATTAGACTAAAGTTAGGGGTCCATATGCAACAAAAGCCAGCAGCACCTAGAAAGCCTCTCAAGTCTCTCCTATTCTTAGGTGTAGGGAGCTGACATATGGCTTCCTTGCGTTCATGCCCTTAGGTTTGTTTCCCCTGCTCTATGTCATAACCCAGATATCTGACCCTTTCTGAGACCAACTGTGCTTTTTTCTTGGATGCCTTATACCCCAGGTCTTGCAGGAGGAGCAGCAATTTGTAGGTATTCTGCCAGCAGCCATCCTTCGTCTGTCCGGTAACTAGCAGGTCATCGACATACTGCAGTACCACATCTGGAGGGGGGGTTGTCAGGGCCTCCAAATCTTTTGCTAAGGCAGCCCCAAATAAGGTGGGTGAGTTCTTGAATCCCTGGGGCAATCGTGTCCAGGTATACTGCTGTTTTCAGCCTGTCAAGGGGCTCTCCCACTCAAAAGCAAACAAATGCTGACTCCTTTCATGTACTGGTATTGTGATGAAGGCATCCTTTAGGTCAGTGACAGAGAACCACTTAGCGGTCTGGGGGATCAATCCCAATATGACATAGGGGTTTGGCACCACCAGGTGTATTGTTACTGTGGCTTCGTTCACGACCCTGAGATCCTGGACCGGCCTAAATTTACCTTCACCCTTAGGAATAGGTAATATTGGAGTATTCCACTTTGATTCAGTAGGGACCAAAATGTGATGGGTCAAATATAGGTCTATCACTTCCTGAACAGCTTGGACAATGTGCCTAGGATATGCACGCTGCCGAATACGAATGGGTACTTTCATTGGGAGTTCTTCCACTATAATTGGAGGGTGGTGGCTTGCGAAGCCTGGAGGGTTATCTTCTGTCTACAAGTGTGGCACGCCAAAGTCTCTCCATACATCAGCCTGCCCCACTTCTAGAGCCATCATCAGTCTCCACGCTTCTTCTTGAGGCACCTCCATCTTAACTTTCCCATATCTCAGTTGCATTGTACCATCCTCCTCGAAAGAGATTTGGGCATGGAGTTTACATAACAAATCTCTCCCCAGCAGTGGGATGGGGCAGTCTGGCATATATACGAATTGACGGGATATGGTTTGCCCTTTTGTGGTGCAAACCAAGGGTTCTAGAAATGGTCGCTGCTCCCTGTATGTTAATGGAGTGAGGGGAGGGTTGCGTTAGGGGCTGGATTAGGACTGACCGAGTGGCTCCAGTGTCTACAAGGAAGGTGACGGGTTTGCCTCCTACATTTAGGCTGACCACAGGTTCCGGGAGGTGGGCTGAACCCGGTCGGTCTCAGTCCCACTCCTCCACTTCTGCCAGGCCTATGAAGGGGGTTGTCGGAAAACCTTCTCTTCATCCCCTTCATCCCCAGCTTCCCCTCAGAACCCCTCAGTGGTCTTTCATAAGGTTGTCTCTCCTTCTGACCAAATGCTCATCCTTATTTCATCTAGGGCATTCCCCCTTCCAGTGGCCTTCCTTTTTACATATAGCACACTGGTTGCGTCCTAACCCTGGTCTGTCCCCCCTTCCTCTGCTGCCTCCCCTCCCCTCGGAGTCCACATCATGGCCGCAGCCATCAGTTTGGCTTTTCGCTGCATCTTCTGGTCTTTCTTCCTCTCTTCTTCTTACTCCCTATTTACAAATACCTTCCGAGCCACTTCCATAAGTTCACTCATAGGCTTTCCTAACGCTCCCTCAAGTCTTTGCAACTTTCAACGTATATCAGGAGTGCTTTGGGAAATGAATGCCATAGCAAGCATTCAGCATTTGTGGGTTCAGTATCTATGGGAGTATACATTTGGCGGGCATAAAACGCTTCCGGACTCTTCAATGAGGCGGGCATAAAACGCTTCCGGACTCTCGGTGGCCTCCTGCAACACCAAGGAAGGCTTGGACATGTTAACTGAAGGTTTTCCTGCTGCTCGGATTGCCCGCACCACCAATTTCTGATAGTCTTGGATGTGTCACAAATGCTCATATGGACTCCACTTAGGATCCTTAGAGGGAAAATTCGCCTCAACATGTTCCTCGAGGCTTCCTCCTTGTATAGCATCAGGCTTCAGAATCTTGGTCACTGCAATCCTAATCTTTTCCCTCTCTTCTGGGTTAAACAAGGTTTCCATGACTTGTTGAAGATCCATCCAAGTTGGGTTATGTGTATCTCCAATAGTTTTTACCAGGTCCGCCACTTCAGATGGTTTTTCACTAAAGGGATCATAATGGAGTTTCCAATTAAGTAGATCGGAGGTAGTGAAGGGCACATGCTGGAATAAGGGAGCAGTAGCAGTAACGGAGTGATCGTCCTTTTCCACAACTAATTCGTCAACCTGCCTAAGGGGGGCAGTTAAGGACGTCTGTTCAGTCTTTGCCCTTGTTCTGGCTGCTACTGGTTCTTCCGCTTCCTCCTCATCAGCAGGTGGCCCCCCTTCTGCCCCATGTCTCCTCCTTAGGGTCTAGCTGCAGACTTGCACTTCGAGGTGAAGGTCCAGCCTGTATTGATTGGTCCAGGGTGTCTGGGGGGGTGCTGGTGGAGGTATGATCTCCAAGCCCTCTTAGCATGGGGGATAGCTGATCTAACCGCCACATTGATCCTGAGGATCCCAAGGATCCTTCTTCTTCGGAGGCTCTTCTCAATCTCTGTGGGGGTACGTAAGGTGGCGGGTGCAGCAGTTCTTCTGGGCAGCTTGGTAGGACTGGGACAGTCTTCTTGACTTTAGGAGGTGGCAGGGTACGGTATATTAGGAGCCTACATTGTTGCACCTTGCATTTTTGAAGTCAAGGTGGAGGATGGCGTAGTAAGTCAAGCCATACATCAATGTAGGGAGCCTGGCCTGGATGCCCTAACGTGGGGTGGAACACTATCTGATGTACCCTTACTGCTATTGAGGGATCTAAAGTGCCCTTATCGGACATATCATTACTTATTTTATTTACCATTCTAAGTCTTCTATATTAACTTCTCCACATATTTCACTCTTCTTAATTCTATCTTAATTAATCATCTTAATTTGAGTAATTATATTTGTATCTTTTGTCCATTCTTTATTGTACCTTTGTCTCATTCCTTATAAAAAAAAAGAAATTTCTCCTGAAATCACTAATCAGAGTATGATGCCTTTCTATCTCCCCACTAAATTAATCAAGTTAATCTTTAAAATAACACCCAATACCCAATCCGATTTTGCTTGGTACATTCTAACTGAATAATACATCCAGAATAATTAAATACACAGTTAAACAATAAATCTAAATATTAAAGACAAATACTATAATAAAAATTTTATAACATCAATACCATAATCTTATTAAACTCTTTAATTAATACTCAATACTAAACCTCCCCTCATATTATTAAATTTTAAAACCAATCATTATTAAACATTTCAACATTTTAATCTCTTATCAACTTTTAAGCCATTTAAGTTTTCTATTTCTAATACAATACTACAATATCATTTTATGTACCTTGCAAAATCTCTTTGAAGAAATTATATTTTATCCTTTATCCCTAAAAAAGATTCCTTTTTTCCCATTTAATTTCAAAACTTTGTAGCTTTTCTCCACCTTTTCCCTTTCTTTCTTCTCCCAACAAACCTTTCTACCCCCCCCCCCCTTCTTCTAGCCTCTGCCTTACTGGCTTCCCTTCTCTGTCGTATTCCTTTTCCCTTTTGTTTACTATCATTATATTGATTTTGCATCTTATTTTTCCCTTTCTTCAATGTTTTTTTAAATCTTAAGTCCTTTATTTCTCTTCCTTCCCCTCTTCCTTCTTTCTTGGTCAAGTTCTGAGATTTATTAAAGATGGCTGCCTCTCCTTCTTCTTCTGCTGTCTTCATCTGTTGTAATGTTTGTTGATAGTTAATAAGCGCCATTTCTAAAAAAAGGAAGGCTTCTTTCAAACCAGCTTTACCATTTTTTTTTTTGCTTGTTCATAATCTTTTCTCAGTTCCTCAATAGAAAGAGCCATTATAAATCTTTTCTTTTCTTTTCCCCTTCTTTCTTCTTACAGCAACCAAAATATTCCAAAGGAAAGATAAAACAGTCCCAAAGTTATCAATCAGTCCAAACCAAGGCAGAGTTCTCACTTTCACCTCCTAGGGTAGTGTCAATCAGAAAAAAAGAAAGTCCAAATCTGTTTCTTAAAATCTTATTGCAATATATTTTAGTCTTTCAATCCTTAAAGCATCTCCTCCAACAAAGTCTTAGCATACAGATATTTTTTTTTAATCCTCTCTCTTCCCACTCATCGCTTAAAGCCAGTTTTCACCTAAAAAAAAATAGGTTTCTTAATATTCACTTTTTATTCCATAGGAAAAGAGGGTAAGCTTTCCTTTCAGCACCATCAAACTGCAGCTTTTTTCCTCTTTTAGAAGGTATCATTCAGAAAGTCATACTTTTCAGGAATTTTGTTAAATATGTCTTAGAGTCCTAGGAACCAAGAAAAACTTTCTCCTTCCAAACACTTTCTCCACTTCCTCCTGCGCATTCTTACCCGGCTGCCAGCTTCTTTGTGGCGGCCATTACGGGACCGCCGCTGCACCGTCCTGGGAAAAGGGGGTTCTGCCGGCCGGGGAGGGGGTCTGCAACACCCCCAAACCCCTCTCCGGATCCCCCCTACCTTCAGCTGCCCCTGCAGGGCAGCCTAGCTCCGTATCCGTCCGGATCGGAGCCCCAAAAACGGCTAGCGCGGCAGGGATCGCGCAGCTTCGCGAATCCCTACCGCTCGCGAAGCCGACAAAAATTCATGAGCATGAATACAGTTGAAGTCCATGAAGAGAGTGATACCTGGGTCCAAGTTACTTTCCAAAAAGATTTTTTTTTATGTTTTGTGTGTTGTGGGTATATGTTGTTTTTTTCTGGGGAGAATTAATAAAACCTTGTAGAAATATAGAATGAGAATAATGGTAACTAAGTCAGAAAGAAATAGATGAAATAATAATAATAAAATTGAATAAGAGTAAAGAAAAATAAAGAGAAATTGGATAAGAGGTTTTTGTATGTTTATATGGAAATGGTTTAAAACAGAATTATAGTTTATCTGACTTGTTAAGTTTATAATGGAAAAAGGTTTAAATATGTAATGGATAATGATGACTTGTGTGTTTTGAAAATTAATAAAACTTGTTTTAAAAAAAAAAATAAAGTGCCCTTATCGGGCCAACCTACTCCAAACGTTGGCCATTCCCCCTCACAAAAGACCCGCAATTTATGCCTACTTCATGTAAGACCGTAGTCCTGGGATTCATATGCCACCTTAAAATGCTTTAACATGCACCCCAACGGGGTAAGTGGCACACTTTCTCCACCTCCTATGAGCCTCCCATGGCACCAGACAAGACAATTTGAGAAGGGGTTACAAGAAGAAGGTAAGGGGTCCTTCTTCTCAGGACAACACCAAGGATTTCTTCCACTCACTCACGTCCGACCCAGGGAGCTGGGTGCACACGATCTCCAATGGGAACTGCAAACATCTCTCACTCTCTACTGGCCCAAGGTGCTGGACACTAACAGTCACCGATGGGAACCGCAGTAGCCTTTCACCTCAACCACTTCCGACAATCCTACTACCTTTGCCTAAAGAAAGGGTGATCAGTCCTCTCCTCCGTCCCTGTTTACAAGGAGGGATGGCTTCCCGTACACAATACTTGCTTTCTGGCGAGCTCTTCTTCCACCGGCCCGCTGGAAAACATCCTGGTCTCCTCACCCTTCACCAGTGGTTCTTGGAGGTGTCAACCGCCACCGCCAGAACCCTGCATTACCGGGAAGTCCCTCGGGTTCAAAGGTCCGATGGCGCCTGGGAAGTTCCCTTCAACTCACCAAAGCATCGGCACCGGGGTGGACCCTCCAGTGAGCCTCAGGGCTCCTTCAGTCCTGCTGCAGTTGCCAGAAATGTTGTAGCAGATCCTGCTTCCAATTCAGGACACAAGACCACAAAGGATTGGAGAACACAGGTTTATTTGCACAAAATGGTTCAGAGCATTAGCATGACAAATTCTGAACCCTGGGCTACTCCCGAGGCGTCACTTTTATTTAGCACACAGCCCTAGCTTCGCCCAGGGCATTTTCTCTTATCTAGCTATACCATAACATAAGTACTATGAGAAAGGAGAAGTAAGTTAGAGTTGGTCATCTTGCACAATTCCCTATATATGGTAGTATCTTACACCATCTGTCACTTTCCATACCCGCCCTCGCCATACAGTTTGTTACAGGAAAATATCTAGTACATAGGTCAATATGTTTATATTCATATTCAGCAAGTTTTCTTTATTATTCTAAAGCTTACAACATAGGGATTAAGCAACTTCTACTAATAAGATTTGCAGTTAAAGCGAACTAACTTCTGCTAATAATATTAATACTTTTCTGGTATTTTTCCATACTGCTTCAATATCTTCAACTGTGCAAGTCAATTCATGAGGACTAGTCCCTTCTCTAAATTATATTGCTGAAATCACTGCAGATCCTACTCTCTCTGGGTATAATTGTCAGTATACAGGGATCCTTCACATACTTCTACGTGATCTGGTACCCTGATATTGCATATACAAGCATTTGTATATACTGTATGTGAAGGCTTAGAAAGTAGAGGGGCTTACAAAAATGACTTAAGAGGAAGGACTTTTTGCTTCATGAATCCAGTGTCACAAAGGTCTTCATCTGGGTTTTTAAAATCTTCTCATCATAGTGGTAGAAGTGTTTCCAGAATACAATTCTTCCAGTAGATGATCTCACCAGCAAAGGTGAGGGAATGCTCCCATTAAGCATAAATACATGCTGGTTTTCATCTGTGTTGGCAAAATATTCATGTTTATCTCCTGCTATACTATTATGGCTGCCTATTATATACAAAGAATCACTTAGGTTGTAAAAATATTCTATGGTCAGATTGATGTCAACAGCAATCATACATTTCAGCCATACAAATCTTAACTGAATCATCTGGAAACTAATTCTTGCTCCCTTTTGAAAACAGAGTCATGACTGTAATTCACTTAATTCTCCAAAAATTTGTTTGAAGGAATGATTTTTAACTTTCAAGAGAAGTTTCCAAGCTGTTTGAATCAGATAGAAAAGGAAATCTTAGCCTCAGTAATAACTACAAATTATATCTGGCAGGAGTCATTGTAGCATTACATACAATGCTCAGCATGTAGCTATGCCTGCCAAACTTCACAGGAGTCAGATTCTTTATATTTATTCAAATAAGTAAACAAAAAGCAAATAATATCAACCTCTTTCATATATTTATTTTTGTTGAGATTCAGTATGATTAAATCCAGCTCTTAAATTGTATGTAAGTAGTCCTATGTATGCAATTTTATTTTTAACATTCTCTTGATCTTATAAAATAACGCTCCTAAAGTTTTTTGTTATTATAATATTTGTAATTTTGCTAAGCAACATCAACATTGAAAAAGTCACCTTCTTTTCAACAAACACCTGCAATATATATTAAATTCCTATAAATATATTTATTTAGGAAATAGTCTGAGTATAATATTGAATGCATTAATATTGCAATTCCTTAAAGGTGGAGATATAGGCTGATATCATACACAGGTTCCTAAAAGTCCCATTTAATGGAATGAAATATACTTACAAATAAAAATATATAGGATTAAATAATACTTCGATTGCAGTCAGACAATACATTTTCTCTAAATTAACTGGGTAATTTTATGCAGGAGACAAATACATGTATATTTTATTAACTTGGAAGAAAGGAATAGTCCATAATCTATCACACTGGTCCAATGTGTTTGGCAGATGTGATCAGTGTTAGTCTGGGGTATTTATCATGGCCTGTTCACCTTGGGAGACCCTTCTGGACATATGCATGTATAACGACATAGCCTACGATTTCATGTACCCACACAAGCCCCTTTGCCTCATTAAGGCCCCAAATGGCTTATATGGTTGCCAAATTCAATGTGACTGGAAATTATACAACAACAAATCAACAAAATAATAATAACACTACATTAAAAAAAACACCCAATATTTAAAAGATAAAATGAGAATTGAAAATTGTAATTAAACAACCAAAAATGAGCCTCCACTCAACTGAAATCTGATGCCTAGGGGAGAAGTCAGGTCATGATGACTTTTCTAAAGACAAGCAGAGTTGGGCCCTATTATGTATAAGAAGATAATTTCATAGCCTAGGGTTAGCCAACAAAAAGCCATGCTTTCTAGATCCCTTGAGATGGTAAAGGTTAATAGGACCGTTGTGAGGAAAACGTTCACTAAAAGCAAAAACAAAGCATTTGGAGATAGAAACAATAATATATACTTCATTGGAAATATTTCCAGTGAGTTCCCTGTTAGCAGACTGCAGAAGAAACACAAGGAAGCTCCTCACAACATATGTGTTGGCAAAAAATACTGGAACAAGCAAATAAAAGATAAAAGGGGTAATGTAATCACCCAATGCCTTCTGCTCTGATTAGAGTACTTTTCACACTAATCAATATGTACCATAAACATTGGTGTTTATTTGTACTCTCTATGAACATAAGCATTTGGGTTCTGCTAATTGTTTGCACTTTAAGGTTGCAGCACTGGGATTTAGGTTACATATTTACCTATTGCTACTAAAAACCATACCACATGATACATTTATATATGCTCACTATAGATTGGATGCTGTCTGCCACTACCTTTCATATGGCAACATAAGGGACAGAGACATGTTCTTGGGAGAAAGCAATATAGGACTTTAAAACTGATAACCAGCACCTTGAATAACATATCAAAGCCTATTGAGAGCTACTGTACTTTGTAGTGTAACAGGAGGTAGTTTCCTTAACTATCCACGCCATTAAATTCTGGGCACCTTCAGGATAGTTTTCAAGGCCATTCCCATAGTGAGAATAGCATGAGGGACAAAAGGCAAGGTTTCCAAGTCCTGGAATGGCCACAACTGGTGGACAAGACAAAGTGTGCAAAGAACCTGCCACCACTGCTGCCACCTACTCTTTGAACAGAAGCTGCAAATCCAGGGGGAGACCTAGATTCTGTTCCAAATCTGGAGTGGAAATTTGGTATTGCCATTGCTTGTACAATCAAAGATTCAGAAGCCATAGAAGATCTTCAGAGACATTGGGCATTAGGATGGAATCTTGATCACTTCTCTTAATGGCTGGGGTAGAGATATACAAATGACACGGACGGCCCTCTGAACCAGGACAACCATCTTTTGAGCAGGACTGAAACAGATTTGTTCAGATTCTTCAGAAGGGAATTCTTTCAGATTTTATTCCATGAAGACAAGCTGAAAGGAGTGACTTAAAACTTAATGAGTCAATTGGAATTAGGATGGATTTTTGTCAGTCTGATATTTTTAATTGAAAGTCTTAATCTAAGGTTTGAAAATGTATTTTCCCTTTATATAATAATGCTTAACTAATTCCTAAAGTTTGTAAAATATTATTTAAAGTGTATTTGAAAGTATCTATGCTAAGAGAAAGTTTTAAAAAGATGTATTAGCTTTAAAGAAAAGAAGAGAAATTATTCTATGAGGGTAACTTGGACGGAGTGATCTAAATTTAATGAGTTAATTGGAATTTTATTGGTCTGAAAGTGAATTTTATATATGTTGAGAGGAAGTTTAAAAAAGATGTATTAGAAAGTTTTGATTTTAGAAAAGTTTCTAAAGAAAGTTCAGTGTTTTAAAATGGATGAAAAAAAGTATTTTCCCTTAGGTTAAAGAATCTGAGAGAATACAGTGAATTTTATTTATATAAATGGTGATAGTTTATAAAGATTATTATGTGCAAATAGAAATACGTATTATTTCCATAGCAAGGAGGATAAAGCAGAAATAGATTGTTTTATTCAAAGAGATATATTTAAGTATGTTTTTTATTTAGATATCATTTCCAGATTTTGTGCTTGTGATGAAAAAAAATGAAAGTTTGACTTTGGTTTTGCCAATTGGATAGATTTGTTGTTATTGATATGGCTAGTTATATACTAATGTATAAAGGTAAAAAGTTGAGGCTAGAATGTTATGATAACAACATTTAGTACTGTCCTAAAAAGAGTTGGAAATACCTCATTTTTTCCTTCTGTTTCTCCTTCGCTTAATTTCCTATTCTTATTTTTATTTACTGTATTTATTTATTTATAGATTGATAAAATAATAAAAAGTCAAACCTCAGGAAAAAAGAAAGGAAATCTGTTAGAATATTTTTTTCAGAACTGCTGAAACGTGATGCTCAAAAAGAAAAATCATATTTCCACAATCTGCATAATTGAAAGGAAATACATAAATAAAATATGTAATGGATAAAATAACACAGCAGCATGAATATGCTTCAAGCTTAACATTTCCATTGTTAATAGGCAAGCATTGTCCAATCTAGCAAAATTTTATTTTTATGTTTCATTGTGTCACATTGAAGTAAATAGCCTTTATTATTACTGCTAAGGTGTTTTGTACTGTAAAAGGGAAGCAAATTCATTCAGAGAACTTGCAGCACAAAGCATTAATAGAACCTTGAATTCTATTACTTCAAAAAACAAAATTATTTGTCTTTAGAGTTATTTGTGTTATTTGCTTAAATCTTCTGCTGATCGCATATAATGATTCAGCCAAAGGTGACTGTGCAATGAAGAACATTAATAACAAACCTTTTGAGGAGCGAAAGTGTTTGCTGGGAGCTGTAAAGCCTCTTGTTCCATGCACATTTATGGCTGCCACTCTAAACTGGTACCACCTGCTAGGTCTGATGTCCGTCAGTTGTAATCTCTCATCTGTGATCTGCAAAATATCCAGTTAACATACACATTTATTATTTTTGTGACCTCCATCAGTGGACCTTTTATGCTTTGCTTATTGAAAGAAGAATTCCTTTTCCTATTTTTCATGAAATAAAAATTGGACTAGGTAAGATTTTTCAAACCATCTACTTCACCCATCCATAAGTCTTCAGGATCCAACCCAAAAAACTTTTGTCTGACTGGATTAAAAAAAAACCATCTGAAATTACTAGAGGTTGAACCTGGTATCTTTCACAGATGCAATCCATTCTAGACGTGCATGCATCATCTTTTATGCATTTTTTCACACCATACCATTTTATACATACATCTTACCAGTTACATTTCTTTGTATAGTGATGAGCAGAGCAATCTCATATGCAAATATCAACATGTATCAACCCTTTCTAAGTTTTTTTTTCTAATGTAAATGCTGCTGGAATCCATCCCACAGCATTATGTAGAAACAGTTAGTTTGAATATTACATACATATATACATACATACATACATACATACATACATACATACAGTGTGTGTGTGTTTGTGTGTCTATGAGTTTTATACCCTCTATGTGTATAATATGCATACTGTCTGCTCTACACACACACACACACACAATCTTGGACATCTTACTGTTACAAGTCAGCATGCAAACAAGCCCAAGTCTTCTCTTTAAGACATCCCCCTAAACTGAAGACCACAGAAAATGACATTTATATTCTGTTCTTCTTGTAAAAAGTTTACATTATTAAACCCTGTTCCAAATCAGAGTTAAAAAAAACAGGTGCATGCAGGAAATGCCTCCATTCTGTTCCCGGAATAAAACAGATATGTCTATAACATATGCAACAATGGCCCAAATGGGGAAGACTGGTAGTATCTTTTTCAAGTCCAAAGCACAGAATTATGTGATATGTTTTTACCAGAACAAGAGATGACCCACTTATATGTGTTGCTCCACATACTTGGCAAGTTACAGATTGAAAACTGCAATGACTTATTTTCAAATTAGGCATGATAGGAATAGCAATAACACTTAAAGTTATATACTTCAAAGAGAGAACTCCATACTTCACTAAGGAAGGTCCTGGGTATGTTTAATGTTTGATGCTGGCAATTAATACCAGCCAAAAATATTTAATATCTGATTAAAAATTATATTAATGATGAATTATATTAAGGAAAATCTTAAAGGTAATAGGATTCTATTAAAAATACTGACCTGTGCTACAGTTTGCCAACTTGTTGCATCATCTTCACTGGGATGAATCCCATAATTCCATCTTCTTTGTACCACATAGAGCACAGGTTCAATGGAGATATTGAATTTTGAAGACCATTTAATTTCTAGCTGTCCAGACTGAAGTTCACTAAATTTTAATTCCTTTCTGGGTTTTAAAGGAACACCTAAAACACATAATATCCATATAAAGAAATTGTGTTCACAACTATTTGATTTGGAGAAGCAAGACTATATCATATAAATAGAATACCTACTCTCACATTTTATCTCAATAGCAAATACACTTTTGCTTGTTTTATTGTTTTAAAATATGTCATATGCTATCTTTAATACTGAAAATACTTATCAGCTGTACTGTGAATGTATTATGGAGATAAGCCACCATTTCTATGATTCAGTAGTTGTAATAGATAGTATAATATTACAGAAGTGGTTCCTATTTCCTGTTTTCAGGTGCTGACACTTTTTTCAACTAATTCAATTCCAGAAGAGTTTACATGGGAAAACATGGCCAGCTTGAGACTTAGGGTAAAATTAGAAGATCTGTCATATAAAGAATTAAAAATTATCCTATAATTTTATAAGAAATGTAATACGTGTGATGCTTCCTTATAGGCAGAAATTAATTGTTATATATGACTTAACTGATTCATTATAATAAATATGGGGTCTCAGTGAAAACAGTAAAACTATTTCAAGTTTATTTCTACTACTTCCACAAGTTTATTAGATATTTCAAAAAAACTGGCAAGACTTTAAATGTGGCATATGTGAACATTTAATCAGAAGTAATATTTCTTTCTAGGACATGACATTTTCTCTAAACTTAAATCTAAGAAAACTGTTTCTTTAAGAAACTGATGTGCTACAATTGCTAGAGTTATGTTTTGCTTTCTGTTTTGGACTTGTTACAATTGTTTGTGCCACTTAAATCATCTCCAGAATAAATCAGACATTTATTTTTGCCAGCCTGCACACTTTTCTTGTTAAATCACTTCTAAATCACTTTTCTATAAATCTAGGATTTTATCTAACAAATAATGGAGAACTCTAAAATTGTCAAGAATAAAAAATATTGGAAGCAAATACATTTATTTTTATATTAGTCTTAAGAGGAACTATGCAGCTTCTCAATAAAAAAATGTTATTATTATGTGTAATAATCCTATAGCCTCCATTCTAACAAACTTTCCATCTGCTTTGCATTATGGTCAGTAGGATTCACTTGATTGGAACTAACTCCAACAACACCAACTAACCGCTGGTGGCTGTAATTGTGTGCAGATGGGTGTCATGCAGTAGAGCAGGGTTTCTCAACCTTGCTAACTTTAAGAGGGGCGGACTTCAACTCCCAGAATCTCCCAGTCAACATCAGTCTCCTGAAACCCAAAGAATTTGACCTTTAATGATGAATGTATATTTTTTCATCTTACACTGGAGACATATCTGAAAAAATTACTTGACATGCCAAGCTTAGGCTCCACATTTTATTTAATCCCTCAGAAATATGGGTAGAAATTCATAAGTTTCGAGATTAATAAATAGTGTTCATGATAATTTTTCAAATAATTATTGTTTCATGGTCTAGGATTCAAACTGTCTCCAAAGAAGCTGCTGCAGATGACCAATAGAATGCCAGTATCAGGGAATACCAAGCCAGGAATCATTATGGTTTCATTCAATGTCACACCACTCTTTATATCCATAAAACCAGAAATAGTAAAATAATCCATGTGTATTATATGACACATCTGAGATAGGCAAATACACTAAGATCAAAATATCCAGAATCATGGACTATATACATAGATACATATACAGAATCATCAACCTCTGCTTCACTACCTACTTTGAGTTTAATAAACAGGTACACACACAAACAAATCCTTACCTATGGGATCACCATTCTCAGAAAGCAGAGACTGTAATTCAGGGTGTAGAAACTATAGAACATTCATACAATCAAAAGCATGGATTCATTATGTAGACCACACCTTTGTCATAATAAAGAGACAATAAGAGAAGATATATGAAGTGACAATGTCTTCAAATGAATAACATTCACAAGAGAATGGGAAAATAATCCACTATCCTTCCTGGATATCTATACCAGCAGAGGAAATTACAGCAAACTAGAAATACAAGTCTACCAAGAATGACCCTACTAAGTGCTCATTACCAAAATAATAACCCAGCCTCCACAAAAGGAGCTGTATAAAAAAATTACTCAGAGGAATATAAATATACTACAGCAATCCAGAACATCAGGAAAAAGGAAACACACTGTCTATATGACATCTTCCAACACACAATTACTCACAAAATTTTATTAAAAAGTGTCTGATCAGACAACCCATTACAGTACAACCAATACAAGCAATGAAAAATATAAAATTAGTATACATCAAAAACATCTCAGAAACATCAGACTATTACAATCATACAGCATTACCATAACACACAAATGATCTAAAGTTATCCAAAACATCAAAAGGCCAGTAGCCCAAGAAGGAAAAAGAGTAGTCATCTGTCACGTACAATGTAAGGACTGTAACAGCTACTAATAGGGCATACAGGTAGAATAGCACATCCATGAACACCAACTAGCAGTTAAAAGACATGATGAAAACTCTATTTTCTGAATGACAAGTGAGTGATCACACAGTTTCTCCTTGTCTGGATATGTTCTACTGCATCTGGGTTTGTCACCCAGCCACCAATCTCCACCATTTTCTCCACCCGGAACTCTCCCTTCTTCATGTTTTTTTGTTTAGCTATTGTTGGGGGGGGGTTTCAATCAAATCATTCAATCTGCTATAGTAAAATGATCATATAGGTGGTCATTAATTATGGAGTGACCTATTTCTACCAAACTTAAGAAGAGGAATGAGATCTTGATTTCAGATATCTTTCTGGTTCTTCAATTCAAATTAATTTATTTAACTGATTAAATTAACTATACATAAGATTTTATTATTCAGTGAGCTACTTCTTTGAAATATACAGTAAATTCAGTATTCTATTGTCTATGATGCCAATTAAATTTTATTTTTAAATTTATAACCATTTAATTCTTTTAAATGAAGAAATTTATGAACTGTAGGTATTATATAGTTCTTATATCAGTTTGGTTTTATGGCTTTATGACTTAAGAAAGTCTAGGAGTTATATTCTATAAAGAATAAACATTTTTATCACAATTTTGAACCTCTTTACTCTTTAGGCAATATTTGCTTGAGGGAAGCTTTGCCTCCTTGAAACCATATTGTGGCCATTTGTCAAAAAAGACACATAACATCTTCACAGTCTCATCCCATTGGCAATGAAACTATAAAACCTGTTGCTTTGACACAAAGATGTTTGAATAACATTCACTTCTGTTGCTGAAACAGATTTTTTTAAATTTTAATCCTAAATGTCACAAAAAGAAAATGTAGGAGTAACATTTGGGTGTACACATAAACAAGTCATACTTGTTTAATAATCAAACAGCAACCTACAGAACCTGTTGAGAAAATATGAGCAATTGTGAATCTACAGTAATTCTTCACTTCTATACATTAAGCATATTTTAAAAAATGATTAAGTGTTTCAGCATCCAAGGATGAATTCTCCGTACCCAATTCAATACAACTTTATCACAATGCTAATTGTTAATACAAACTATTATACACACCTCACTTGAATTTTTAACCGGTATCAGACCTGAATTTTGTTTTCAATTAAAATCTAACCTTGGCTTGACTTGGTCTCCATATTATGACTACCCCTAGTCATCACAAGATAAGAGCAGTGTGGGGAATGTTGGTATACTTAAAAGAAGTAGCATGTGGGTGACTACATAGACACACACTTTTTCTCTAGTCACTTCTAATAATAAACTCTACCTTTATAAAGATTTTTGGGCACTTGACATGTATGTCCACATCCATTGGAACAGCACTTTTTCACCCCAGAGCATTCGTTGTCAGCCTCACAACTTTCAACACAGGCAGCTGCAAAGCCACTGGCCTTCTCAGGTGCTGGGCAGTCTCCTTGCTTCACTGACTGGATGTATTTCAGGAACTCACAGCTAGTTAGACATTCATAGTTCTTCCTGGGGAAAAGAGGCTAAAGGAAAAGTAAGAGAGGTAACTTTTAAAGATAAAACGTTTTTACTGCAAAAAAAAAAAGTCACAGTGAAATATGTTGGTTTGCTTTCCAGTAAATTCTTGACTTTCCTTATTGACCACTTCCTCCTTCAGTGGATGAAAAAATGTATAACTTTACAGCATCAATGCGTTAAGTCCTTGACGTGATATAAACAATTACAGATGATATTGACTGAAAGAATAGAAACAGCTGAAACCCTAGATAAAACTGACTGTGCAATACTGAATTCTTTCATTTGGAGACAAATGCACCCAAATGTATCATTTGGACTTAAAAATATGGATTTTTTTTTTCAAAAAGAAAAAGGGTCAATGGAATAATTGCTTAATACAAACAGTAAAATGCTAATAGATTATTAAAAAAATGATAAAAGTAATTAAATCCTACAGTATGTTGCCTCATGTCATCAAATAAAGGGTACGTGTTACATCAAACAATTACGTAGAAAAAATATAGTGCAGAATCAATGCTTGAAATTGAAATTTTAAATGTGCATATATTTGTATATTTGTATTTTGGGGTATTAAAGGAATCGTTGTGGTGTTTTCATCTATATTTCCAACCAGAGATGGTATTCAGCAGGTTCTGACCAGTTCTGGAGAACTGGTAGCAGAAAGGGGGCGTGCATAAGCGCACCAACGTGCCTACCATTCCTATCCTATTGTTTCTTTTATTTTTCTTATATGTACCCATTTCATGTATTCATAACTATGTATATATTTATACCTATTATCTTGTAAGCAATTGACAAATCAAATAAATAAATAAAATAAATTTTGAGTAGTTCGGAGAACTGGCAAATATCACCTCTGACTGGAGATTTTACAGCATCCTTCCCCTGCCGTGCCCACCAAGCCATGCCCACAGAACCAGTAGTAAAAAAAAAATTGAATCTCACCACTGCTTCCAACAAAAGGCCAACATCCATTGAGGGAGCAAAGGATTTTAGACATGAACTACTGACTTAAAAACTGGTACGTCAAGAGAACCTCAGATTCCTAGACTATGGCCTGCATTACCTTCATGAAGGGCTACTGGCAAGGGATGGAGTGAACTAAAATAGAGGGGGAAGTGGGTGCAATTTTCAAGACCTCTTTCCCACCACTAATAACTAATGTATGTAAGAAATATTTCACAATAGTAATGGGAGACTTTAACTACCCTTATATCAAAGGGGAGACAAATTCTGCAGCATGTGGGAGATCAAACAGATTTCTAACCAACCTAGCTGACAACTTTGTCAACCAAAAGGTAGAGGAGGAAACTAGAAGAAAAGCTATACTGGACTTAATTCTTACTAACAAAGAAAAAGTGATAGAGAAAGTTGAAATTGTTGGAACTTTGGACAAGAGTGATGTCATACATCCAAGTTACCCAGGAGCTTGCTCTTCCTGAGACTATCATCTGTGAACTATTCTTAAATATCACATTTCGATTCTTACTATGTTACAGAGCACCTGATTATGACATCGAACATGTAAACAAGCTAAATTCACTACTAACATGGGCAGCATCCTGCCCACATGCTTTTATCTTTCTTGGTGATTTCAATCTACTTCATATTGACTGGACCCTAAATGAATGTACAACTGAACCCATACACGCAACCTTCTACAATGCTGTTACAAATCTGGGACTGGAACAACTAGTAACCAACAACACTAGACTAAACAACTGCCTCGATCTCATCTTCTGCAATAATTTGAATTTAATTTACGGAATACAAACTAAAGAACCCTTTTCCAGCAGTGACCACAATATGATTGACTTTTGTCTCAACATACGCCCACACAAAAATCATCACAATGACGTAATCCCCAATTATAACTTCAAAAAAGGCAACTATGATCTTATAGACAATGATCTCTCATCCCTTCATTGGCAAACTCTATTCACTGGATGCAATACTGTTGAAGACCATTACAACATATTTTTTCTTGAAGTCAAAAGAGTCATCAAACTATATGTACCAACAACAACTCCCCCCCCCAAAAAAAAAAAACAGATTACCCATAACAATAAGGAAACTTCAATCCAAAAACAGATCACTCTGGCAGAAAGACAAATCTGGTAACGTTGCCAATTTCAAAAGCCGATACAAAAATTTATGCCACCAGATAAAAACTGAATGCACCAATTATCAAATTAAACAAGAGGAAAACCTTCTATGCACCAATTCCACCTGCGCTTTTTACAATTTTGTAAACAACAAACTAAAAGACTCAAGGTCCATCCCACCCCTGATAGGACCTAATGGTAAAGACTGCAACGACGACACCATTAAAGCCAACATCTTTAACACATTCTTCGGCTCAGTATTTGTAAACAGCAATGGATCATGCCCAGTATTTCCTAGCCGAACCACAGACAACTACAATGATCTAATACATATCGATTTTACAGAAGACAATGTTGAAAAAGCACTACGCAATCTAAAACCATCTCTTTCTATTGGACCGGATGGAATATGTGCCTACTTCTTTAAAAAGCTATCCACTGCCATAGCCGAACCTCTAAGCATAATCTTTGAAAACTCTTTCAGGACCAGCTCCTTGCCTAACCTATGGTCACAATCCATGGTCATCCTCATCTTCAAAAAGGGAGACCCCAGCCTAGTTGAAAATTACAGACCAATCTCCTTATGCTGCGTCACCTGTAAAGTCATGGAATCAATTATTAACCAATCCTCCACTTAGAGACAAACAATCTACTCTCTAATAAACAATTTGGTTTCAGGAAAAAACTATACTGTAATCTACAACTATTACACTGTAAAAACATATGGATTACACAACTCGATCAGCAATAGACGCAATCCACATAGACTTCTGTAAAGCCTTTGATTCAGTGGTACACAACAAACTACTCCTAAAACTAAAATCTTACGGTATCTCTGGACAACTGCATAACTGGATAGAAGCATTCCTGTCAAACAGACAATAAATGGTCAAAATTGGGAGTGTCCTATCAAATTCTGTACCTGTCAATATGGGTGTCCCCCAAGGCAGTGTTCTAGGACCAACTCTCTTCATACTCTACATAAATGACCTCTGTGATCATATCAAGAGCAACTGCGTTCTCTTCGCTGATGATGTAAAGCTATTCAATACCACAGACAATACTGCTACCTACCTTGACTATATATCAGAATGGTCAAACAAATGGCAACTTCAAATCTCAACAAATAAATGCTCTGTCTTACATATTGGCAAAAAAAATCAGAAAATAAAATACAAGCTGAATAGTCAAGATCTTGTTGATGATCCAAGCTCTGTCAAGGACCTTGGAATACTCATCTCTAATGATCTAAGTGCTAGAGCCCACTGCAACTACATAGCCAAAAAGGCATTAAGAGTTGTTAACCTAATCTTACATAGCTTTTTCTCCAGTAATATCACTCTACTAACTGGAGCATACAAAACATTTGCTAGACCAATACTCGAATACAGCTCACCAGTCTGGAACCCACATTACGTATCTGATATTAGCACAGTTGAGAAAGTCCAGAAATATTTCACAAGAAGAGTTCTCCACTCCTCTACTCGTTGTAAAATACCTTATGCCACCAGACTTGAAATTCTAGACCTAGAAAACCTTGAATTATGCCGTCTTCGGTCTGATCTAAGTATGGTATATAAAATCATACATTGCAATGTCCTACCTGTCAATGAATGCTTCAGCTTCAACCATAACAACACAAGAGCACACAATAGATACAAACTCAAGGTTAACCGCACCAAACTTGATTGCAGGAAATACGACTTCAGCAACAGAGTGGTCAATGTCTGGAATACTCTACCTGACTCTGTGGTTTCTTCCCCAAACTCCAAAAACTTTAACCTTAGACTGTCTACTACTGACCTCACCCCTTTCCTAAGAGGTCTGTAGGGGGCGTGCATAAGCGCACCAACCTGCCTACCATCCCTGTCCTATTGTTTCTTTTATTTTTCTTATATGTACCCATTTCATGTATTCATAACTATGTATATACTTATACCTATTATCTTGTGAGCGATTGACAAATCAAAACAAATAAATAAAAAAATATTGGAATTCAATATAATTCAAATAGAGACAATAGAACATAAACCAGCCAGTGTAAACTTCAAAAGAGTTGATTTTAACAAATTCAGCTAGAGCTTAAGAAAAATTCCATGGATGAAAATCCTAATGAGAAAAACAATTCAAGAATGGGAAACTCTGAAAAATATTACCATAAAAGCCCAGTCCAAGACGATACCTCTGACAAAGAAAAACAAGAAATGGTTGCACAAAGATCTATCTGTTAAATTAAAAGACAAAAAGAACAAGTATAAAAAATGGAAAGAAAGACACATTAAGTAAGGCAGAGTATCAGCAGACAGCCTGAATCTGCAAAGATGAAGTCAGAAAGCAAAGGCTCAGAATGAAAAAGACTTGCAACAAACGTCAAACATAATAAAAACAGTTTCTTTCAACACATAAGTAATAAGAAAAAAGTCAAGGAAACAGTAGGTCCAGTTAACAGAGAAGTTAGCAAGGAAGTACAGGCAACAGAGAGAAAGCAGAACTTCTTAACTCATTCCTTGTATCAGTCTTCACACAAAAATCCTATAGTCCAACCTACCAAAAACCTAACTGTAAAAAACAGAGTAGAAATAAAAATTAAAGCAAGAAAATGGTTAGAGAACACCTATCTGATCTTGACAATATAAATCACCGGGAACTGATGGTTTACATCCCAGAGTTCTGAAGGAGATGGCAAATATTACCTCAGAACCACTGTACGTACAATATCTTTCAAAAATCCAAGAATACCAGAGAGTTACCGGAGGATTGGAAAAGAGCTGAGGTGGTTCTCATCTAAAAAAAAAGGAGTGGGGAACAGACCCAGTTTGTTTGTTTATTTATTTATCAAATAAATAAATAAATAAATAAACAGTAACTGTGAGAGGGACCTTGGAGTCCAAGTGGATGATCACTTAAATATGAGTCAGCAATGTGCAGCAGCAGCCAAAAAAGCTAACACAATCCTTGGTCATATAAACAGAGGCATAGAATACAAAATCTGTAGGGGCCGTGCATAAGCGCACCAACGTGACTACCGTCCCTGTCCTATTGTTTCTTTTCTTTTCTTTTTTTTATTTTTCTTATATGTATCCATGTATTCATAACTATGTTTTTACTTATACCTATTATCTTGTAAGCAATTGACTAAATAAATAAATAAATAAATAAATTTTTTAAAAAATTGGGACCGTTTTATAAAGCCTTAGTAAGGCCACACCTGTTTTGGTTACCAGGTTACAAAAAAGATGTTGAGATTTTGGAAAAAGTAAAAAGTAAAGAAGAGCAACTATGATGATTAAATACCTGGAGACTAAATCATGAGCAGTTACAGGATTTGGATTTGGCTAGTCTAGAGAAAAGAAGTACTACAGGGGACATGATAGTGGTATTCCAGTACTTGAGAGGTTGCCACAAAGAGGGGAGGGTCAACTTGTTTTCCAAAGCACCGGAGGACAAGAAACAATGGATGGAAACTAATCAAGGAGAGAATTAAAGAGAAACTTCCTAACAGTGAGAACAATTAACTAGTGGAACAGCTTGCCATCAGAAGTTGTGAGTGCTTTATCACTGGATGTTTTTAAGAAGAGGCTGGACAGTCACTTGTCTGAAATGGTATTGGGTCTCCTGCTTGAACAGGGAGTTGGACTAGAAGACCTCCAAGGTCCCTTCCAGCTCTATTCTTATTGATATAGTAATCTGGCTGAAATATTTATGTTATAATTAAGAAACTATTGAGATCTGGGCAAGTAACTGAATGAGAGCAAATATTTTCATTATCTTTTTGTAAAAAGTGTGAGGAAAAAAGAATCCAGGGAATAGTACATCAATCAGCCTGATATAGTGACCAAGAAAGTTCCAGAACAGATAAAAAGAATCAGTGTGTAGCAACTGAGAACAGCATGTCAGAAAGTAAAACTCAACATGAATTAATCAATGCTGATCTTGATTTCCTCAAAAAGACCGTGGCAATGTTATTGGTGTGCTGCATCTTCATTTAGGAAATCGTTGATAAAATAACCAGTAACATTCTACTTATTAAATTAACATTATTACATTTATATGTTGCTGGGCTCCCAGTGGTTTACAATAGTTAAAACATTTAAAAACCAAAACCAATACAAAAACACACACACAAAAGCACAAGCTAAAAGATGGTAAAGAAAACAAACCCAGAAGAGAGCACAAAGCAAGAAAGGAGTGCCAGTCATCCTTGTCAAAGTTCTGAGCAAAAAGTGAGGTCTTTATAGCTCTTCCAAATACCAGTAGGAAGGAAGAGGGTTCACTGGTTAGTCTAGATGTTATTATAATTACAAAATAGTGAAATGTGATATAGAAAGTACGACAATTTAGATGTATTCCTAACTGGATCAAAACTGGTACTCAACTTTCATCAATGACTGCTTATCAGACTAGACATAGGCATGGAGGGGCATCTTATTCTCAAGGCATATATTTATAACTTGCATGAAAGAAGGAATGTTTTAAAATTTATAGATCTTACAAATGTAAATGGAATAACTAAGCACATAAAAATGGATAGCAAAGCTCAGAGCAAGTTTGAGAAATGGATCTAGCTGTTAAAAAATATTTATTATTTAGTTTTAATCACAGGAAGTTAACATGAATTCATTTAATATTTTAGGTTAGGATTCCCAAATTGTGAATCATGACTTGCTAGAAGTCAACAGCAAATCTGAGGAATTGTACGTACAAATGTGGATTGCTGCCTAAACTTGCAGCTGGCTTTTTTGAGCAAAGATTCTGACAAGACTACTTACATTTGTGCAGACTAAATGGCCTTCAGTCAATTTCTCCTTATAGCATGCATAAAATATACTCAAGTGACTTCTAAAGAGTTTTTTCACAACTAACATACCTCACAAAAATTTTGGCAATGGTTTTTCTTCAGATCCCAGGACTCTTTGCAAGGTTCCAAACACTGAAAAGAATAATTTGAAAACATGTCAGGAAGTAAATAAGATACCTATTTCTTTAATCAAGATAGGAATTTAAAACACTGTTTTTAAAAGAAACAAGTACTGTATCAATGCAGAAAAATAAACATATAATGTATTCTGAAAGAACAACAGTTAATTGGGTTCAGCATGGAAAACTGCAATTAAATTAGCATTTTTATATTTCTCATTTATAATAGTATTTATTTCTTTTCCTCATGTTCCATGAATATGAGCTTCAACATCTCATCAATGACCTACTCTGTATGATATCAAAAATTTAGAAAGCCTCTTTTTCTGGAATGCCAGTAGATGAGTTGATTTAAAAGATCTATTTATCAATCTTGTTTAAAATGGCTGAGGATCAAGTATTTATCAATCATGATTCTATCATGTGTGGTTCCTTGTCCAAAAACCTACTTAGATACAGATAATCAGAGTTGGAAGGGACCTTGTGGGTCATCTAGTCCAACCCTCTTGCCCAAGCGGGAGACCCTACACCATTTCTGACAAATGGCAGTCCAATCTCTTCTTGAAAGTCTCAACTGATGGTGCTCCCACAACTTCCGAGGGCAAGCTGTTCCATTGGTTGATTGTTCTCACTGTCAGAAAGTTTCTCCTTATTTCCAGGTTAAATCTCTCCTTGTTCCATTATTCCTTGTCTAGCCTTCCATCCATTATTCCTTGTCTAGCCTACAGGAGCTTTAGAAAATAGCTTGACCCCTTCCTCCCTGTGGCAGCCCCTCAAATATTGGAAGACCGCTATCATGTCTCCCCTGGTCCTTCTCTTTACTAGACTAGCCAAGCCCAGTTCCTGCAACCGTTCATTGTATGTTTTAGCCTCCAGTCCCCTAATCATCCTAGTTGCTCTTCTCTGTACTTTTTCTAGAGTTTCAACATCTTTTTTATAATGTGGTGACCAAAACTGGATGCAGTACTCTAGGTGTGGTCTTACTAAGGCTTTATAGAGTGGTATTGGTACTTCCCTTGATCTTGACTGTTAATGCAACTTAGGATTGCATAAGCTTTTTTGGCGGCTGCTGCCCACTGCTGGCTCATATTTAGCTGGTTGTCCACTAAGACTCCAAGATCCCTCTCACAGTTACTGCTATTGAGCCTGGTTTCACCCAGGCTATATGTGTACTTTTGGTTTTTCTTGCCTAAGTAAAGTATATTGAATTTCATTTTATTAGATATGGCCCAGTGTTCTAGTCTGTCAAGAGCCATCTGGATCTCGAGCCTATCTTCTTGGGTGTTAGCTATTCCTGCCAGCTTAGTATCATCTGCAAATTTGGTAAGTTCCCCTTCTATTCCCTCATCTAAGTCGTTAATAAAGATATTGAAGAGTACTGGGCTTAAGACGGAACCTTGTGGCACCCCACTGTTTACTTCCCTCCATGTAGACTTAGACCCATTAAGGACTACTCGTTGAGTACGGTTTGCCAGCCAGTTGCGAGTCCATCTAGTGGTGGTGCTATCTATTCCACTTTTTTTCTAGCTTACTAAGAAGTAGGTTGTGGTCTACTTTGTTGAATGCTTTGCTGAAATCTAAATATATTATGTCCACAGTATTTTGCTGGTCTACTAATTTAGTCACTGTGTTGAAGAATGAAATAAGATTGGTTTGGCATGATTTGTTTTTAACAAACCCGTGCTGACTGCTAGTTATTACTTTACTTGTTTCTAGATGTTGGCAGATCTGTTTTTTATTATCTTTTCCAGTATCTTCCCGGGTATTGACGTTAGGCTGATTGGTCTATAGTTTCCTGGGTCTGTTTTTTTTCCTTTTTTGAAAATGGGAACCACGTCAGCTCTTTTCCAGTCCTCTGGTAGTTCCCCGGTGCTCCAGGATTTTTGAAAGATATGATGCAGTGGTTCTGAGATGACCTCTGTCAGTTCCTTTAAAACTCTGGGATGTAATCCATCAGGCCCCGGTGATTTGTTTTCATCAAGATCAGACAGGTGTTCTCTTACTATTTTTTTGCTTATTTTAACTTTTATTTCTGGTCTGTCTTTTACAGTTATGTTTTTGGTGGGTTGAGCTATAGTTTCTTTTTGCGTGAAGACAGAGGCAAAGAATGAGTTAATCAGTCCTGCTTTCTCTCTGTTGCCTGTTACTTCCTTGCCATCTTCTCCTTTAGTGGGCCGACTGTTTCCTTGATTTTTTTTCTTGTTATTTATATGTTGGAAGAAACTTTTTTTATTATCTTTGACTGTTGTTGCAAGTCTTTGTTCGTTCTGAGCTTTTGCTATCCTGACTTTGTCTTTGCAGATTCTGGCTATCTGCTGATATTCTGTCTTAGTTGTATGTCCTTCTTTCCATTTTTTTGTACTTGTCCTTTTTTTCTTTCCAAAGAGATCTTTGCCAAAGAGATCTTTGTGTAGTCATGCTGGTTTCTTCTTGGATTTCTTGTTTTTCTTACTTAAATACTATTAATGGCAAACTGATCAGATTCCTCCCCATTATCTCCTATAACTTTTGATTATGATGACTGCAATCTAACTGATGCCCCTTTTTGAGAAAAGGGGAGCCAGAGGGAACAGGGTAAGTGGACACATTTCCAAACAATAGAAATGTTCCTATGGGACATTTTAGAATTCTTAAAAATGAATTCCTTGGCTCTACTTCCCATTTATCTTATTATTGGACTCTGTTATTAATTGTAATAGTTTCCCATTTATTTTAAATTTTAAAAAGCTAAAAAAAAGAAGCAAATGAAATGGAACATGTTTCCTGGCTCATGACAACAGACCTTCTGTTGGTGACATTGGTGCCTACAGATTCTATGTTGGGAACCTAGAAGTCACAAACCCAAATCTCCATAGATTTTGACTGTAATAAAACCTTAATCATGCATAACTCCATCTTATGTAATGTCCACAGGAAAGTCTTTCCCCACAAAATATTGAGACTATCATTTAAGCAATCTTTCATGACTTACTCAGGTGTTAAGACTGGTTAAATGTGTTGACCATGGGGATAAAAACAATTTATCATGCAAACATAAGGATTAAGTAATAGTGCAACCTCATAATCCTCTGTTTTGAATGAATTGTACTTCAAACTGATGTGTATAATCTCCAGGTCTAGATTTTTCAAAATCTAAATACTTTTTAAACTCTTGTGTCTGGAACCTTTAACTAGGTGAAATGGTGCTTCATAGGGCAGAAACTTTCCAACCAAGATACCTCAAATTGGCTAATTTATAGAATGTTGGGACCCATGACTCCTGAGGTAACTTCAGTGCCCCTGCTATGCTGTCACAGTCACCCGTGATCACATGATCCTCATTTTCAATATTCCCTGACAGTTTACACAAATGTCTGGGAACTTGAATCATATTCCCTCACTCTTCCCATACCTGGCAGAAACCACTTTCCTACTGTCAGGGGAGGGGAAGGGAAGGAAGGGAAAGAGAAAGGAAAAGGGAAAGTAAGTTTTTCAAGGAAATTTAGCTTATATGGAATTGAGCAAGAAGAAGAAAAATTAAGGGGAGACTTCTTACATCTTTATAGACTCTCATGCATAAGCTAATTAAGACAATAGAACTGAATATTTTTGCATGGTTCCTACTATACGCAATCAGAAACAGGGAAGAGAAAGATTGTCTAACCATTACCAGGCTTCTCTTTTTAGCTTTTCAGTTTCTTCCTAGTGATCCACGTTGACAGATTCAGCATTACTAAACAGCAAGCGCTATAGGGCTTTTCACTTTAATTTCACGCTATAATAAGATACAGTGGTTGTTTCACTAAGGGACTGAAAGCTTTTCTTTGTAAGAACTATTTGATGGTCAAGTTAAGTATCACATTCTGGCAATGAGCATCTGTTCTCCAAGGAGAAATGGTAGTAAGAAATGAAAAACACAGAGAAGAAAGATGTGGAAACTTTTCAAAAGTCATCTTCCTCATTAAAGAAATTAGGCCTATTCAGGTCTCTTTACATCAATGCAAGTAAAGTGCAAATCAAATTAGCTTCTCATTGGTGAGCTGACAGATTATTTAAGGTTTACTATATAATGGGGTCAGCTGTTTATTCTAACCACATTCAGCACTGGACTAGTTACTGTTAATGAATCCTATTGTTACACCATAGCAAAGCAAGTATGGGGATAACATGATTTCCTGCCAAACTTAAATTTCTTTAATTCCTCTAATATGAACAAAACTGTAAAAAAAAAAACTATCTGGGGCTTTTAGAAACAGTCCTTTCTTGTATTGTATTGTACAGAGCCAAATTAACTTTGCACACTCCATTATTACAAAGCCAACACCTAGAATTAAATAGTGCATGTCCATGAAATAGTACGTGGTACATCATAGAATGGTTATCACAGGATATTCCAACCACAGTGATTTCTTAAAGTGGAAATTTCTGAAAGTGGAAATTTCTGAAGGTGGGAATTTCTGAAAGTGGAAATCCGATAATCACATGCAGAGCTCTGCATTTAGATTGCCAAGACTGGCACATATTTAGGTGGAGCTTTTTTGAGACAGTTTACAAACAACTTACCAAAATTTTCTTATACATACAGTAATATCTTCAAAAGCCAACCAGCTGTTGTGGAAGATTGGCCTAACTCCCACAAATCACAGGATTTATGTCCATATGATAGGGACCACAAGAAGATAATAAAGGAATTTTTGCCCTTAAAATCATGACTGATCATGTAAAGAATTAGGGTTGCTCATTGCAATAAGGTTGTCATGAATGTTTAGAATATGAAATAAATTTAATTTCTGACACCAGGGGACAAATTATTCCAACAGGATTTTTTTTCCTACTGCCTGTTTTGAGCATGTCCTCTAAAAACATCTTCATTACAAAACCCAAAATATTTTATTTTAAAGATGCATATTGTGTTAAATGGGATGAAGTGAAACTCTATCCATTTGCACAGAAAATTCAGGCAGAAGGCGCAGAATATTACTTTTTCCACCTTTATTTTGCTGACAGCGTATTCTGATTTTATAATCAGATGATCTGACTTTATTATAGCAATGTATTCAAAACAGAACCCTTATGCTCTAATAAGAATATTTTCACTGTAAATTTAGATATAGAGGTAGATTAGATTAGATATAGATATAGAGACAGATATATAGAGACAGAGACAGAGACATGTAGATGTACATATAAATTATATAGATATAGATATGATATAATATAGATATAGATATATAGAGGCTAAAGAGAAATTCACAATTTATTCCTATTTTAATAGTCCAGCATAGCATTAGATTTATTCTTGGCTATTACTTATTGCTTGATATAACAGGAAAAAGCCAAGGATCTTGATTATAATAACAAATCATGTATGGGTCAGCCTCATTTGCATAGCTAGTCTTGCAGGCAATAACAACTAAATGGGAAAAATAACATTTGCTTGTTTCTGACAAGCAAAAATTCTAAGTTATAGTTATATTGAACCCAACAGGACCATAGTACAAAGGAGGAATAATATTTAGCTGCAATGAATTAGAAAATGTCTTGGTGTTGTGATAGTAGTAAATTGGGTCAACCACATGACCAAACTGATTTTACAACTTTTTTTGGTGATTATAAAGTGAACACCATAGTGGCAAGACAAATACTGGTCCATTAATCTGGTTTAGTTCTGTCCTGACTGCAGAATTTTAGCCAGGAATCTTGTAGTCTACCTGAAAATGCCAGAGATTAAATTGTGATCTTTTTTACACACAAATACAGCAACAAATGTTTGCTTTTAATTGACTGGCTCAGCAATGTTAGAGACAGGGTCTATTATAGTTATTGCATTCAGTTTATCAGTCCACTCAAAGCAGTTACAAGATAAGCTATGTAACAGCTGTCTAGTTATTTGCATTAAGACACAGACAGTTTTTAAAATCTTTGTTGTAGAAGGAAATTATATTCCAAGCACATTTACAAACAAACCAGTTGATCAGATAATCAATATTTAAGCTCTAATAAAAACTGCATCTAACAACCACTCTATTTGTGTGATATAGTTCCCCATTTATTTGTATAATTGTCATACATTTTACAGCAATGTAGCCAAATTTCAAAAAAAAGTACATAGGTTGCTCAATTTAAAACTGCTAATTATTTACATAGACTCAAAATTAGTATTCACAGTCTGCATTTCACTAACAAGAAGCTTTCAAGCTGCAATACTTTGTAATTCAAAAAAGACAGTCTGGTCAATAGACTGAGGATGTGAAGCATGTTTTGCACTTAAAAAGTCCAAGACCTGTTGAACACATGAAGTATTGGCTTTCATGTTCTTTCAGTTAGTGAAAAATAATTACAATGGATGTGCAATCTGTGAGGAATTGATTACTTCTATGACAGCAAATTCATGTAACTTAATCAAATATGATCACATTTAGCGAAGCTATCTTGAAAATTGAATTATTGTTTTAAATATTGAGTATATAAACTGCACATATTAAGATTTTTTTCCAGTGTGATTTTAGTCTTAGAGTTTACTATTTTATCAACTTCTCTGAAAAATAATTGAAACAATTGAAAAGGGTAGTTTCCAAAGCAGGATAGTATTTATTATGCCATTACACAGAGATTATCTTTAGTCATTAAGCTAAAGGTGCTACTTTTCATGTATGTCTCTACATAGGAAAAGATGGATTGGAATCTCTGGGGCAACCTTTCAGGAGTTGTCATGTGGATGTAATATTTTAAAAGCATGATTGAATTAGCAGAAATTCACTCACATGACTCTGAATCCAAGATCGAGTTTTTATCTCAATAAAAATTATCCCATAGATATTGCCAAAATAGAGAGATAAAGGGAAAGCATTTTAAATCTGAAGAGACTTTTATATATATCATACAGGTAGTCCTTGAGTTACAAATGTAATGGAGCCTGCCAATTACATTTGTAACAGGAGGATTTGTTGGAGTGAATCACATAAAATTAACATCAAAACTCCCTGCTTTCGCCCACACATTCATTAATTGAATACGCAGGTCATTTAAGTGCACATGAGGTATCTCAAGGTGGTAAAGGCCATGGGAGGCCTAGTGATAGAACAAGCCACCTGCTTAAAACTACCCAAAGCTTCCCCCAAATGAGATAACTCATGCTCCCCACAATTGCTTTCCCCCATCCTGCCGTGCTGGGTCACTTCCTTTGTGAAGATCTAGCAAGCTGTCTCCTCTTCAGCCGCTCTGCTATGCAAAATCACGGCCCCCAGAAGCTTCCAGTTTCCACACAAAACATTTGCAAGCCAACAGGACTCTTTGAGGCACGGCGATTTCGCTCCCTTCAGCTTACAAATGTTTTGCACAGAGACTGGAAGCTTCTGGGGGCCATGATCTCACGATCTGAAGTCCCATAAGATCATAATCCCCAGAAGCTTCCAGTCTCCATGCAAAACATTTGCAAGCCGATCAGATGCTGGAAATGAAATCATCCCACTCTCAAAGAAACCAAGAAGAGACAGATATTTGCAAAGTGAGTGAGTTTGGTGTGGCAGGATGGGAGGGGGGAAGCAATTGTGGCGACCTGGCTTGTGGAGGGGAGAATGGGCAGGGTGAATGTTGCAGTGCTTCCGCAGTTGTTCATAAAGGTGAACGACTGCTGTGGTGCGGCAACATTTGTAATTCAGGACTGTGTCATTAATATTTGAAGGGCTTATTGTGTAACTTCGAATAGTGACTAAGTGAACTGTCATAACATGAGGATTACCTGTATAAGAAAAGAATATTTGGCAGCTAAGATATATAGCATCTCAATACAAAATGTTTCTGTATAGGTTCTTGTTCCATGCTTCTACAAAAATACAGTCTAAGCATATTGGAAACCTTAAGGTAAATATTTCCTCTTGAAAGGTGAGTTATTGGGAGTTGGGCAGCATGCAAATTTAATAAATTATTATTAGGACAACATTTTATTGTATGCCCCTCTTGTTTTAAAAACCATAAACTAGACCAGTAGAATGGATCATATTTCATTTTCCCAAAGATCATTTTTATAAACACATACATTTGATTCCTTATTTCTTATTTCACTTCCAAGGTAATAAAAAATTTAAAGAGTTCTTATATTGTTTCATAACATTTTGGTTAAAGGAATTGTTTTATCATGTTTAGCATCTCTGTAATAGTTCAAAATGATAGCTCTCTATAGTAACCAAAGCTGAAGAATTAAAGTGTTTATTGAACACTTATCGACTGATTACTGTAACTCTCAGGTCATTTATTAAAAGAGTCACTTCCACATACTCAACCCACTAATTGCAAAAATTATTACACTAATTTTATGATGACTATATATTAACTCTTGAAAACCCAAGGTAACTCTTGTCCATTTAACCAGTCATTTCCAGTGCAAAGAGAGAAAAATAAAGATTAATGAAATACTACCTTTTGTTAAGATATGCAGGGCAGGGCAGGGAAACTAAGTTCACATGGCTCTAAAGACTTTTGAAGGAAGGATAATGCAGAAAGAAAAAGGTGATCCTGCAAAGAAAGTCAAACCAAAGTAGACCTGAAAAGCTCCAAGACCCATCGAACCATCACATGGGGTTGAATTCCAGAAATATTTCTACTGGGTAACCTATAAATTCTGTTCATGACCCTTCACAAACTCACCAATTTACTTGTAATGTAAATTAGGTCAGACATGCAAACTCTACCCTTTCGTTATTTTCACATGAAATATGAAATACTGGAACTTGCATTGGGATCCTGTGCATCACTGTGGTTATGAATGAATGCCTATGCAGGTAGAATGACCAGGTAATTGCTACTAAATCTACTACTCAGAAGATAAGTGTCACTTTTACAAGATATCAGAAAGGAAAAGAATCTATAAAATAAAACATATGGTTGAACAACTGGTACATGATATAGAAAAATCTTGCACAAAAAGGTTCATTTTCTCTAGATAAATTACTTTTGGGATCTCCATAACAAAGCGGCATAATCAATTAGTATATACATTTTTCTTCCATATAATCAAGACACATTATATTCAAGACACAAACTTTAAGTCTTGAAGGATTTGAATAAGTTAAATTTCTAGAATGTATCCCAAGTGGCGCCCTTTGACTTTACAAATGAACAGGGAAATATTATATATTGTGTAATTTTGTTTTACTTGAAAGTAATCTATTTTAAATGATACTTTAAGGATAAATTGGGATGCACTGCCAATTAATATACCAGGTTCTACAGATTCTTTAGGAATTCCTTTCAACTAATTGAGTAACGAGTACAGAGTAGAGAGAAGGGCAACAAAGATGATTAGGGGACTGGAGGCTAAAATGTATAAAGAATGGTTGCACAAATTGAGAATGTCTAGTTTAATTAAAAGAAAAACTAGGGGCAATATGATAACAATGTTCCAATATCTAAGGGGCTGCTACAAAGAAGAGAGAATCAAACTAATGACAAATCAAATGACAATCAAGAAAACATTAGCTATCTTTTTTTTTCAAAACCATAACTATTCTCCAAAGCAATTGAAGGCAGGACAAGAAGCAACGGATGAAAATGAATCAAGGAATGAACCAACCTAAAAACTAAGGAGAAATTCCCCGACAGTTAGAACAATTAATCAGTGAAATGACTTGCCTCCAGAAGTTCTGGTACTCCAACACTGGAGGTTTTAAAGAAGAGATTGGACAACTATTTGTCTGAAAAGGTATAGGGTTTCCTACCTGAGCAGGCAATTGGACTAAAAGACCTCCAAGGTACCTTCCAACTCTGTTATTCTGTTATTAATGATTCATATATTAAATATAGTTAAATTAAAAAATAAAATTAAGCACTAAACCTCTCCCTCTGTAGGGCTTTAAATGCTGGATAAGTTGTTTGAAAGGTGGCTAGAGAAAAATGATAAAGTACAAGAAGGAAAGGCAAGAAAGAAGGAACAGGCAAATTTAGGGTTGATAATAGAAATAATAAAAGGAGGCAACAAAATCTGAAAAGAAAACCCAAAGGAAAATTAAAAGGGAGACAGAACATTAAAATCATGTAGATTTCCCTATTTGCAGAGAGTGATTTCATTCATATAGTCTACACATGTCAAAAGATAAAAAAATGGAGACATGGGGGTGGGGAGAGACTTCATGAATTACCTAATCCTTTTGAAGAGCAATTACACATCTTTTTCTCCATCCAATTGTTTTGATATATCCTCCAACTGGTACTGGTATATTGCCAACTGTTTCTTGGTCCTTTCAGCAACTTGTGTCTTGCTGCAAGATTTCACTTTCCCTCAACAAATGAAGTTTGTGGGTGAGGATTGACAAAGTACCAATGAACAGAGATGCAAGGATTACCTCTTCAATTGCACATTTTCTTCCTTCCACCCCACAACACTTGTGCTTAATGACAAGAAACAAAACTTTAAATAGCTACAGAGGGTTTCTTTGTAAACTTCATTGAGGGAACTGAAAGACATGGGTTGGAGAGAGTAAGCTACAGTGCTGAGGCTAATGGAATTTTAGATCACTTCAAAAAGGCTACAAAAAGGCCACTAAAGACTAATACAATATCTTTGTTACATCAATGTATTTCAAATATAAAAAGCAGAAAGAAAATGAATACTGAATCCCAAGAAAAGACAATCAAGAAAACATTAGCTATCTTTTTTTCTTTTCAAAACCATAAATATTTAGAAAATATCTTACTCATTGCAAGTTAACATTTCTCATAGTAAATACTAAAACCTTAATGTAACAGACATACAATAAGTTTGCTTTTGCCACTACCATACATGACAAAGATACCAGAACAGATAATACTACACGACATTGCTTTGAAAAGCAATATCATGAAGTGGAAGGTGAACAGAATAGAAAAGGGGCTGACAGCTACTTCAGGCTTTGTTTACTGTTCCTGCTGCTTTCATAGCTGTGATCCATAATCAAACAAGGCCATCTTGTCATGTTATCTATCACAATATAATTCAATAAGCAAACTGGATACAACCATAGGTCATTGCAAGTGCTGACACACCAGAAACTGAATGTGAATGTGTTGTGGAAGAAATAATTGATGCTGTAACAAGCCAACTTCCATTTTTGTCAATCAATGAACAACCTAAACCCCACTGAATTACTGTTTCAGAGATAATTCTTTACCTAAACAGAGAAACAGAATGACCTTGAATGGGCAAAAAGCAGTGGAAGAGGAGCAACTTCCTGCCAGCTACGCCACTATTGTTTATTTATTTATTTATTTATTTATTTATTTAATTTGCCAATTGTTTACAAGATAATAAGTATAAGCGTATACATAGTTGTGAATACATGAAATGGGTACATATAAGAAAAATAAAAGAATAAGAGAAACAATAGGACAGGGACGGTAGGCATGTTGGTGCGCTTATGCACGCCCCCTACAGACCTCTTAGGAAGGGGGTGAGGTCAATAGTAGACAGTCTAAGGTTAAAGTTTTTGGGGTTTGGGGAAGAGACTACAGAGTCGGGTAGAGTATTCCAGACGTTGACCACTCTGTTCCTGAAGTCGTATTTCCTGCAATCAAGTTTGGTGCGGTTTACTTTGAGTTTGTATCTATTGTGTGCTCTTGTGTTGTTATGGTTGAAGCTGAAGTATTCATTGACAGGTAGGACATTGCAATGTATGATTTTATATACCATGCTTAAGTCAGACCGAAGACGGCGTAATTCAAGGTTTTCTAGTTCTAGAATTTCGAGTCTGGTGGCATAAGGTATTCTACAATGAGTAGAAGAGTGGAGAACTCTCCTTGTGAAATATTTCTGGACTTTCTCAATTGTGCTAATATCAGATACGTAATGAGGGTTCCAGACTGATGAACTGTATTCGAGTATTGGTCTAGCAAATGTTTTGTATGCTCTGGTTAGTAGTGTGATATTACCAGAGAAAAAGCTACGTAGGATTAGGTTAACAACTCTTAATGCCTTTTTGGCTATGTAGTTGCAGTGGGCTCTAGCACTTAGATCATTAGAGGTGAGTATTCCAAGGTCCTTTACAGAGCTTGGGTCATCAACAAGTTCTTGACTATTCAGCTTGTATTTTATTTTCTGATTTTTTTTGCCAATATGTAAGACAGAGCATTTATTTGTTGAGATTTGAAGTTGCCATTTGTTTGACCATTCAGATACATAGTCGAGATCTTTTTGAAGGGTAGCAGTATTGTCTGTGGTATTGAACAGCTTTACATCATCAGCGAAAAGAACGCAATTGCTCTTAATATGATCGCAGAGGTCGTTTATGTAGAGTATGAAGAGAGTTGGTCCTAGAACACTGCCCTGGGGGACACCACTATTGACAGGTACTGGATTTGATAGGACGCTCCCAATTTTGACCATTTGTTGTCTGTTTGACAGGAATGCTTCTATCCAGTTATTCAGTTGTCCAGAGATACCATAGGATTTTATTTTTAGGAGTAGTTTGTCGTGTACCACTGAATCAAAGGCTTTACAGAAGTCTATGTAGATTGCGTCTATTGCTTTGCCCTGGTCGAGTTGTGTCATCCATATGTTTTTGCAGTGTAAGAGTTGCAGATTACAGGATAGTTTTTTTCTGAAACCAAATTGTTTATTGGAGAGTAGGTTGTTTGTCTCTAAGTGGAGGATAATGGATTGGTTAATAATTGATTCCATGACTTTACAGGTGACGCAGCATAAGGAGATTGGCCTGTAATTTTCAACTGTAATTTTCAACAATGGGAAAAAATTTCCATTGTTTATGGAAAGCTGGCAGAGATCCTTGGAAACATCCCGTCCTCTTTTCTTCCTATAATTAAACAGTTTCCTGTTGAATTCCATTCTAAATTATATACGGTCTTGAGGATCTATGAAGTAAATTTGAATAAATTTGGCTTGCTGGTTGTGGGTCTGATAGTAAATGTTCAGTGGAATGGTGGATTTGCCTTTGAATAACTGCTGAAAGATTTCATCCATTCCTCATTGGAAGACCTTCTTTGGCACCAAAGGAGGCCATTTGGAAAAGGCAATTATATTGTCAGGTGTTCTTCCTGAACTCATTGGCAATAGGATTACTATATAAATTGAAGAGTAAATTAGGTACAGATTGCAAATTGCTTATGCTGATCTTTCCCTTCTATAGCAGAAATTGAGTGTTTCTCCGGGAAACAAGAATGTATGACATCTTTGGCCATGGTGCCAACAGCAGCAGAAATATTACATCATGCAAGTCATAAATTTTTCCTTGCTCTTTTTCTGTTGAAGGTTGATACTGTTGTGTTGAGGAACTCACACAGTAATTAGTCTTTGCCACATATTCTCACGTTTATCTTCCTTTTCCTCTTCCATATTTTTTAGTCTCCTCATTCTGTACCTTTCCTTGTGATTCTGGAGATGTTCAACCTTTCATTCTGTTTCTTTCATCTTTCCTTCCCCTGCCCCATTCCCACAATGTTTAGTGTTATCTCCTGATCATGATGTCTCATCTCTTTCCACATTGCATATTTATGCTACGCAGATGAGAGAGAAGTTATATCTGAATAAGAGATCTGTAAATGTATTTATTTATATTAATCTTTAAATGTCATTATAGGTCTTTCAGACCAATTATCCTCACAAGAAAACACAAAAACAGTTAGCTTGGTGAACACAAACAAGACCAAAGCTGGATACGTATTTTGTTTTAGGTGCCAACTAAAGCAAAATTTTCTCTTGATGAACATTTTCTTACTCTGGATAGCTTGTTATGGATATCCTCTGTGAAAAGATTACATATCAAATCTAGATGCATAGTAAAACTCTGACATCTCTGATCTTTCTTTCAGTTCTTGAGATATTCATACTTAAATGCAGATTGTTTTATCAGTCCACATTAGGATTATGTTTATAATGAAAAGTAGGTAATCTGTTTTATAAATTAATAAAAACAAATTGACAGATGAGTTTAAAAATATTTTTTCTGAACAAAAGTGCATTCATCATATATTATATTAGGATGCAAACTAAATATGACCCCTAAATTGGTTTTGCAAAGTCTTTTTTAATTGAAATTGAGACTAAAGGCTCATGGCTATACAAGGTCTTTGGCAGCTTATTTGCTGTCCAACTAAATAAAATCCAAACAAGTCCAAGTTTTTATTAGCCACTTCACATACTTCGAACTTTAGGCCACTGGATTGGCTAAAGGAGATTTAATATGCTTTTCTTCCTGAATCCAGGAAATCATGAATTCCTGATTTTTTTCCTTTCCTAAATCTGCTACTTATCCCAGAAGAATACATTAAACAGAGACACTAAAAAGAAAAAGAAAAACCACAATAATTTGTTAATAATGGAGATCAACTGAAAACAGGAAACAGATTCTAAGATTGTTATTTATCTGTTGGATTTACACAGATGTCTAAAGTTAACTATTTTCTCAAACAAAGATAATTCCCTCCCCTCAAAAGCTACCATAAACCTAAGTCTCATTTCAAATGATATGTGAAAATTTAGCTTTATTAATAATTTTACAGATAATTCATAGTTCCAGGAAAGAAGAGACGTTTGTCACAGAAAGGATTATTCATATAATAGCTTATAGTTCGATGACTTACAATCACAATTGTTCCCAAAATTTCTGGTTCTACATGAGACAGTTGTTAAGTGAATTTTGCCCCATTTTATGACGTTTCTTGCCACAGTTGAGTGAATCACTGAATTGTTAAGTTTGTAACATGGTAGTTAAGTGAATCTGGCTTCCCCGTTGATTCTGCTTGTCAGAATCTGCAAAAAGTTATCACAAGGCTCCAGGACATGCAACTATCATAAATGAGTCCGGTACTATGGTTCTTAATTTTTATCATGTGACCATTCTGCAAAGGTCATAACTGTGAAAAACGACCACTGTCATTGACAATCAGTGTCTGATTGACTAGCAATACTGATTGAATCACTGTTAGATGCCACTACTTTGTAGGCACCAAAAATGTACTGCTTATTAGATAGCATAGTTCATAGTTCAACATTGTGAATATTCTATATTCTCAATTCAAAATTTACTAAAGTAGATAAAGCACTTGCTTCTTCAAAATGGCAGCATTAATATATCTTCTTGTGCTGTTTAAATAGCTTTGATACAGTTCCCCGCGCCCTTTTGCCTCTTTTTTGAAGAGGTGTGCATAAACTTGAGTTAGAGTAAAAAAACAAAGCTAGCATTCCAAAATAGACCAGTTTAAAAACTATTAATGATTCCATGTTCTTTGAGGAAAGAAAAGCTATATTAAGCAATACTTTATTCTTTAATTAGGTTCAACTGTAGAATTATAAACCAGGGAACAGTGTGACTAAGCAACAAATGAGAGAAGTAATTTGCAAATAAACACCCAATAACTTTGTTTGTGTAAAGGCCCTACTGAGGTTATAATGGCAGTGGAAATTAGAATCAGTAAGTAAATGCAAAGTGTTATTAAACAGAGACATTTATTCACTTAGTATTAAATGCTGAAAACCTTTCTCTTTCTCAGTTATTATCAATAATATTTCATTCAGATTATTACTAATATGGCTAGCATTGCATATACATCCTGCTATACCATCTCTTAAAAACATCTGAAGTTAACTATTTTTAGATGACATCAAGCCATCTAAGCCTAGATCTATTTCCTTTAGCTGATAAACATTTGTATATATTTTCAAAGTCAAATATTTAATTTTATCATCAAATGTTGTCTACATTACTATATTCTATGTATATTTTAATATTAACATATTTTAATATAAAGCAAGTATTTCCTTTTTGTGAAACAGTAGAAATAATGAGATCAATATCAGTAAAAAAAAAACCTGATCTTCCACCTTTTCTTAATTAAAATTTAATTTTAAAAGTATATTTCTATTCTTTTTTTCATGGGCATTATTTTTATTCATCATCAAATTATACCTTTCATTTTTAATATGGCAATTATGATACATATGTATATGATGTGTAATATATTTAATCAACAAAAGCTCGGCATCTATTTAATATATCTGTTACCCTTCAGGGTTTTTTTATTTAATCATATATTCCCTACCTTGCTGGCTAATTATTTGCTCAAATGTACACAATGACATGATTTTCAGTCTCTACTCAGTGTTGGAGGCACAAATGAAAACTGAACTTTTATTTCAGTGCCTTCAATAAGTCAGCAAATTTCTATTTAGGTCATTTCTTCATATTCCTGCTTTCATGTCAGAAGTCTTGAAAAGCAGTTCCCAGAGAGAATAGTGGAGTTTGTGTATTCTAGAAACAGGTTCTATGTTTATGTGACTACTGCATTTGTATCCTCAGTTATCTTTTCTTTCACAAAATCCTCTCTATTCTTAAGGCTGCAAATGACATTTTGGCCACACTGTGGGTCAATCGATCAGTGACTAATGTCAGTGATGCTTTGTTAGTCTCAAGAAAAAAGAGAGGAAAAAGGAAAGCTGGGTGGTACATCCCAGTAAATCCTCACTTTTATATGTAAATGTTAGGAAATGGGATGTCATATAAGTATCCCTAAATTATGCATTTCATTCTTTCATGTTTAAATGATTAAACCAAAATTTGAAATATAACATTATCAATACTTTAAAATTGCCTCTAATTTTTTTTAGTTTCTTAGGGGTCCTTTACACATAAAAGATTAATATTAGTTCAAAAGCTTAACATTACTAGATACATTAGTATTCAATTACTATAATATAATGGAGTGATTCACACATTAGATCTTTTTTTTCTCTTTTTCAGATGAGTTTTTCCTTCAGATGAACCTTCAGATGAGTTTTTCATTCATTGGATTAATGTAATATACAGACTTTTAGCTCAAAGAGTTAAGTAATATCTACCTTTATAAGGGATATGCATTTCAGAGCATCACAAAAAGTTCGGATAACCAAGGCTATGCCTTTCTTGTCAATGTAAATTAAAAATATTAATTTTCTAATAGAAGTAAAAAAAAAGCAAGGCACGGAATTATTTGTAGATTATATATTATTGATATATAAATTCAAGGCAACACAAATATTGAAACTGTTATATTAGTATCTATGAAGACAGATACAAGATTTAGGAAAATGTATGTTGGACCCAATTGTGCAGCATTAAAATGCTTTATTAGAAAGTGGCAAATAGGGAAATACACCTAGTAGTATCAGTGGAGTGGACAGAATTGAGACAATATTACATTTGTCAAACAATAATATAAATGAGGAATATAATTATAAAGATCTCTTATGTTGGTGACAAGAAAACTAAATCAGTGATCATACAAGAATGGAATGGAGGGAAAATCAAAAGATTTAAAAGCAAGGGAATAACTGATTTAATTTTTTTTAATGTGGATTTTTCTTTATAGCTCTTATTCTAGCAGTAAAATTCCAGTTTATGTCTACTGTTTTTCATAAAGAAATTGAAACAAACAAACATACTGAACTAAGAAATTATAGTTATGGCACATTTGTGATGTACAATTTAAGTTCTTCTTTGTTTCTTAATCATTGTTCTTCTAAGTTATACTCTCCAGATATTTTTGATCTTAATTACTAACAGTCCCTAGCCAGCATGTTAAATGAAGATATCATATGGAAATTACAAAATTTATCATCTAATGATTAGATTCTAATCCATATATGATTATCTTGCATGAGCAGATGTTGGGATGTGGTCTAAACTTGAGAAATGAGTACTACTTCTATGTAAACTGATCAATCAAGCTTTTCCCCATCTGTACTTTCCTACCAAACTTTGGGGGCAAGTGGGGGGTGTTCTCCCTATTTAGTTTTTATTCATCTTTGAAAATTCTCCTATGTTTTTCTGTTCTATTTCAGAAAAAAAAGCCTTCATTCTGAGGATAACAAAATTGTCAAATCAATTTTTAGAAAGAATAACTTTGGGTTATCAAAGATGATCTCAAGGAAAACCATGCTAATCAACTCAAAGGCCTGTATCTTTTTGTTCCACAGTTACTATAAAGTTAGAGAGTTCTAAGCTGAGTGGCGGGTTGAGCGGAGCAGACCACAGAGCGAAGTTGACTGACCAGAGTGTGAAGAAAATGGAGCCAACCAGAGAGCTGAACAGCGAGCCAAGTGGAACTGAAAAAAACAGAATTGAGGTGGAACAGAGCTGACAGAGAATGTGACAAGTGGCCAGAGCAGCAAGTGACAGAAGTGAACACAACAAATTAATCCTGAGGTCACAATAGGCAGGGAGGGAAGACCTCAGTAGAGAATAAAAATAAATTCAGAACACAAAATAAATAAATAAATAAATAAATAAATAAATAAATAAATAAATAATAAGAATAATAAGAATAAGAGTGGAACATAAGAAATCAGGGAAGAATAAGATTAACAATCTAATTAAATAAATTGGGCAAATTTTAAACTTAAAAAAATAAGGTAGGGAGGAATAGGAGCAAAAACTTTAAATATATAGGGAAGAAGAGGATAAATAAGACTAAACATAATAGTAAGGAAAGTTAAATAAATAGCAAGGTAGAAAAAGGAGATCAAAAAGGAAGGAAAAAAGGATAAAAAACAAGGATAATTACTTAGAACAAAGAAGATAGAAACACAGCTAACACCAAAGCCCTTTATCTCAATCAAAAAAAGAGAGATTACATTTTACAATGTACAATATACAATGTTACATTTTTAAATTTTGAAACTTTTAAATTTTGAAAACATTAAATGAACCACTGCATTTTAAAATTTTTAACTTAATGTTTTCTTTTGAAAAACTGGGGAAATCTTCCACATCTTCAAATAAACTACTGAAATGGAACATTTTAAAACTATTTTTCTTTTTTCTTCAAACATATAGTGATACAAAATCTCCTATTTTTACATATTTTTTTTAATCCTTAAAAGAACCAGCAAAAAGAAAGTAAGTCATGGAAAAGGTAACTGACACAATTGTGGTATGCAATACATGTTCCATGTATGTGCTTATGCCAAAGAACAACCTAATTATACATGTATTAAATGCAAACTATATGAACTACTAGAAGAAAAAAATAAAAGATTTAGAGGTAATTCTAGCCAAACTCTAACCTACGCAAGAAGGCTATACCCAAATCGAACTAAATAATGAACAAACTCCTAAAGGACTTGACCTGTGGATGAACCTTTCCAGGAAGACAAATGGGAGGCATGTCACACATAGAAGGAAACATGACAATTGAATTGAGAAGCAGCATCTAACATACCCCTACTGCCCAATATAACCCATCCTGATGCAGCCCGTATATAACTGAGCAAGGATTTTCCTCCTAGACGAAAAGACAAAGACTTACAACCTCCCCCTTAAAGAAATCATGCTCACATCCAGAAAACAGACATCACCAAACACCCCTAAAAAATCACATAATCAAACACACCTGTGATAAACAGAAAAGCACCCCAAACTGCCCCCCCAAAAAAGGGAAGGGGAGTGTTGGTGATGATAGGAGATTCTATTCTCAGGGGAACAGAACCTGCTGTCTGCAGACCAGATATTCAATCTAGGGAGATACGTTGTCTCCTGTAGCAAAAATTACAGATGTGGCTGAGAACCTGACCAAAATAATTAGGTCCACAGATTACTACCCTTTTCTCCTCTTTCACATAGGGACGAATGACACAACATGTAGCAACAAAATAAAGTTATAACTAGAAGCCAGCACAGGTTTGTTAAAAACAGATCTTGCCAAACCAATCTTATTTCATTCTTTGACAAAGTGAATAAATTAGATGACCAGCATGTTGTGGACATAGTATACTTAGGTTTCAGAAAGGCATTCAACAAAGAAGATCACAACCTACTTCTTGGCCAGTTAGAAAAATGAGGGATAGACAGTATCATCACCAGATGGATTTGTAACTGGCTGACAAACCATACTCAACAACTAGTCCTTAATGATATCTACATGGAAAGAAGTTAGCAGTGGGATATCACAAGGTACCATTTTAGGCCCAGTACTCTACAATATCTTCATAAATGACTCAGATGAGGGAATAGAAGGGGAACTCATCAAATTTGCACATGACTCTAAGCTGGCAGGAATAACCAACACCCCAGAAGACGAGCTCAGGATCCAAAAAGATCTTGACAGACTTGAACAATGGGCCCTATCCAACAAAATGAATTTTAATGTGGAGAAAAGCAAGATTTAATTTGCAAGAAAAACCCAAGGTACTAATAGAGATTAAGTGAAACCTAGCTCAAATCAGTAACCATGAGAGAGACCTTGGAGTCCTAGTGGACAATCACTTAAGCATGAGCCAGCAGTGTGCAGCAGCAGCAGCCAAAAAAGCTAATATGATCATTGATTGTAGAATCAAAACCAAATGAAGTATTAGTACACTTTATAAAACCGTAGTAAGACCACACTTGGAATACTACATTCAGTTTTGGTCAGCACATTACAAAAAAGATGTTGAGAATTTGGAAAAAGTGCAAAGAAAAATAACTAAACTGATTAAAGGCCTGGAGACTAAAATACGCAAAGAACAATGGAATGATTTGGGTTTGGCTAATCTAGAGGGGAAAAAGGACAGCAGTATTCCAGTATTTGAGGGGCTGCCATAAAAAGGAGGGGGCAACTTATTTTCCAAAGCACCAAAGGACAGGCCAAGAAATAATGGATGGAAACTAATCCTAGAGAAATGCAACCTGGAATTAAGGAGAAACAGAAACTTCCTAACAATGAGAACAGTTAACCAATGGAACAGCTTGCCGTCAGAAGCTATAGGTGCTTCATCCCTGGAAGCTTTTAAGAAGAGATTGGACAGCCACTTGTCTGAAATGGTATAGCACAGTGGTGGCTAAACTTTTTGGCACCGAATGCCAAAATGGAAGCACATGCGTGTGCCGGAAACCAGAAGATCAGTTCCCCAATGCGCGCACATGAGAGCACTGGAAACTGGAAACTTCTAACACACATGCACGTGTGAAGACCAGCTGGTCTTCATGCACATGCACTCTAGGGAACTGCCCTTCTGGTTTCCAGTGCTCCCGTATGTGCGAAAACCAGCTGGCTGGCACGAATATGCGCACTGGAACCTGGAAGAGCAACAGGCAATGGCTGGCATGCCCAGAGAGGTAGCTCTGCGTGCCACTTCTGGCACGCGTGGCATAGGTTCGCCATCATGGGTATAGCGTATATGGGAAACCTATAGGCAATGCATTAATCTTTCTCTTGTATTTCCAAGAAGATAATACTAAAAGGTATAAATAATTTAGTATATGATGAGAAATTTAACATGGAACAAAAGTTCCATTTAATTTTCTATTTGCTTACTGCCACTCAGTAATTGAATTAATGCTTTTATATAACCTTATATAAAAAAATAGACTGATTTTTTTTAATGTCATAGAAATGTTAAATTGTTTTCTAAGGAATACTCTTTGAATATGTTAGTCTCCAAGTTAAAGCAAAAAGCTTAGAAACTTTCTATATATGCAGAATTATAGTTCATCACAGTTCCCAAGTACAACATATAAAATAGCAAAATTTATTATGTCATCATTTCTTTTTTCTTATATGAGTCTGATACTTCATTGAATTGATCGATATCTTAATATGCTTCCTTCTTTATTTTTTACATGGTGTTCAGTTACCCCTTAAAATTATTGTTTGCAAGTATCTCCACAATACTAAGCAAATAAATACCTTTCCTACACCAAGAAAATTTGATTAACTATTTAGGCATGAAATTGAATAAAATAAACAAATAAAATATTTGCTGCAAAAAACAGAAGGGAAGAAAACATATCAAACTACAGTACATCAAAACAGGTATCAAAACCTAAAAATGTTATTTGCAATGACAGAATTACACCAGAGATATAAATTGCTAAACTGTTATAATTTGCAAGTAATGGACTTTTGGAAAAAAATAAATAGTACCTCACCACCCAATTCATTAAATTGAGATTTCATTATTTTTTATTTCAAATGTTTAAGTGATCTATTATCCAATCAATTACTAGCAATATACTTGCTCTTTAAAGGAACAAGCTATCAGAACTAACAGCAAAATGCCATATGCTCAAGGAACCTCAATATTCTGGAAAATGGGACAAATTTGAAAAGTTGAGACATAATAAATAACAAAGCATTAATTTATCAAAACTGGGATTCCCATTTAAATTCTAATTTATTTTCCACTCACTTTTTAACTTCAAAGATTTTAATTTCAGAGTATATTTACTCAGACTATGTAGAGCACACTGTAAATATAGAAAATGGAAAAAATTAATATTAAATTTTATCCATTGAAAGGATACCATAAATAAATAATCACATTTTAAAGTAAGATTTAAGGTACGATGAAAATAAATTTGAAAAGCTTTTGTGAATAGATGCTACAACTAATGTTGATAATCTCAGAAAAAGAGAAAAATTAAACACTCTTTGTTTAATTCATTTCACAGAATAAACACTAACAGAGATTTCAGGAGTTTGTTACTTATAATATGTGTATATGTGTTGCTGATGTTTTAATTGCTTTGTGTTTTTGTTTGTTTTTCCTTTTTTGTTTTTTGTTGGGTTTTTGGTTTGGAGTTTTGTATTTGTATTTTAACCTTGTCTTGAATAAAATAAAAATATAGATAAAAAGAGTTTGTCATTTAAGAGTCATCAAAATACCATATTTTCATATTCCACATCATCACTTTGTAACAGTAATAATTTATGTTTCTTAATTTACAAGGTTATACTCTTGTCCTCCAAAATGATGAAGTTGTGCATTATTTCTTAAACATGATTTGTCTAAAAATCCCATGTGAGACAATTAATTTCATTTAAAATAGACCTTATCTATTAAACAAATTGCCACAAGACAATTAAGTAATCTTGAATTTAGAAGGTATGCATATGTTTCAGTAGAACTTCTGCAGTAGAAACTCACAAATAATCAAAAGTGCTGTCCAGAAAAAAATTATACAGTACTAGCAAAATTGTGATCTTTCAAGATTCTTTTTACATGGAAATATCTATTTGTAAAAATAATTCATCTTTTAATCAGATATATATGTCAAAATTGCTGGTAATTTGGCCTTTGTTTTTTACTGTTACTTTATAAAGTCAACTATTCAACACAAATCTGATGATGTTACTTGGTACCATTATGAAAGTTTGACTAAAATAAGTGGTCCCTCCAATTCCTCTGCACATAAAACATAGTTCTAATGGTTTTGGAGGGGCTTATAAAGTAGGGATAAATGCACTCAACAATGTATGTGAATGAAAAGAGCAGGCAGTGGCCAAGTCCAATAATTCTTCTTTGACCCTCTAAAGCTGTTGAATCATTGTTGCTTCTCTTCAGGGATCATAGTGAGAAGCTTTTCCAGTGGAATCAAATGGTTATTAGTTCAGTTTCACTCTAATCTTCAGAAGGTCAAAAAGTCAAAACACACACAGAAGGTACCAGTAAGACCAAATGAAATCTGCAAAGAAATTAAGATCTGACCGCATAAAATTACTAATAGAATGAATATTCAGCATCAAAATAGACCTTAGAATGTTAGAGAAACATGTTGCTAACTTTCTTCCTTGATGGACACTGCTTGTAGAATAAATATTATTAGGAGCATTTTAGTGACTTGTTTATGTTACAAAGCATTTCATGCTTGGACAGAGAGGTTGGATATAAATCAAATAAATGGTTCCCTGCTCCCTCCCCAAAAAGTGATGAGTGTGGATTGATTTGCTCAATTTAGCCATGACTAATCATTTTTACGTCTCCCTGATAGATAAAATAAGCTATCAAAGCCAATGTAAGTTAAAGGTAGTTTTTATATAATTAATATAAATTGCTTCTACAAAATCTTATCAATGCATAAGTAATGATTAGTTGTTAGCAACTACAGTAATATATGAAAAGTAAAGTACCTTTTTGTTGGGGTTGTTACAATTCCAAAAACGATGTTACAATACAGAAATATTATAGAACTAGACTGAGAAAAATACAGAAATCAAAACACACCCAAAAATATAATGATGAATAAATATGGCAAGCACATACCTTTGAACATTGTTTGTGATTCTGACACCAAACCAAGGAACTATTATTCTGCAGAATAAAAAGAAATAATATAAATATTAATGGCACAATTTTAGTATTCTCATCATTATCTTTCAGTTAGAATTTTATTTTAATACTGGAACTGAACTATTTATACTTGCCTAGATACAATATGATCAAAATATAAATTGTGCAAGAGATTATTTAGTTTGTAGTATGATATACAAAGGTAATGAAAAAGATTTTGCTGGTATAAAAGCTGCTGATGTCATGAACCTTCTGTACTTAAGTCAGTAGTTATTTATAGCCTCTAATTTTAAAATCCTTCTACTTCTCTACATAGACTATTGTCTCAATGATGAAACCTGAACTGATTGGTAAAAAAGAAAAAAAAAAGACTAAATGTTGTAATTAAAATCTTATTTATGTATTCTCTTCTACTTACTTTAATTATGAGACTATTTTTCAGTTATCTATTTTAAATAAACAACTCTCTTCAGAAGTTGGAGAAATCTATACATTATGATCAGATTGGAGTCACTACAGGTAAAGTGTTTGTTTCAATTTTTTATGAACTGCATGCCCATCTACAAGATTTAAAATAATATTTTAAATACAATCAAATATTATAACATAAAAACTTATCAGATAGCTTCAGGTCTACTGCTTCCTAGATTTATTAGAAAAAATGTATACATCAAAATATTCCCCTCCAATTAAAAAACAAGCTTCAATTACATTTATATCTTTCCACATCATACACTCAGAAGCATATTACATCGTCAGCTATTAAAGATCAAAACCTTTTTTAGAATAACATTCTTATATTTGGCAGCAATATCCATGCATTTATCTTAGGTATATTAAAGCACATGTATAAATAAATGTAAAACATTTAATAAACATAAAACTTGAGCAAATCTTAGGAAAAGATGGGGCAATAACAACATTTAAGAGGATGCCATAAATACCATATAGTTAATAAAGATAGATTTAAGAGTTTTGTGCCAGCTAAGAATGTTATTATTTCTTTTTACAATATCTAACCAGTAAATTGTTAAAGTAATATTCCATAGACAACAATCGATCATTTTCTTCCCTTTTCATATAAGAAATGACAGAACAAAGATTGCAATAGCAGAGTAGTACCAATTAGCTGCATTATTTTACAGCTCTGTAATATATTTTCACTAATAAGCACACTGCCTATGAGCAAACAACAAATCACTTAAAATCTTTGCTTGCTCAAATAAGTCATTGTTTATCTTCATTGGTTTCATACTCCTAGGTTTATCACCTAATCCTAAACTAGTTTGCTCAAGAAGAAAGCAGTGTTTCTTCAATTTAAAATAGATCTAGTAATATTGAAGTAAGATCAATCCTATCCCTGGAACAAATTGCGATGTGGTTCTCATTTTTAGTCAGCATACTGCAGGCCATTAACTATTTTTGCTTCATGCACTAATTATTAATCAACATATTAATTATTCACTCTCTTATCAAGTTATAATTCACTCTCTTATCAAGTTATAATTATTAATCAACATATTAATTATTCACTCTCTTATCAAGTTATAATATAACAGATATTACTCTTACAACTGAAGATACAAAAGAGCTGGAAGCTGTAGTGATAAATGTCAAGAAGTACAGAAAAAATGGTGCTATGCTTAAATATAAAAAGTACCAATTTAATAAAACAGGTACAGCAATCAGCTTTAGAACTGACAGAGAAGGAATTGAAATAGTAGATAGTTTCAGTCCTTTAGATTGTCAGTCAATAGTACAGGAAATAGCAACCAAAAACATCCTACATAGAAGTAGTTAGTAGAATAGCAATAAAGGTCTTGAAAAAGATATTCAGATGCCGAGACCTGTTCATACATACAAAATTCAGAATTGTGAAGTCAATGCTTCTATTTGAAGTAAAAGGTGGACTTAGAACACGCAGGATAAAAACAATATTGACATTTTTTAACTTTGGCATTGAAGAATATTCCTAAGACTACAGTATCGTGGATGGTCAAGGAAATAAACAAATGAATTATAGAACTCAGAGTTCTATTCAAAGTACAAACAACAAGGCTCAAATCGTTTTATTTTGGATGCATTATGCTCTCTTTAAAAATCCATAACGCTGGCAAATGTGGAAAGGAAAGAGAAGAGAACATCCAGCAGCAAGAAAACTGGATTCAGTTGCAGCAGTAGTAGATACACTGCTACTTTCAAAGTGATTTCAAAGAGATTCTTGTGAGACGCAGATAAATTTAGAACACAATAAGATAAATTAGAATTCTTTAGCCTATAACAGGGAGAAACCACTTTTGCAAAATGCTGTAGTACCAACTATAAAAAAAAGTTATAATAGCTATTTCAGTTATTTCAATTCACTGTGAACTCAACACTAGAAAAAAATAGAAATAAAATGCCAGAATGAAAATGACACTGTGGCCTGATTCGCTGGATATCACTGACTGTTTGCAAATCTCATGCATTGATTTACCTAGTGATCCATGAGGAGCCAACCAATGAAACCGATGGCCTTGGTTAAATGGAGAATATTAATTTTTGTGCCTGAATTTGCAGTTGATGCCACCATCTCTTTTTTTAAATAAGTTTACAAAAGCAAAATCCCCAAAACCATATACACCAAAAATTCATGGCGATAAACCAATAATAATGCTAAAACTGTATCTTTGTTCCTCAATGTCCACAGGCAGAAAGGAACCCATATGAACAGGGAAGAGGGGTGCAGATGAACCCCTCTTCCAACTTCAAAAACTTTATAATATCCTGGTTAGGTACATTAACTGATAATTGATTTAGAACTGTGGGTTTGAGAATCTGAGTGATATGGCTATTTACATAACTACTGTGCAACCAAGCTAAGATAATTTACTGCATTATCTATTGGTTAACATCAAACTTACACCGCTGGATGGCAAATGAAATAGAAGAATGCTATTTCTGAGTTATTAACTGTAGTATTTAAATTTAGCAGTTAAAGATATTATTCCACTTAACCTTTTCCAGTGATATCCCAAGTAATCTATCAGGGTGGAGGAGTTCCTCTAATTTTATTCTCACAACAATCTTGAAAGATAGATTGGACTGAAATATAGTGACCAACTTAAGTGTCATACTAATTGCTATGTTATGCTTTAGCCCCAGGTTGTAGAATAAGCCGAAATGATATTTTCATACAGGTTAACTATGGTTTATGAATTATAAAACCTGAATTGACATACAGCCCACTAGTTAGACCAGAATATGAAGTAACTCCATAGGATATCTACAATTACTTCATTGAAATTGACAGAATCTTTCAAGTCATACTTTTGCTGCATCTTATGAATTAAGGAATTAAGCAAGTTATCTTGACATTCTAGACTTCAATCCTTATTGTCTTAATAATAGAGTCTCTGTATCTCTGTCAAGGTCTTCTTCCTTACTCTCCATGCATATTACATTAAACCAAACTACTAAACCTTCCTTTGTTGGTCAGCATCTACCACACAGTGGTGGGTCCCAATCAGTCAAATATTTGGATACTGCAGAGTTGAAATCATTTTAATTTTAATAATAACAGGGATGGGAAAGATTTGTGTGGAAATCAATTCCTTAGAACTGAAAATAAGCAATTCTAAGATATAAACTAGGATAGTATTTGCACAAGATATCTTCATATAGTCATAATTAGTTGTTTTATAATTCTTAAATATATTTTTCCTCCAAAATGAAGCTACATTTATTAATACTCTTTTCAACTCAAGGAAATTGACATATTTTGAATATATGGCAACACTTCTTATCCTCCATGTTATACATAATGGTACAAGAAGCAGAAAAACATTAATCTGGCAAAAAGAAGATGACTGCTTATATCTTACTTATTTTCCTAACTTCTGGTCTAAGTTTTTCTTCTTGTGAATCAGTCTTCCTAAACCTTGCATTAAATCTGAATGTGAGTCACTACACAAATAAAAAAATCAAACCAATCAGAATTAAGAGTCACGTGATTTCCAGTTTTAATAAGCTACTTTTCAAAACGTAAACTCTGAGAACTCAATTGAATTCATAGCGTTCAGTGCCAAGAATTAATAAGTTAATTCATATTTAGTCAATCAGAAATTGACTTATGTGTTCCTTATTCAAATATGGATAGAAAACCAAGAGTTCTTTATAGAAATAGACTTTGGATTATTTCCAGAGGCATGACATACCCCACTAACACAACTCAGCTCTGTTTTGAAAAGTGTGTGTACCTAACAGCTATTAAGTAGCATTTTTTCTACCCTTTTGCACTCTGCCACAGTCCAGAATTCTAAAATAGAAAATAAGAATATATAAACTATATTACATATGTGCACAACAGATCAAATTATTATATGTTGTTATTTTGTCACTCGGAACAATCTGCAAACTCTAACTTCCCAATCCCTTTACCACACTGAAATCTGCAGAATAGTCTCTCAAAGCATCCAAGATATCAGTGCTTACCATTGGCTTGAAATCAGAGGGATAGGTACTGCAATCCAGTTGTCAGCTTGCATAAAGACATAAGAATGAGTATCATTAAATTAACCTATGTGGAAGGGGATAGTTTTAGTTGTAATCTTCGCCTAGGCTCCAGCACAAAATATCAAAGGATATATTATTTGCCTGCCAATTTCCCATTCCCTGGCATCTTTCTACCCCCTTATCATAGTCTCAGTCGGACATACAGTAACTGGGTGAAAAGCAGACAGAAGAAAGGAATTTAAAAGGGGAAACAGGAGGTGAACTAACACTAATAAGTCCATGCACATCTAGGTTTTTAATATATATTTTTAAGAAGTATGGAGGTTTTTTTTAAAAAAAAAATAAGGAAATTATGAACCACTTTGGCTTGAACTCCTGGGTTACAAGGTGCAAAACTAAGATTTGCTTTGGACAACCAAACTGATTTAGCCAATTTATTCTATAGATTAGGAAACTAATGTTTTATTGTTAGAGTAGACTGGGGAAAAACAGAAAAGGAATGGCAATAGTGATTTTCAAACCATTTTAAGTTTATTGGAAAAAGTGCTTTGGTTATCAGTGTCTATCCTTTACCAAGGTTTTTTCCCATTGAGGATTCCTTGCCAGGGGATAAATATCAACTTCTAGATGTTTCAGCGGCCTCATTTACTTAACAACTAAGTTCAGACTTCACAAATCTTATAGCTGAGGGCTAAGGTGGGAGGGGAAGTCAACCCAGTTCCATAAATATTTGAGATCAAAGATCCAAAGGCAACTGCACAATTCAAGAACAGAACAGGCATTTCTAAAGGCCTTTATAGTTGTAAATTGTAATACAATGGAATCTTAGTGGCTCCACCTTTGTAAGCTATTGATTCTAAATAATCAGTGCCAATAATAATCTTGTTACATGTATAATTATTTAATAAAATATTCAATTTTATAATATATATATATATATGTGTGTGTGTGTGTTTGTGTGCATTTATATATGTGTGTGTGAATGTGTATGTGTGTATATATATATATATATATATATATATATATATATATATATATATATATATATATATATATATATATATATGTATGTATGTATGGAGAGCATCTTGGCATACAAATTGAGAGCATCTTGGCAACTTTTCGGCAAAGTCCCACTCGCCATCTTACCTGCTCGCACAAGCACGAAGCTGAAAGCACCAGCCTGAAGATGGCGAGAGGAACCTCGTCGAAACGTTGCCAAGATGCTCTCAATTTTACACAGGAAAAGACCCAAACATGCCAAGACCTGCATACCTGTACCCATGAAAATCTGTGTGTGTGTGTGTGTGTGTGTGTGTGTGTGTGTGTGTGTGTATGTATTTATGTATGTATATATATATATATGTTTTCTTAAGTTTTTGGTCATACATGTATGGCCTTCAGCTTTGTTCGGGTATTTTCCCACGTCATAGTAGTGGTGCTTTTAAAGTGGTAGCAACGTTTCAGCAGAATCTCATCTGCCATCATCAGGCTTTTGTATTGTGTTCGTCTGTGAGACTGTAAAAGTCTAACTCACAGACGAACACAATACAAAAGCCTGATGATGGCAGATGAGATTCTGCTGAAACGTTGCTACAACTTTAAAAGCACAACTATAATGACGTGGGAAAATACCAACAAAGCCGAATACCATACATGTAAGTACCGAAAACTTAACAAATATATATATATATATATATATATATATATATATATATATATATATATATATATCAAGTAATATGTATAATTACTTAATAAACACTTAATTTTTGAACCGAGTTTGGACTCCAGTTTTAGATATTGACTTTGCTGAGCACCTACCTCTTGCACAAACTCTTGTGAAAACTGCTGGTTTTCCACATTTCTGACAGTGAGAGTCTACAGGGTTTGATAGATTAGTGTTATATGAGTGCTACTTGACTAGTTCTGTATGGCTACTTAATTAAAAATTGGCAGAAAATTTCAGGGTTATAGATTTATCATTATGATTTGAGATATTCCAATGTATAGGGAGACATCTATAGATATATCTTGGTAGCTTCAACAGGGAAGAATTGTTACAGAAGACACAAATAAAATAGATCAATAAATCATTGGAAGATGTTCTTCAATATAAATAAATAAATCTTTCCTACCTTTCATATCTACTGAATATGGCAATGACTATATGGAGTAAAGAGTACAAAGGATTTTTAATCATAACAATTAATTTTATTTAAATAATGATTCCCATGATTTCCTCATGGTCACATTTTTTTCATTCATATCAGAACTAATTGCAGCAGGACCTCAGGAATAGGAGAGTTAGTATGCAAAAGTAATATTGGGAAAAGATTTTAAGAAGTGTCATGGCATAGCAGAAGCATTTATTCTTTGGTGGAGGAGAGTGATTCAATAGTTCCAGCTAAAAAGAACAATTAAAGTGTTATCCTCAACAGCATTTAATATATCACGTGGTTCACCAGTTCTACAAAGTTCAAGGAATTGTATATGGCAAATATGAGTCCATCCTAATGTCAAATTCTTTAGCTATCCAGGAATGTTACGGTCAAAAAGGAACATATTCTAAGTCCAAAGACAAAGTTTTAACAATTTAATATCAATATTATATAGGTAGAAAATTCTGAATATGTTTGGAGATTACATATATAAATATTCCCTACAACATGGCAAGAACACGAGTCTATTGGCATGCAACACTAATTTAGCTTATTTCCTTCTCATTTTTCTCTATCTCTCCCTGCTAAAGCTATAAGTATCAATTACTACTCACTGTTGCACAAACATACTTTACTAATGAAAGCATACCCTGCTTTTCTTATTACAGTAATTAGAAAACAACATGAGGTTTAGTTTTATTTTCAATTTATAGCAGTTACAGTTACTGTAACATATTTTGAACTTGAAAAATCAGCCTTAATAAACAACACAATATGTAGTGGCCTACTTAAAAAAAGGTTATTCAACCTTTCTTAACATTCTCTGAGACAATCTTACTACTATTAAACTCTGAATATGCTAAATCAAAGGCTGGTGCAGATCATTCTGAATCCCTCAGGACACAGAAGGAACACACACATCTTCAGTAAGTATTTCTTACAGAAAAAGACAATTGCTCCTGCTATTCAGTTATTTCAAAAGCCAGCTTCCTTTAAAATCTGAGACAGGTAGTGAATGATTCTGCTTGGAATCATTTACACTTTAAAGACCTTTGAAACTACTGGGAAAAAGAGCAATTCCAAAGTCATCTTTGTTTTCAGAGCAAAACAATGGTGTGCACACCTGCTGAACCTAATCATCACAAACAGAGTCTCTATTGTGTGTATCTTACCACTCTTCCCTTACTTGACCATTTTTTAAAAGGTTAATACTACTCCTATTCATTTGCACTAAACTATAGTTTCATGTTTTAAATATACTTAATAATTTAGTAATCGAATATGTTCACAGGTTACAGTTAAAACTAGTGATGGGCAATTTACTGGCAGAAAGAGATTAGTTGACAATAAATAGTTATTAAATCTTAACAGAATTTTGACCATTTTCTCCCCAGCTAATTAAAATGAAATCACTATTATTTGGAAACATACATTATGTTAGCAGTTTTGTTTCAGAATGAATTGTTGCCAAGAAAGCATACACATTAAAAAAAGACTTTATGTAGGAACAGACTTGGTGTATGTAAGTTACATTTTTAACCAACTGTAAAACAAAGAGTTATAACCAGCTGACAGCAGTTAAAAAAACTAATTGCCTTTCAATATAATTAACTGTAATGAATTATTTGTATATACCTGATGAATAAAATATATGCTCACAGAAGACATTTTCTTAGTTTACAATCCATATTTTGCTTATTTAGGATTTCTAATTTATGTATATATGCAAACTTCATTCATGAAACAAAATGCTTTCAAAGATGTTTTCTTTATCATTATCTTTATAATGATAATACCACCTGTCTCTATACAAAAATCTCTGTTTCTCAGGGCTGAGAAAAGCATTTCACAACCAACATAGGAATTTTCATGACTAGGAACTGAATGCTCACATAATTACCAACTCAAAAAGTCAGATTGTTTTTGAATACCCAACTGAAATTTCTATAGGAAGTATTCTACAATGCTATTTTAATCATTATTCTGTGAAAGCCAAGCATGGCCTTCTATGTCACACAATAACCCACTTTTTCCTTAAAAAAAATCTAAGCCTCTTAAGTTAGAAATGTATCTAATCATTGTCCATAGTAAACATGGTGGGTTTTTTTTTCAGGATACATTCCAAGTGGATAGAATAATTATTTCAATCATGAGGAAAGTAGGTTATAGCACAGTGGCATTATCAAAGAAGGTGAATTTAGGGTTTGTAATAGTTTTAATAAAGGTGTGATAGAAGTTGTTTTATGTGGGATGTGTAAAAATTTGCAGGGAAAATTGTGGGACTTATTTGATG